>NW_012150285.1:9050896-9113051 GCF_000956105.1 Propithecus coquereli
ACAAAAAAAGGAGCTATTTCTTGTAATTATCCCCACGTAAAGCTACAGTATTTTGTTTTAAATACAGATTTTGTGCCAAACACATCTGATGATGAGCGAAGATATAAAATAGGCAATCAGGCCAGTATTGGAATGTTTAATTTAAACAAGTTATTACAAGCTCTAAACCCATTACTGGATCCTAGGCAAAAGCAACTGTGAGTAAATCCCAAATCTACTAATAAAAGTTGCATGAAAATATTTTTTGTATAACAAAAATTTTTTGAAAAGTAGGAAACCAACATTTTAAAAACCATCTTATTATTTAGTCCTTACTAATGAAGGCATTTCAAACTATATATTTTTTCTAGTACAATTTGTGCTTTTTTGCATGGTTTTTGCAGTAAAGTTTTTTTTATTTATTACTTTTTAGATATTATGAAATCTGTTTATTTCCTGTTTGAGCCAAGAGTTATTTATCACTGTATTTCTTAATTCCCAAGTATTCAGAATTATTTTGTCTGTATTTTTAGGATCAGAGAATGTGTTTGGTAAAATCTCTGCTATTCAAAATGTGTTAAGCTTTCTTTGTGACCCAACACAGAACATTTTTGGATATGTTTGATGATCGTACATAAAAATATATACTCTGTAGTCAGAGGTTTTAATACGTCAAGTTGAGTGTATTGCTGTATTAATATTATTCAAATCCTTTATGGCTCTATTTATTTTTTATCTGTTAGATAAGTTTGATTCTTAAGAGATGTGTATTAAAATCTCTTGCTTTAATTGTATTTTTATCAAGCTATTTTTTCAAATTGAAATTTACATATTTTGCTATGTGTTACTACTGGTACATATAGGTTTTTCACTTATATTTTCTTCAAAAAAAGTACTGTTTATCCTAACAATGGTCACCTTTATTCTGATTCATGCTTTTAACACTCAGTTTCAACTTATCTGACATTAATATTGCCATTCATGCTTTCTTTTTGTTGGGTTTACTTTGAATCTCACTTTATTTTCTACCTTTCTTTTTCTACCTATCTTTATTTGTTTTAAAGTGTGTTTCTTGTAAAAACAAACAAAATATATAGCCGGTTTTAATTTAATGTGATGCTTTCTGTCCTAATAGACATATGTAACCTGTTCACATTTATTATAACAATTGATATGTTTTATTTATTCCTTCTATCTTACATTGTACTTCATCTTTATTTGACTATTGGTTTTCCCCCCCTTTCCTTATCTCTTTCTGATTTGAGCTATCCATTCATCTCCCCACCCCCTTTGATTTGGAAGCTCAACTGAAAAAAAGGTTTTGTATTCCGCTGGTTGTTGCCTTGTTTTTTCTGCCACTCTTTCTACTGCTACATGAAAACAAGTTTCCATATATTTTCTCTCACTAAGATCCTGTTTGCCCATTGCGACCCCTTCATCCAACAAGATGAGACTTTAGACTGTTTTTATGGTTTACATCTAGTAACCTAGCTGCTAGATTTTGCTAAGATAGTTTAGTATTTTGAACTTCAGATGATTAGGTTTTCCCTTGTAGTGTGTCTCTTCTGTTTTAAGCGTCTTTGGCTTCAGCACTCCCCCCCACCCTCCTTAGAGTCATTTCACCATTCTTTTTTCATGGTTCCATCTTAAAGTCGCTGTCTTGATTACTTTCTTAAGTGCTTCACTCAAATGGGGTATATAGGTGATATGTTCTCCAAATTCTGGCATCACCATTAGTACAGGTGTTTTTATTTTACTGTGACAGGTGATTGATATATAGGGTGTCAGAGTATGGATTCAATTGTGTGCAATGGTCTATTATCGTGTCTGTTAATCTGCAGACCTGAGCCGTATTCTGCAGACTGGCTTATATCAGTAATAAGCTGAGGTTTTAATCTCCATCTATCTACTGTATGGCCTCTCATTCTGAATTTACGCTGAAGAGTAAATGGAACATGGTTGCCTTTTTTTAAACAACAGAGTAAACAATAAATAGACAAATCTGCAATTTTATAATTGCTCAAATTGAAATATATTTATGTTTATGAATAAGTATGAATGATAATCTGAGTACATTAATAATTATATAAAATGTTAAGTATTTATTGATTCAACCACCAGACATTGAGCTCTTTGAGGGCAGGGACCACATTTTAAACATTTCTGTGTCTCCAATGTGATGATCAAATATATTTCTCTTCCCTCCCTCCCTATCCCCCTGCCCCCTACCCCCAATCTAAAATTTACCCTGTTTCTAGTACAACAAGATCCCAGATGCAAGGCAAGGCATATAGTGATTTTATTAATCCCAGGTAGCAAAAATATTACTTCAATAAAAATAAAAGGCTTGTATTCCATCTATAGTTTCCTTAGTTTAATTTAAAAATATATTGGTAATACCGTCACATCGTTCAAAATCAGAGCGATATAAAATGATATTCATTAAGGAATCTTGCTCCCACCCTTCTCTCCGTCAAGTTTATACCCATTTTGCCCTGCAGAGTTTATTCATTCTACAAATATTTATTGATAGTAGTTAGATGCTCAGTATGTGCCAGACACTGCTGAGTGCTAAGGGGACAGCAATGAAAAAAAAAAAAAGGAAAAAAAATTGTGCCCTTTTGGTGCTTACTTCTGGTGGGAGACACAGTCCATAAACAAAACAAGCTATCTAGTGTATTACAAAATAAGTACCACAGAGGAAAATAAAGCAGGAGGTAGGGAGCCCAGGGAGGGAGGAGTTTGGAGTTTTAAAAGAATGGTCAGCAAAGACCTCACGTGAGCAAAGGCTTGAAGGAGCTGCAGGAGGAAGCCACGCAGTTATCTGGGGTAAGAATGCTACCTGTAAGGAGCAGCCTGTGAAAGGCCGTGAGGGGCAGTGTGCGTGGTGCATTTAGGAACAGCAAGGAGGACAGCATGGCTGCAGCAGAATAAACCAGGGGCACGTTAGAGAAGATGAGGTCAGACAGGTAAAGGAAGTGGACTTCAGAATGTGTTCAGCTCTTGTGTAACCAAAAACACATTTAAGAACGTTGAGAGATAGATAATTTGTTTAAAGATGGGTTTAAGGTTAACTCTGTAATTTTTATATTTTTATGAAATGTTTCATTATTTTTCATACTTTTAGACAAATAAAATATCATATTGGATAAGGTATATATTTACAATGCATTATTTTGAGTCTAAGATGATTTCTAAAATACACCAAAAGCCCCATTTATGTAACTCTCTTGGTATCATAGGGACATAGCAACATGTATCCTATAAGCTAATTGTTTATAGTGACATTGCGGGGGTGACATGATTTGACCTGTACTGTATCCAAATCTTTGAGACAATAAATTTATATTGACAGTTTTCTCTGAGATAGGATACATAATTAAACTACTAAACCAGGATCAGTAGCATGTAATCTCCATGTTATTTTGTATATAAGAAGGTTCACTTTTTTCTTATGAAATGTAATTCAAGAACATTCACAGTTTAACTGTCCTTCCTTTCTTTCCTCCTAGTGCTGCTCAGATTCTTCAGGGGTACCCTGTTCTTTATTACACAAGGTTTGTCATTTTTGAATACAGATATTAAAGCATCCTGGTTGGTTAGTGAGAATTTTAATAACAAATGGAATCAACACTTCTCCTTTTAGATTTCGAACATTGTTCAAAGCCAAGTTGGGATTACTTGGAGAAAGGGAAGGTGATGATGATTTAATTGCATTTCTCTTGCATGTGAGTTTATCATTTCATCCTTTTTTTCTGATTAACATTTTATTTATTATACGGCGTATTTTTGATTATTGGGATTGATAAATATAATTACTTTCTTTAGCTCATGGAAAAGACAGAAGCTGATTTTACAATGACGTTTCGGCAGCTTAGCGAGATCACTCAAAGCCAGTTACTGGAGCCCAGCATTCCTCAGGTATTAATTTGTGACATTTGGCTTTTCTTAATTCAGTTTTCTTTAATAGGTCCATCGATATATAATTTACATATCATAAAATTTTACTTGTTTTAAGTGTACAATTCTGTGATTTTTAACAATTAATAGATTTGTGCAGTTGTCACAATTCCATTTTAGAACAGTTCCATCATTCGAAAAAGATCCCTGTGCCCATCTGCAGTCAATTCCTGTTTCTGCTTTCAAACCCAACCAATTTCTAATCCACCTTCTGTCTCTAAAAGTTTTTACTTTCTAGATACTTCCTACAAATAGAATCATGTAATATGCGGTCTTTTGCATCTGGCTTCTTCACTTAGCACGTTTGAGGTTCATCTATGTTGTAATCTATATCAGTAGTTCTTTCCTCTTTATTACTGAGTCGTCCATTGTATGGAGATACCACATTTTGCTTATCCATTTACCTTTTGATAGACATTTGGGTTGTTTCCATTTTTTGGCTGTTATGAACAAATGCTGCTGTGAACATTCATGAACAAGTTTTTCTGTGGTCATATGTTTTTATTTCTCTAGGGTAGATACTAGGATTGTTTAGTAAATGTATGTTTAACTTTTTAACTAACTGCCAAACTGTTTCCAAAGGGGCTACTACACTTAATTCAGATTTAAGAATACATGTTGCCTTTTTATTTCAATGCTAATACATTGCATTTGTGGAATAATATGCGTATTACCAGAAAACTCCTACTTAGTGTAGAGTTTTAGAAACAGATCAATTTTAAGGTCTACGTCTTTTAGATTGCTTGTAGATTGCTTTTATTATTTTTAAGATTAAAACCCAGTTTTATTTTAAAGCATTACGGGATACAAATAGTTTTGGTATTTTGGTTACATTAATCACTTTCATAATGCTTGAGTCATGGTTATAGGAGTACCCATCACCCAGATAGTGTTTATTGTACTCATCAGGTACGTTTTTGCCCATCCCCTCCTCCCCGCTTCCCCCACGTTGATTTCTGTTGAGTTTTACTTCCCTCTGTGCACATGTATGCTCATTGGTTAGTTCCAGTTTAATAGTGAGTACATGTGGCATTTGTTTTTCCATTCTTTAGATACTTCATTTAGGATAATGGTCTCCAGGTCTGTCCAAATTGCTGCAAAAGGCATTAATTCGTCCTTTTTTATGGCTGAGTAGTACTCCATAGTATATGTATACCACATTTTGTTAATCCACTCATGAATTGATGAGCACTTGTGTTGTTTCCACCTCTTTGCAATTGTGAATTGTGCTGCTATAAACACTCTAGTGCAGATGTACAATTTCCCATCTTCCCTATGTATGGTGACTTTTGGGACACCCTGTATATTTCTTTTTAAGAGGGAAAAGTTTATTAAAGATGGTTTCACACCTGAATTTTACCACACCTACAAAGAAGAACTGGTGCCTATCCTGCAGAAATTATTCCACAACATCGAGAAGGATGGACTCCTCCCCAACACGTTTTATGAAGCCAACATAACTCTGATACCAAAACCAAGAAAGGATGCATCAAAAAAAGAAAACTACAGATCAATATCCCTTATGAATATAGATGCAAAATTTCTCAACAAAATTCTAGCTAACCGAATTCAGGTGCTTATTAAGAAGATAATCCACCATGACCAAGTGGGCTTCATCCCAGAGATGCAAGGATGGTTCAACATACGCAAATCTATAAATGTAATTCACCACATAAGCAGAAGCAAAAGCATAAATATTTATTAAATAAATTAACAGGCAACTAAATAAAATGCAATTGCAAATTAAGTTTTTAAAAGTAAATTATGCATTAAGGGAGTTCCCTATGTAATTGAAGCCTTTTGATAACGTAAGTATTCATCATATAATCTCTGTTTATAAGAATTTTGTGTATATTCGTTATTTCATTTAAATCATGCCATTACATGGATTTCTATGAATTCTAATTTTGGAGTTGAATGATATATAAGGAAAAAGAAAATATTCCTTTTTTTACTACTTCTACTTGAAATAGCATTCTTTATAGAAATCTAGAGAAGTTACTATTAAAGAACATAAACAATTTAAAGGAACATGAAGTTAAAATAAACTGAACAAGTATTAACATAATAAGCAATATATTATTGTATTTTCATTTAGCAATTCTGGGCACTGAAGACAGTTTCAAAGCACACACTCTTTCCTGCCTGGGTGTCCCAGTACCTTTTGAGACTGAAGAGGTAAAGTCATCTAATCACCTCCAAAAACGCATGTGATGTATTATTTTATCATTGTCCACCTGTCGGGTTCCCCTCTTCCTTTCCATCGTGTAGCATTTCCTTTTCACTCCTGGGCCCTTTGCTGTAGCTGAGATGTCTACACCTCATCCATGCAGAGAGCACTCATGTGTTCACCTCAGCTGTGATAACACAGCTTGGCGGTTTCTAGAGCCCAAGCCCTGACACTCCGGAGGGGAGTGCCTTAGGCTTTCCGCCAGCGTCTCTTGTCACATATTATGCAATTATAAGAAGTCACTTTGTCGTATAACTCACAATGAATTAAAAGCACCCAATATGAAAGAGAAATCAAGTTGAAAATTGCCCAGTTTGTTGTCCCAGCTACTTGGGAGGCTGAGGCGGGAGGATCGCTTGAGCCCAGGAGTTGGAGGCTGCAGTGAGCTGTGCACTCCACCCTGGGTGACAGAGAGAGACCCTGTGTCTTAACAGAAAAAAAAAAAAAAAGACAGTGTGAGTTGTAGGTAGTGGCAGCTGAAGGGAGAAGGAAGAGGTAGGAAAACCCCAGGATGCACAGGAACAAATCGCCCTTCGTAGTTTAATGGCAGCTGAGGGCTATTTATAAAGGGGACCTTGAGTAAACAAGAAAAAGTTAAATTATTTTCAGAAAACTATGTTTAAGTTTAGATTTCTTTTCAGACAAAAAGATTTTTTAATTGATTAAAATAAAAGAAAGTTTGGTATTTCCTAAAACAACTAAACAAGTAGTATTTTATATTAATACATTGTTTAATTAAACTCAGTATTTTCTATCTTCCTTTCAAACACTGATTCAATGTGATTGTGGAATTTTTTTCTCATTATTTGTCTTATGAAATAATTCCCTTCTATTTGAAACAAAGATATAATTTGGGGAGATAGTGGTTAATTTTGTTCTTTGTTTTATTCATTTTTAGTAACAAGAATGACTCAGATTCTGAAAGAAGAAAAAGAATGACAAGTAAGTAATCCTTTTGATTTTCTCTATGTTAAGGATTATCACATAAAAGCAGTGACGTAAGGGGACTGAGTTGTTTGTTTTATTTTGTTTTTGTTTTTTTTTTTTTTTTTGAGACAGAGTCTTGCTCTGTTGCCCGGACTAGAGTGCCATGGTGTCAGCCTAGCTCACAGCAACCTCAAACACCTGGGCTCAAGCAATCCTCCTGCCTCAGCCTCCCGAGTAGCTGGGACTATAGGCATGTGCCACCATGCCTGGCTAATTTTTTATATATATCTTTTTAGTTGTCCAGATCATTTCTTTCTAATTTTTTAGTAGAGACGGGGTCTCGCTCTTGCTCAGGCTGGTCTCGAGCTGGTCCTGACCTTGGGCGATCCACCTGCCTCGGCCTCCCAGAGTGCTAGGATTACAGGTGTGAGCTACCGCGCCCGGCCTTATTTTGTTTTTAACTAGAATAATTCTAGGAGAGTATGTATTGGTTGAGTTGAAGTGTCATGTATGGGCTTCTTTAACTTCAGCAGGTGACTTAACGTAAAATATGATATTTAACAGTTTTGCTTTCAATAAGTTTGCACACTAACGTTAAAATAATACTGTCTTAAAAGATGGTGGAGAGACAAGGAAGGTGGTTTGGGATGTGGTGGAAAGAATATGGATTTTGTAATCTGGCAGATGAATCTTGTCTCTGCTACTTTTTGGCTGTAGGATCCGAAAGATACTTATCTCTCCAGGTTTCAAGGTCCTTAGCTGTGGTAAATGGGGACTATTTTGCAGGGATGTTATAACGATTAGCAATAATGTGTATAAAGTATCTTGTTGTAGTGCCTGGGCCATAATACACATCCAGTAAATGATAGCTATAAAAATAAATCACTTTTATGTATTAATTTTCAATTTACCATGTGACTTCACATTTGATTTGGAGGAGAAGAAACTGGAAGGTTTTTTTGCAATGCAGGTTCTAGCAAGATCAAGGAAGTTAAGACAGAAGGACCTAAGTGCTCCTGCCTTAGGACTTGTATAGAGAGCTAGTGTGTGTCATCGGGGTGGCTGATTGACATCCATGAAGTAAGGATGGTGCTAACGTTCCGTGTTAGCTTAGGGAATGCGATTGCTTTGTGAACTCAGGACATTACTATAGAGATAAAAGCAAGTTTAGTTCTTACAATGAAGTGACGATCTTTTTGGGGTTCAGCATGGATTCAATTGCCAGCCACTTATGCCCATTGGGGCAGTCATACGGAACTCCCAGGCCAGCTCAGGACATGCACCGTCTCAGCAGTTCAGAGAAAGAAGAAAATGGTGGGAGAAGTTGTCGTGGCAGCCTCTAGTATTCGGATTTGCTTGGTTATGACAGGAGGGATGAGATGGTAAAATGGAAGAAATTTAGTGAGCTCAAGTTTTATTATTTTAGAGAAATAATAAATGCTGAACAATGTGCTCTCAAAGAAGGGAAAACATCAAGTTTCCACAAAGAGCAGTGGTGTCAAAAGAGTTCATAATGACAGTTCATTTATTTTGAAAGGTATACTTCCATCTATTATTATATATTTAATTGATCTGTAAGTGGAAATATATAAGAAATTGGTTGCGTAAATTTATGTAACAGTGTGTACTCGGGATGTGGAGTTAAAGAATTATACAGACATGAAGAAATAAACATCTGACTCTAATTCATCTTTGTGGCAAAGATTTATTCAGCAAACAGACTAAGCCCCAATTATGCGCCTTTGTGCATAGTCACAGTGTTTAAAGCTGAAGCCACAAAGATGAATTAGAGTCATGCCCTTAAATAGCCTATAATCTAGTCAATCAGTGATGATGAAATTATCTGGAAGTTTGCTTGGACTTTTGGTTAGATATAATCCTGAAAGTTCCAAACCAGATAACAACGTAAAGAATTAGATAACTCTTTAAAGAATCTTATATCCAGATCTATAATATGCTGATTTTCAAAAACTTTGTATATTTATAATTTGATCCAAAGTACTTCTCCTTGTAGCTGTAATTCCTTATGTATTTTAACGGTATAAAGTGTGTCAAATTTGTCAGACTTTTAACTGATGACTCTGTTCTCTGTCTAAGCTGAGTGCTTCTACGATTTCCTTTGCATGTTAGTGACCCTTTTGTGTAAAGATTGCATATATATTTTTTGTATGTGTGTTTTTATTTTCAAGGAGTTCTGTATGAATTTTTTAAATTTGAAAAATGCAAACTTGTAGAAAGAATAAAAAAAGATCCCTCATATTTCCTGTCACAGAATCACAATTACTGTTCACTTTTTGAAAACCTCTAATCTCCCTTTTTCTGTCTATTGATTAGGAGAAAATGTAGTCATAATTATGCTGTGGTATAATTTTAGATCTTTTTTTTCCACTAAAAATAAATTAAGCATTTTTTCTTACTACTTCATTGTTTATAATGCAACATTTTTGAGGACTGCGTAATATTTCTTGCAAAGTATATGTAATGTTTGACTCAACCATTCTATTATTAAGTATTTGAGTTGTTTCTGGTTTTCCCTTAATATAAATAATGCTTTTTATGTTTCAATTTGTTTCCTTAGACTATATTCCAGGAGAAATAGAATTGCTGGATCTCAGGCAATTACATTTTTAGATTATCTCTCATGTTGGCAGGTCTTTAATACCAAGTTCAAATGGAATATTCGAGTAATTTGGAAACCGCAGTTGAGAATCACGGGTGATTTCTGCAGTCCTTTCAGAATTTCTCTTACAATGGCAGTGGCATCTTCCCTCCCTGACCAGTTGATAAATTATTTTGGAAAAGGCTCATCTCAAGTGAAGATATAGTTCCTGGAATTTTTCTATGTGCCATTATTATAAGACTTTTTTAATATGAAAAAAAATGCATGGTTACTGTCAACAGTACAAATTTATAAAGGGTTTTGCCTGTGTACGACCTTTCCTGTTTGCTCTCAGGCAACATCAGCATTAAGCAGTCCCCCTGAGTCTGACCTTACTTCTGTGCTTGAAAATGTTATAATAAAAGCAACTGTTTTCCTTTCTCCCTTCCACTTAGGCTACAGGGCCTAATTAAGATGCATTGACTTCTCCATGCCTAGTGAACTGAAAATGGTGGAAAAACCAAATTAGTGATGAAACACTGAAAAGAAAAACAAAATACAATATTGATCATAATGCTCAAAAACAGTTTTTTCTGTACCGTAAGATAATAAATGCTGTACCTTGTTTATAAATAATTAAAATTGATACTGATAATGTCTTCTCTTTTGAGCCTTCTGGCAAAGTTCTTAAAGGTTATCAGATTCGGTGGTGATTTCATATGGCCTGTGTCAACTTAATTTATTGTTGTTTTTTATAATTTATTTACTGTTTCAAGATGTGCTTTCCCCCCTTGTTTAAGCTGTTAACCCGAGGTATGTGCTGAAGAACTGGATGGCAGAATCCGCAGTGCAGAAGGCAGAACAGAATGATTTCTCAGAGGTGAGGTGGCTGACTTTTCTGAGTTTACTTTTATTAATTTAAAATCTATCATATTTTAAACACACTTATTTTGTTTGCAGATGTGCTAAACCGTACCATTGTGAACACCAACTTCACAGATTTCTCCCTGCTTGGGTGCCCTTATTTTGTTTATTAGCTGAATTATTTTAGCATATTTTCTATTTATTCTTTCACTTATTTAAATGTTTAAATATTCATTTTATGATGCACACATATATACATTATTTGAACTTCTGAGGGTGTGATTCTGTTGTTTATTGTTTGTGTTGTGAAATTTTGGATATTACTCTCTAAAATCCAGCGAAACCTGATTTGAGAGTGTATCTCTCCAGATGGAATTAGCATTTGTTTTACCAGGTATCTTTGGCACTACCTGGCTCCACTTTAAATTAATCTTGACAGCAATGAAGATGAATAAACTAGAGCTACATGCATAAGCATAGATGAATCTCACATACAATGTTAAGCAAAACAAGCATGTGGCAAAGGAATTCATATGGTATGTTACCACTTAAATATATTAACAATATAAAAACATGCAAAATCCTGTCAATATCATGCAATATGGCATCCACCATATTGGAAGTATTTTATTTCTGAAGTTGAATGGTAGATACATAGGAGTTCATTACATTATTCTGCATAGCTTCTCTGCCTCAAATATTTCATAATTAAATTGCTTAAAAATGTATCACACGTCATGTATTTTTAGAACAGGAATGGCCCTGGCTGTCATGCTGCCACTCTCCTGTCCTGTGCTGGGAGCAGACATTATTGGTGATGGTGGCCCTCTCTCTCTGTAAAACCAGTCAGCCTCAGGATCATTCTCATCACAGCACACCGTGTGGTCGCTGCCCATGGTCAGAGTTGGCACAAGACAGAAACTTTTTGCTGTTTCTAATTGCAACTTGCATTAACATTTTTTTCAGTAGTTTAATTAGCCTGACAATTCTAGGTTTTCATTTCAGAAAAAAAATATTTTAAAATATAATCTTTTTATGGTATTAAAGGAGAAACAAAGGGAAGGGAGGTAACTCAGCATTTATAGTTAGATAAATTTGTCTAAGTTGGGGGAACTAAACAGTATTTAATAAGTTGTTTTGTTGGCCTGTTTTTCTTTCCTTCCCGATCTTTCGTTCCTTCCCTGTTTCCTTCCCATCCCCAAAATTATATTTGAGTAATGACGCAGTGTGCATTGGGCAGGGTGGGAAGAGGTGGGAGGAGGTGTTTTCTTGGGTTCAAGTAAACATTTGGATTCACATGACCGTCACAGACATGCACCTGAGAGAGACACGGGACTGGGACGTACTTACCAACAGCTGACACCAGGTTCCTCGTGTGCGGGAGTTCTTGCAGCGGTCCACGCCCGCAGGAAGGCACAGCCACACGGCTCAGGCGCAAGGATGTGACAGCCACGCTGGGAAGCTGCAGGGGCAGCCCTGGCTTAGAAGCTTCCTGCGCCACAGAAACCAGTGTCTCACACCAACTCCGTAGGCATAATTTTCAACATCCTCCAAAGAGACGTGCCTTATGCCAAGACTCACCACACTTAGGAAAGCCTGAAGCATCCTATCAGGTCTTGGCAGTTCTCCCGGTCCAGAAGCTGTTTGTCCTTCACAGGCAACGCTGTGTGGGTATACAGTGGCCGTACCACTTTATCGGGTTACCAGGGAACAGGCCTAGAAAGTTAACTGAAGGTCAAATTCTCATGTGGGAGAGGAAAAAGATTTTGTCAAACGTTATGCTTGCATTTCTTGACACATACAACTAGTGTTTACTTTCTTTCACCAAACATTTCTTGAGAATCCATTCAACGCAAGGTGCTGTGGAGAATTGTAAAAATCTGTTCAAGGAGCCCTTAAACTGGCAGGTGAGAGTGATGGATATACACCTAACTTCAGTAAAAGGATATGTATAGAAACTACCAGGGAGAAGTTTCAAGAGGGGCTCTAAGAGCATTATATTTATAATGAAGCAGTCTTTACATTTAAAATATTAGTGATAAAATAAAGTACTCTTTTTGATCTCTGGGCTTTACTTAGTATAGGTAATCATCTACTTTTTTCTATCAGAACCAGGCATTTCCTTCATAATACCCAAAGCAATAACAAAACTACTGAAAATATGTATTTTGGTCTTAAATTTATTCTTGAAAGTGTGCTCTTTGGTGCCTCAGTTTATTACCATAGGGCAAAATTCCAAATGAGGAAGCAGCGTGAGCTCAAATTCATGCCCTTGATTTGGAAAGATTGCAAGTTATTAACATCCTTTAATTTTGTAAATATTTTAGAAAATTATCATTCTTTTAATGCTGTGAAAACCTTAAAATTACTAGGATATATTTGTATTCTTCATGATAGTGTACATACTCACTCTCTTAGTTTAATACAAAAGTAGTACTTAAGGAACTTTCTGTGAAATAATAGAAATCTAAGTACCAACTATAGTTGAGGTTTTAGTAAGAAAAATAGAAACATTTTCAAACAAACTTAAAATTTACCTTGCCTTTTTAGAAACTTAAAAATTAGGCCAGGCACGGTGGCTCACGCCTATAATCCTAGCACTCTGGGAGTCTGAGGCAGGAGGATTGCTAGAGGTTAGGAGTTGGAGACCAGCCTGAAAAAGGGCGAGACCCCCTCTCTACTGAACATAGAAAATGAGCAGGGCATTGTGGTGTGTGCCTATAGTCACCGCTATTCCAGGAGCTGAGGCAGGAGGATCACTGGAGCCCAGGAGTTTGAGGTTGCTGTGAGCTATGATGACACCACTGCACTCTACCCAGGGGGACAGAGCGAGACGCTGTCTCGAAAAAAATAAAATAAAAATAAATTAATGAGGGTCCTAAGTAAGAAAACCTAAATTTACCTATTTAAATTATTTACTAGGTCCATCTTCTACAGCAAGTTCTTCGGCATCCTTTCCAGAAGCATTCTGCAGCCGAGAAAGCAGGTTACGCTTCACCTACTCCTTCTTGGGCTAAAGATCTCAGAGTTAGTTGCTCATCTTAATTTGGGAAAAATAATTTAAGGAATACTTCTATCATTGAACTCATCATAGAATAATCTATTTAATACATTCTTGATCATCCACATTTTGATGACAGTCTTACATTTGATAATAATGATTATATATATATATATTTTCTAGCCAAATAAATTGGAACTTATTCTTTGAAACATCTTCGTGATTATTTTTGTTCTAATCAATAAGTTTAATGAAATAATAAAGTGTTTTCAATAAATCACATGAGTTTTTCTCCGTGACTAAGAAATCTTATGACAGTTATAATCAAAATAGACTCGTAAATATTCATCTAGCACTTACTATGTACTCAGCACTTGGGGATACATCAATAAGTATTTAGTTTTATTGTACTCCTAGAGGGGTTTTCTAGTATGAATTTTTAAACTTACCGAAGTAGGGAAAATTTTAGTAGTTTAATGAATCCAATTTACTATTTAATGGGCTTATTAATTATCAATACATGGCCAGTCTTGCTTTATCTACACTTCCACACACTTCCCCCATATTCCTAGTTATTGTTTCAATTGAGGTATAATTTGCATATCTCCAATTATTTTTAGGAAAATGCAGACATTGTTTCATTTCCTCTGCAAGTATTTCTGTATGCGTCTCCAAACACCAATGACTTAAAACACACACAGACCCATGATACTACAGGACCTTAAGACAAACTAGCAACTCAAAATGGAAAGCCTGGTGGCTCTCCTTGGTTCCCAGGACAAGCCACCAGGGTTTAGGCATACGTTTTTTTTCTTGGTCTGAGTTGAACTGGTTGTGAAGCTCAGGTGTCAGGATTAAGCAGGTGTCTGTAAAATTATTTTGCTCCTGTACTAAATCCTTGCAGGCAGAGAGGTGTTTCAGGGGCTTCCCTAAACCTTCACACAATCTCCTGGCTTAAATGTCCTACTTGGATTAGCACCAAGGAGATTGAAGGGGAACAGTGAACAGAAATCGTTCTCTCCCACCCACAGGTAACCTTTGCAAACCTAGGCACAAAGGTTATCTTTTCTGGCAAAGAACTTTCTGCCTGCTCTTGGGTCAAAGTTTCCTTGAGTTGGTGTTCTGAGAACAAAGGTGCCTTTTGTCAACACTGACTTGCAGGGAGGCACCAATTAGAAGCTTTGTTCCCTCTGGCGTAACAGGTAGAGGCAGTAGGAGGCAGTGTGGTGGGCAGGACGCAGGACAATGGGTCTGTAATCTTAGTTTACCTTTTCCTAACTGTGCGAAAGTTGGCTGGTTCATCTGGTATAAAATGGGCCCCATAATCCCCATTATTACCTGTGTCTCAGGTTGTGATGACATTAATGAGATAAATATGTAATTGGGTTCTGAAAAGTAAAATCAAGATGCATACGCTATTGGTAGAAACCAGAACACCGCATTTGGCTAATGTCTAACGGGGCACAGCCCTTCCTCTGCCAACAGTGGAATAGATAATAATGGTTTATATTTGTATAATGTAACTTCCCCAGAAATTTCAGGCAGCTGAATTGAATCCCTCTGTTTTTAGTGATAATTATCATGCAATTTTCATCTTATCTGGTTTCCATTTTATTTCTTCTTCTCCTTAATAACCTCATACTGCTGAAGATTAAATTTAGAAGTTTTTTGCTAACAAAGTGCCTTATGATTGAGTTTCTATTTTATTTCGTTTATTTACTTAGCATGATAAGCTAATTAACTGGTGATTTTTTTTTTTAAATTTTTTTATTTCTGAACAGGCAGTTGGGAATTGGTGCTCACACATAGCTAAGTGATTTCTATTCTGGGATTCTTTTATTTCTTTCCGCATTTGGAAATGCTTCCCTTCAATGGACATTATAGAAATAATGCAAATAGTAACAGCTGAAAGTGCATTGACAGGAAGAGACTGTCAGGCTTTGAGAAGATAATGAGAACATTAGAGAAACACAACTTTCTAATGTTCTTGACCTTTTAAAAATAGTTTTCAAAATTCTGTGCCTTCTAAAGTCTTGCTGATCTTAGACATATTTTCCATCTCTATCTCTGTGACCTTCAGAATTTTCAGAAAATTGAAAGAGGAAAAAGGGAAAACAGGACAGGCAGAGTATATTCAGTTTCTCTGAGATCCGTTGCTTGACTGATTGCAATCCTGCGCACACACGCTGTTTTATTTTGCTTTTTTAATGGTTGAATAACATAGTAATTTCAAAAAATAGTTATTTAGATAGTTTCTGGATTCTCTATTATTCCAATGCTGTAGATATCCCATAAATTAAAATGTAGGGACAGGGAAAGGCAATCATACATATTCTTCAACCTGTAATGTTTTCGTGCAGAGACAAATGTAATGCCCAGTTTATCCTAGGTTCTTGTTAATCCTATCATTTCTCCTTCTAATTGGCTTTGGAGAGGCCTTTTAGAGTTTCTTAGTTTTATTTTTATGGTTCTGTTTTTGGTTTTTTGTCTTATTTAACTGTCAAATTCCTCAAAATCCTCTTAAAGTGGGTTGATGTCGCACTCGATTTATGCAATGACATTTCTAGAAATACTGGTTTCAGGAAAGATTTTTTATTAATTCGATGCTTCTGAACATCATAAAATAAATGAACCTAAACCATCATTTTAGTTACCTTGGAGGGGACAGATATGTACATTTAGGCAGACAGTCTGAACTCCGTGTTAGGTGAATGGTCATGAATGTGTTATACCTGAGCGCAACAGTGAAAAGTCTGACATCATTTCTCGTCTGAAAACTTCCAACCTTTATCTACAATGAACCAGATGCCACGACAAGAATGTAGCAAAACAGGCACTTGAGGCGAGAGATGGCTGTCCCTATGCCACGCGGACGTCCCCGGATGTCCCTTAGGACATGTTGCCCCTCTTCTTCTGCAGAGCTTTCATGAGGTCTGACATGAAGTCTTGCTCCCCGCTTCCTCCCCCGGCGGGGAGTCCCGGGTTGTCGTGCCTCTTGGGGGGCATGGGCGGCCTCTTGGCGACCGTGGGGGACGGCCCTGCGCACTCCGGGCGGAGCGAGGGCGGCGGCGGCGGGGGCGGCGGCAGCGCGGAGCCCGGGTCCCCGGCGAGCACCGGCGGCGGCGGCGGCGGCGGCACGAAGTCGGGGGGCGAGTCGGCCAGCTCCGGCGGCGGCGGCGGCGGCAGCTCGGCGTCCCCCAGCGGCGGCGGCGGCGGCGGCGGCAGGAAGTCGTCGGGCGGGGCGGGGCTGCCGCCGGTGTCCGAGGACCGCCGCACGGGCGGGGGCGGGGGCAGGCTGGCCCTGGGAGCGGGGTGGGCCCTGGGCGCTGCCGGCTCGCGGTGGTTACCCGGCGCCGGCCTCTTCTCCTGCAGCGGGCGACAAGGCAGGCATTACGGGGACGAACGGCCCGGTGGGCGTGGCGTCGCCGCCGACACGCGGGGTCGCTCCGTCTGCCCCTCCCCCCGCCCCCGGGACCCTCCGTCCCGGTCACGGGGAGCCATATGATGGGGAAACCTAAAATGCACGCATTGGAGTGCAGCCCTTTGGGGACCCACTTAGCACTTCAACGAATTGGTTGCTCTGATACATTCAGAAAAAAAAGAAAAAAAGTAAAAAATCCGCAGGGCTTAAAACTCAGGGGTGCCACTTTCAGAGGGTGCTGAAATCACTGGACTAAACCAAGAAAATCACTTTGGTGCAAGTAAAAGTAGCTAAATACCACCAGCATTGAAAAGAAATTCTCACGTTTTCCCTAAGCAGTGTGATAAGAGTTGGTTTTAACTTTCTTTTTTTTTTTTTACATAACAAATGTAACCTTGGTAACTTTTGATTCTAGTGAATATAACTTTAAGATAAAAACATAAAACAATTTCCTACATGAACTTATAGTGATTTCTCGTTGCTCGAACCATGCTTTCTTTTTTTAGAAGAGCAGTTGTTGGAACGATGCTACAGTTTCAGAACGTGGGTTTACAGGTGACAGTTTGATGGAATTTGTGTCAGCTGCTCTGTGGCCTTACCTTGGCTGTTTCCGCCTGTCTCTGGGCCTCTTCTAGAACAGCACTGGCGGCATGGACAGCCTGGGGGATCTGCCCATTGGGCTGGGTGGCGCCCGTCTTAAGTCCTGAGAGGAAGGGAGAGAGACAAGAGTGAGCAAATCATTTTCAGCATTCTCGAAAATGAATCTGCAAATACAAAGCAGTTTCTATCTCTGTAGCAAAAGAAAGGGATTCACGGGCATTGTATAGTGCACAAGGGCTTATGAAAAATCTGAGGTTCTATGACCAAACTTTATATGAGATTCTGCAAAAGATTCAAGAAAGTGAATACTGTATTCGATAAAGCCTCCAGAGGAAGCTCTGGATTAGCTGTGACCCTAGAGAGAATAGTAGGTTCTGCTTTTAAAAACTTTTTGGTAATTGGAGAATAAGCCATAAAAACCTATTTTTTTAAATTCCTGTTGTCGATTTACCTGAAATGTATTTATCTGGTTTCATACCAGGCTGAGTACAGGAACAACTTTTGAGCATTATCCTCAACTAAAAGTACTTTGGACACAGAGACAATAGAGTCGGGAGAAATTCACACGACCCCAGTGTACCCTGGAATTAGATGTGTTCTTTTCCCTCCCACAGTCCTGATACGCACTTATTTTCCTGCCTTTTTAATTTATCCTTTTGCTGCAAAAGTGTGATTCTTGGAGGGTTTACAGTTTGAGAGAATGAGATGGCAGAAGCTGTACGTTGATGTCTCTGGCTCCTGAGAGGCGTGTCCCAGAGAGGACAGTCACCTCTCCACACACCGGGGCCATTTCTCCTGTGACTGAACTGCCACCCAGCCCAGCCCAAGACGTCTTCCACCCCTAACCCTGTGGATGCAGAGATGGCTTTAGCCATGTTCAGGACCAGCTATTCTGTCAAATATTTATGAACTGACTGTTTAGTTTTTCAAATAGTCCCCCAATAATTCGAAAAACCCATTGATCTCCATAACAACTCAACTCACACAAAGACTTCAGGAGATTTGAAAGAAGAGGGAAAGTTTGATGAGGAATAGGATAGTTACACCGTCTCCAAGTATTTAACAGTGATTAAGTAGAAAATGAAAAATCTATACAGGAGAGAAGTTGGACAACACTTTAGCCAAGTGGTCAAAATGCAAAAGAACATTGAACCGGGGCAGGCGGAGCAGTTCTTTGACAGCAAAGAGATCCTTTGCGATTCCATTGGGGACAGACAGACAGGGTCGTCTCCGGTTGTGAGACCCTGAGCAGGACACAGCAGCCCTCACGTCTGCCCAAAGTGCATAACCTGAAGAATTAGGAGGAAATATCAAATGAATCCAAACTGAGGGACATTCTATAAATGGCCCTTATTTGTAATAAAAGGTCTTGATAGACAAAGGCTGAGGCGCTGTTCCAGATGACAGCACACTACGGAACAGAGAACGACATGGGACACACGATCTTGGACTGAAGCTGTGCCAGGAGGAATATTGCGTTCAAGGGCAACACTGAGACGATTGGCAAAGCCGGAATATAGACTGTAGTTCCGAAAAATACACACTGGAGATTTAAGGGACAAAGGAGAGGGACATACGCCATCTACTCCCGAATGGTCCAGAAACAAATACGTACATGGATAACATATGCAGAAAGGAGTGTGGAGAGAGAAAATGACAAAAGAGATGTGGCAAAATGGTCATTATTGGTGATCTGGGTGAAGGGTACTCGGGAGTTCTTTGTTCTATTCTTGTGACTTTTCTGTATGCTTCAAATTGTTTCAGAATAAAAGGAGAAAAATACTTGTGTCCATTTATAAATTTGAAAGCGTCTTGGCTAAAACTCCTTGCTAAAGTCATTTTGTAAGTACTGGAAAATCCTCCATGGCTGTTCCCTATTAGGAAAGAAAAAAAAATCGCCATTTATCTAGAATAAATTACTTCTTGTTATATACTTTGGATACATAATAGAACAACACGGCCGCGTGTTTTTCGCAGTTTGGGGAATCCTAGCAGACATGCACGAATCCCATGTGGTTTGTAGCCCCACAGCCAGCGACCTTCCCTACTTGTGCACGTTTCTCCAGGACTCTAGTTCAACTGCGGAGAGAAGGAAAGGCCAGGAAGGGGAGGAGGTGGGCAGAGAGAGCTTCTAGATTCCCTGGGAAAAGTTGCTAACTAATGTTCAGAAGGCATCAGACAGATGGGACCTCTAGTCCCTGCCAAATGATTTCACAGCATGTCCTGAGGCGATGGAGTGTGAACGCCATGGTACCCTCAGCTGAGTTCTTGCTGGGATCCATCCTGTGAGGTTCCGAAGGTCCACTCTGCTGGGTGCTGACTCAGGGGAACAGTTCTTAGGGGTGAAGAAGGGGACTCCCTGACTAGTGCCCCAAACGGCTTGAGGTTCAAGTAAGTGCAGTCAGCCAATAACTCCTCTCACCCCAAGGAACATTTTTCCCCCAAGACTATTCTTTTTTTTTTTTTTTTTTGAGACAGAGTCTCACTCTGTTGCCCTGGCTAGAGTGAGTGCCATGGCGTCAGCCTAGCTCACAGCAACCTCAAACTCCTGGGCTCAAGTGATCCTCCTGCCTCAGCCTCCCGAGTAGCTGGGACTACAGGCATGCGCCACCATGCCCGGCTAATTTTTTCTATATATTTTTTAGCTGTCCAATTAATTTCTTTCTATTTTTGGTAGAGACGGGGTCTCGCTCTTGCCCAGGCTGGTCTTGAACTCCTGAGCTCAAACAATCCGCCCACCTCGGCCTCCCAGAGTGCTAGGATTACAGGCGTGAGCCACTGCGCCCGGCCCCCAAGACTATTCTTGAAGTTCACCTTCACTGCATTTTGAGGGGAGGGGGTGTTGGAAGGCCATATGGTTTGATTTGTCCTGGGCTCCTTGGATGGACATAGGTCTCTTAAACACTTCCCAAGAGCCCTGTTGATTTTGTGCCATGAATTCAGGTGGAGACAGAGAGGCTTCAATAACAGTATTTGGCAAGAACTGAATTTTTTTTTTTTCTCTTCAAGATGAGGTCTTGCTCTGTTGCCCAGGCTACAGTACAGTGGCATTATCATAGCTCACTGCAACCTCAAACTCCTGGGCTCAAGCGATCCTCCTTTCTCAGCCTCCAGAGTAGCTGGGACTACAGGCGCTCACCACCGTGCCCAGCTAATTTTTCTATTCTTAGAAGAGACAGGGTCTTGATCTTGCTCAGGCTGGTCTCAAACTCCTGACCTCAAGTGATCCTCCCACCTTGGCCTCTCAAAGTGCCAGGATTACAGGCGTGAGCCACCGTGCCTGGCCAAGAACTGGATTTTAAAAGATGGCATCATTTCTTCACCACTAAGATGCAATCATGGCCATCCTATGTGTCCGTATATATGTATAACTGAGAAGAATAAACATCAGTCCCTTCCAAGCTCACCTTTACTTCCTTCCAAGCTAGTCACTGATGCAGCTAAAATCCCACGCAGCAGGTGCTCGTGGCAATAAATTCTAAGGCATAAATGAAAAGAAAGCTTGAACTGAGGGTTTGTTTCCCCTTCAGAAGCCCATGGAAGCATTTTATTAATAAGCAGGGAGGGCTCCCAGTATGTTTATTTTAAAATCTCAGCATATTATTCTCTGCAGGGCTTGCAGCAGTGGCAGAACCTAAGAATTTGTGCTAAATAAAACTCTGTAGCAGCAAGAACATGGGTTAATTTCCTATCTACTACGGGAACTCCCAAATTTATAGCCAGTAAGTCAGAAGTGGGGGTGGTCTGGGGACCCCCTAGGGTCTAACCCTGCACATTGTCAGCATGAGATTGGAGTCAGTAAGAGTTAGACAGCCCCACAGGTAACAGGGTTACCTGGGCAGGTGTTACCCATTCAATTGCTTTCCTTGATGTGGGTAACTATATAAAACAGGGATGGGCCACCTTTTTCTGTGAAGGGCAAGATAGTAAATATTTTCACTTTTGCAGACCAGGGAGTTTCTGCTTGCAAAGTGTGGCTGGCATCTGGAGTCAGGACAGCCCTGCTGGGGACTATGCCGTGCACCTGTGGAGCCTGCACTAACTCTGGGTGGGGACGCCAGCGGGTGTCGGGGCAGGGGGCCGGAGCATGCGCGGAAGCACTGCGAGGTGGGAGGGGCACAGGTTAGGATGGGTCCAGGTGCAGGTCTGTCGTGGTTTAGTGGGGAGAAGGTAAAGGAGTTCCTCATTGCACGATTCCATTCGTTTCTGCTGCAGGTACAGGGTTAGGGATTGGAAGTCTGAGGAGGGTGGAAAACATCTGAAACTAGGAGACTACGTTGACTGGAACAGGTTTTCTCAATATTATTAAGATTTGGGCCTGGAAAATTCTTTGCTGTGCGGGGCTGTCCTGTGCCTTGTAGGAGAGGCAGCATCCCCAGCCTCTACCCACTGGGTGCCACTAGACACCTCTGAGATGTGACAACCAAACAAGACTCCCGACATTGCCACATGTCCCTGGGGGACAAAATCACCCTTGGTTGAGAACCATAGAGCCAGAGAAACAGGCTGACAGGAGGTATCACGGGCCCAGTCATGGTTGACATCCAGAGGTGTGTGGTAGAATCAACAGGTGGCTTGTTACGTAGGGCCCTCCGGGGGGAAAGGGACCCTCCAACTCTCTGCTCACCCCGGGGAAGCTTCCCACCCTCTCTCCTTCTCATCCTCCAGATTTACTAGTTTAACAGCCATCTGGTTCCTTCCTTTCCTTTCTTCCTTCTTCCCTCCCTTCTCCCTCTCTCCCTTCTTTCTTCCTCCCTTTTCTCGAAGTCACTGGTGTTAAAACTGAGACTTAGGGGAGAGAGCTGTCCATTCCGTGCTTTGAGTTCAAGCCACGTGACTCTAGGCCGTCCTACCAGAGAGCCATGAGTTGGGAGTTGTGGCCACCGGCCCAGCGAATTGTAACTTAGAACTTCATTTGCCATGGTTCCTCGTTTCTGTATCTCCTTCTCTTGGGAAATTCACAGGCGGGCTGCCCGTGGCTGGATGTGGGATCCGTGGGTGTCCTAGCATCTCACAGAATGTCCAACTCCACCAAGACACGACAGAGTCAAGGCCCGGGCTGGGAGGGTGCTCTGTTTCCACCCCACGTGGGTGGAACTGTTACTCAATTCCAATGTTAACCACCTGTAGTTAGTATCGGACTCCACAGATTCCAGGGCTCGACCTCTACAAGCTGGCCTCCACTTCTGAAGCCTGCCACAAGTGGGGTCCCCAGCCACCTGCACTTCTTATCAGCCCTCTTCAAATTCAGGGGTTCCTAGAACCCCTTTAGGTTTCATTATTTTCTAGAATGACTCAGAGAACTTAAACAAGCACTATACTTATGATTTCGAGTTCCCCAAAATCAAAGAACTTAGAACCTTACAGTTTTTCCCTGGAGTCAGACCGTGTCTGTCAACGTCAATCCAGAGTCTTAAAAAAAATGAGATGTCTATGAAAAATGGGTCATCAAGGAAACAAAACATGAATCATACTTAAATATGATCCTGAATTTTTCTTTTCTAGACATGAGACTATGTCTACATGAAAGGGGATGTCAGATCAGTTCCACACTGAATTTATGAAGTAAGCACCCAGTCGTAAGGTATGAATCATAACTAATTTCGATGTCCTGGGTGGAGGCCACATACAGAGACTGGTTCGAGACCATTTTGAGGAATGAATCCTCTAATGACCTTCAGCGAGTCCTCCTAGGAACGCTAGATTTAGAAGAGATTTGGCATATGCCGATTTCTGGAAACAGCCCAGAGGAAGAAACTGGGCACACTTCTCTAGCCCTTGTCAGTGAGTGAGATTTGAGCTTGAGTGTCTGCCCCAGAATGAGCCCAGGAAAGGAGGCCGGTGACCCCGGGACAGATGCTACAGATGATGCCAGAACGCCTCGTCCCAAAGAGTGGCCACGTCTTGGGAAGGAGAAACCTGACAGTTCAAGAACTTCAAGTGGCATTTCCCCCCCAAGCTGGAGGACTGAGAGAATTAGGATTCCTTCTACAGTCATTGGGACCCAACTGCCAGCCAATCTCAGCAGCCCTTTGTTCATTAACTCAACAAATACACCAGGCTTATAAACCCTGGAGACACAACGTGGAACACGCAGGAATGTTCTTTGTCCTTTTCAGATAAGAGTGGAGGGAAACAGGCAAAAAGCCAGTTAACAACTACATCGAATAATTACAAATTGAAACAAGTGCTCTGATGAAAACAACTCGGCACAAACACTTGTGGGGAGCTCTGTTCACAGAGCAGCCGGACTGGACTCATCTAATGAAAGTATCTTTTTTTTCATATTAAACTTTTTATTAAAACTGAGTCCCCACAGATATACATACATCTCAAATTCATACCAGTGACCTGGAATGCCTGAGTATTCAAGTTGTGGGTTTTCCACATAGTAAAAAACACTTTTCATCCACTTTATAAAGGACACGGCAGATCCAGAAAGAATAACCTTGGCTGGTAGACGCTGTCCCCCGAAGAACAAACAGAGGTCCTCAACAGGATTAAGTTTATCTTCAGAGGCTTCGTCCAAGTGCAGGTCAGTCTATGGTGTGAGGAACGGTTCCCACCTAGCAAGGCTCTGTTCAGAACAGCGGATACTATCCTCGGCCACATCTGTAAATGCTGACCTGATGTCACTTTGCACATTTTGTTTCCATCTTTCCCAGTCTGCTTTCAGGGCATTAATAGCACATTCTATTTTATCTTCAAGTTTTCCAATCTCTTCTGGTAAGTAGATCAGTATCTGCCTTTTTATAGGTCAAAGCTTCAACCGTGGAATCCAGTTCTGCTTGTATTTGGTCTCTTCTTTTCGTAACACCCATTAACATTTCACTATAGAACACGTGCTCGTGTCCGACCGGAAGCAGGGCCTCTGAGAGTCCGGACACCCGTGTTTCAGTGGCTTTACGGCGTTTGTCAAGACAGCCGGCAACATCTTCTAGAGTATCAACCAGATCTTCTGGCGCTGACCACAGGATATAAATCAGGCCATATTTTTTCATTTCATCAAGATATGCTCTTCCTTCCTTGTAAATTCTCTGAGATATTTCATCTATCAAATTTATTTTCTGGCTAAATATTTCAATAAAGTCATTCATTTCCATGAACAACTCTGGACGGTTTTTAACTCCTCTTGTTGAGCATGCCCCGTCCCCCTCAGTGACCCAGGCCCTTGCGTCTTGTGAGACGCCAGTCCCCAAGCTTGTGCAGTGACAAAGACTTTGAAGTCTTCACTAAATGTTAAAGCTGGATGATCAGCAGTTCGGTTCAAAAATTTCTGTAATGGCTTCCTGCGTGTCCCAATGAGGTCAAAATTAAAGCGTCCCACCGTTTCTCTTACTATCAACTTTCTGGCAGTGGTGGAGTAATCGGAGTGGGGTGCGCTTCTTCAAGCTCTCCCTTCGACCAAAGGGAATCTTCATAACGTCCCCTAACTTCAAATTCCCTGGAGTCCAATTCCCCATGAGATGTCTTAGCTATCATCCTGTAAGTGATAAAGTGTGAATTGTAGTAACATGGCTTTCGGGTTCATCAACCGTGATGAAGAGATGCTTTAAGTCTGGCTCATCTTCAAACTTGATTGGGTTTGTCATTGAGAAAGGGGACGCTGGCATCATGGGGCTGAAGGAGCTCACGTCCACGAGCGAGGCATCTGGGCCCCGCTGTCTCCGCCGCTCTGACCACACAGGCCAAGGCCGCGTCCTTCTCCATCCCAGCCGTGCTGAGTGCCTCCTCAGCCCCATTCTCAACCGGCCACGCTGGCCATCGGCTCGGTCACCTTCCATAGTTTTGTCTTGCTGAACACCTGCAAGCCATCCTCATCCTTGTCCAGGTCCAGCACCTCAGCCTGCAGCAGGGCGGAGGAGCCGCTGCGGCCCAGGGAAGGGGTGCTGGCCCCTGGGCTCTCCCCCTTGGCGCCCCGGCCAGGAGGCCCAAGGACAGCGCCTTGATGAAAGTATCTTCACATGTTGGGTCAAAGGTACCTTATTGTAATCTCCACACTCTCAAGCCCTTTGAAACAGCGAAGAACACATATACCTGCCTTGACAGGACTGTCTTTAACACCGGACAACAATGATCAGAACTTCTTCTGCCACAGATGGCTCCAGTTCTTTCAACCATTATTTATCATAAACACGATGTGTTTGAATCCCAGCTCGGCCACGTAGAAGGTTCTAGATACCAGCGTCTCCCACCTGCAGTCCCTCAGCTGTGGAGTGCGGATCACGATCTGTATTTTGCAGGGCTGCTGTAAGAACCAGAAATAGTCCCCGCTCCATCCCTCGGTGTCCCGTTCTCCTTCTTGAAAATACAGACAAGTTGCTGTTACGCTACCCTCGCAACGTGACCTCCAAGACTGGGTGCGAGGCTCTAGCCACAACGTCACTGAGGCGAAACACCAGGGTGTGATGTCTCCCTTGGCGTGGTTAGGCTTCTGGGCACTAACGGAGCCTCGGCAAATGGAATATTTGTGCTCTGATGAGAAACACCTCCCCAGTCACCTTAGCTCCCCCCAAACTGGAGGTCAGCACCTTGGCCACAAGCATGTCCTGAAAAAAGCGGTCAAGGCTTTATTAAAGGTCACTTATAAGGAAACAGATACGGAGTGTTGTAGGGGGGCTGGGGAGGGGGGCAGTCAGCCCGACTGTCAGAAGAGGAACATTTTCTGAATGGTGTCTACAAGGTTCTGCTTTTACAGAATGGACTGGATGCGTTTTGAGCTTGAGCGCTGAGCTTTGAGTGTGCGTTGGAATTGCCTCTGCTTCGTACCTGTGCAAGGCTGGGCCGGTGTCACTGCGTTGACAGTCCCCAGGCTTGTCCACCGAGAGGCAAGGCCAGCCCTCGCCATGGCCCGCTGATAGTTGTCATAGAGTGTCTTCCCGTACTAGAGAGGGGACACAATGGGAGAGAGAAAAGAATCCATTTATCCCCAATTCTGCACTTAACTGCAATATACACATTGGACATTTCATGACTACCAAGTTGGTTCTTTGGTATATTTCTATTAAAAATATCCACAAATTGTTTTTTCCCATGTTCAATAATTTTCCAGTTGAGCACAGTTCATTAATCCTTTAACCCACACATTAGAGAGCTTTACCCACACAATTCTGATCACATGTGCCGTTACCTAATTCTGTCATAGATTCCACTTTGTGTTTCTTTTCTTTTCTTTTTTTCTTCCCAAGACAAGGTCTTGCTCTATCTCCCAGGCTGGAGTGAAGGGGTCATCACAACTCACTGCAGCCTCAAACTCCTGGGCTCAAGCGATCCTCCTGCCTCAGCCTCCCCAGTAGCTGGGACTACAGGCATGCGCCACCACGCCCGGCTAATTTTTTCTAATTTTTGTGGAGATGAGGTCTCGCTCTTGCTCAGGCTGGTCTTGAACTCCTGACCTCAAGTGATCCTCCTGCCTCAGACTCCCAAGTAGCTGTGACTATAGGTGCCTGCCACCACTCCCGGCTAAGATCTTGTGTTTCTTAACTGCACTCTAAGCTTACAATGATCTCCATGAGTAAATATCTGAAAAATCTACGTGAAAGCAAACCCTTGATTCTCAGGGCACCGGAGAGGTCCCTGTTTCTATACTCGCCACTATTGAAAAACCCCACTGGGCAGGTGAATAAGATGATGTCTGTGGCCGTACCCAAGAGTGGGTCAACTGCTTTGCAGTGGCACAACAGCTGGACCCAGGTCAGGAGGCTGGCACATGCAAGGTAGGGGGCGTCGGGGCGCGCTCTCACCTTGGCGATCCGAATTCCCATAACCCACTGGTTGAGAGTTCTTGCGTCGTCACAGCAGAGGTACTTGATATACTGGGACTCCTTCTGAATCTGGGGATGCTAGAAAGAAGCAGGTTCAAAGATCATTTATAAACACTTCACTTAGGAGCTCAAAGCACCTGTCAGAAAAAAATTTTTTAAAGCTAAATATATGTGATTTACTGAGGTGGTGGCAAAAATTGCTGGTTGCTATTTTATGATGAGGAAGAGGAAAGCTTTTAAAAAATGATTGAATTTTGAAAGGATTTAAGACATTTGTCATATATTTTATCATAAGCACTTTTTATTCTATTATCAATAATAATTTTCATGTCTGCATTTTTAACTTCTGAAAGCCTTTACCTCTATCATGTCCCCAAAAGGGATCTGAGCTGTTTCTCCCTTTGTCGGATGATAAGAGAGCTTACCTGATCTGATTCTTCCATCACAGAATTGATGCCTACAGGAACTGTGGTTTTGTGACTTCCACAATCTAGTCCTGGGGTTATTTCTGCTCCCAAGAACTCAGTTTGGCAACGACGACTTTCTTAACTACTATCTCCTACCCAAGTGGGCCAGTGGCCTCCGGGTGCAGAGCCCGGGGAAGGGACATTTCTGTCTATTGCACTTAGGACAAGTGGCACTAAGCAGTGGCTTTGGGTGCTGAACAAGGAGGGTTGTCCAGGCCTTCCGGGAGCTGACAAAGAGAACGATGATAGGGACGGGCATGAAGGAGAGAGAGATACCCTGCGCTCCTCTTTCTTAATCCTCATCACCCTTAATGATTTCCGCATTTTGTTTCTGTCTCTGAAAGACTGTGTCCTCCACCAGGCTGGGAGCTATGTCGTCTTATTCACTACTTAGCACCCGGCCCAGAAGCACGGCAGGTGTTCCAATAATTGTGGAAGGAAATAACTCAAGCACATTTCCTGTTCCATTGGAAGTCTTGCAGCTGTCAGGAGAGGGGGGCAGGCAGCCAAACCCAGGTTCTAAAACATGTGCCATGAGGATTTTCGTGGATCATTATAACTTTCAGTAGACTTTATTATATAGAAAAATAACGACCAACCACACCATCATGTGTGTGGGGGGGAACTACCTCTTCCTTCCTTTCCCTCTGTTTTTCAGAGGAGTTTGGTCATCCCGGTGGGATAAGCATAGGCGATGTGGAAACCAAAAGAGCTGGAAGCATCTGCCTACTCCCCAGCGGGCAGGAGAGGGGGCAGCTGTCCCACGCCTCCCCAGGGCACTTGAATGGCCTCCAAGACAATGGCTGTTTTCAAAGTTGATCTAATCAAAGGGCCTGGAGTCTTTAAACTTGGGCTGGAATCAAGAGGCAGCGTCTACACCAGTCCCCCTCCAGGTCTGTCTGGCGACCCGGCCAGCAGGAGCCTGCGCTGCTGTCTCTGCCCAGGAAGGTAACGAGACACCTGTGAGTGCTTGATGAGAGTTCAGTAATTTTCAGTTTCACAAATGAGAAAACTGAGGCTCCGAGAGGTTACCGTACATCTTACCCCGTGACCCCCCGCCCCCCAGAACCTCGGGGGTCTTTTGACTTATCACCTAGAATGTCCGTATTTATGTTAAGCTATCAAGCCCAAAGCAAAAATTTAAAGATACCACAGAAAAAATTCAGTCGTAATAAAGAATTCCTCTGTGTGGCCTTTCGAGGCAATTGAGGAAAGTCTACTCTTATGTTTTATCTTTAAATAGGCTGTTTTCTTGATTTAGGTCCCTCGGCCCTCAGAATTTGCATCTGAAGACGGGCAATGCCCGTTGGCAGGTTCCTCTCTCCCGGGGGGGTGGGTGGGGGGGTGGAGGGGCGGTGGAAACAGCCCCACGCCGGCCTCTGAACGCGGCTGCAGTTTCCCATCCGGCCGGCAGATGGCAGAAAACGCTTTCGAATGGCGGCTGCACATGCTACCGCGGTTCAATGCTTCCTCATTAATTCCCAATATTAGATTTTATTTTTTGCAAATGTTACTTCAATAATCATCCTCTTTGGAGGCCCTTAAAATTGGAAATCTCTATCAACTCAGGTAACGTGGCCCAATAGCAAAAAGGATTCGTTGCCTCAATTAACCTGAAGGTCATATTGATGAGAAATACACTAAACAGAGCTTATGGGATGGAAAGGGGCATCCCACCGATGCCTGCAGCATTCTCTTCGACACTAAAAACTGCAAAGCCAGACCGATGCCCTTGTCTTTCAGCACCAGAAACACAGCTCTCTAACCTACATAGCATTCTTAGTTCTGATTGACATGGAAGAGGGGCGAGTGTCAGTCTCTTCTGCAATTTAATGTTTATAATTCTTCTTAAAAAGCAGCATTTTTCCTACCTTGAGACATTTAGAAAGTTGGCATTGTTACTTTGAGTTTAGCATATTAACTTTCTTTGGTTTGGTTTTCGATGCATGTCAGGTGAGAGCCCAATTTCCAGGAGTAAGCTATAAATCTCAGTGTGCTTGCAGTGAGACGCACAAAGCAACTATTTGCATCGAAGTGTCCTTTTAAGCAGCAAAACAAACAATTCCTTAAGTATGTTATTCATCTGAATATAGTAAAATGTGGTCATTCCCTTAAATAAAACAACTTTTGAATATAAAACAGAGGCAAGAACTCTTGACGATGGGGTAGATAGACGTATAGACCTTGCTGAGGCCAGTCTCACCAATCTCCTTACACTGCATGCGTGCTGTGAAGGTGTACAGGGGAATTAAGCATCAGATATCTCCTAAGGTCTCTTGCAGTCCTCAGATTTTATGGTCCTTAGATGAGCTACCGAGTGGGCACGACACTCCTTTCCGGTTCCCTTGGCAATGCAGAAATCCTTTAGGCTTCCAGGACATCATACAGCAAGTCCCTGTGGGGTGTTCTCCATCTCGTCTTAGACCCCGCCTCGGGGCTTCCCTGACTAAGCCTTTTGCTGAAAAATTATTTGCAAAGAGGTTTAAGGAAAATGCTAGTTCAGTGTTACTGGCCGGACTCTTCTGCAATTGATTCGATTGTTCCTGACCATAAAAATAGGGAAGCTCTCTTAGGACATGAGCACAGCACACAAAGGTCAGGGCAACTGCAGAATGTCACTGCTTAAGGAATCTCACAGATCCTCTAAGCTTACAAAATGAGGAAACCGAGTGTCAGGGAGGTTGAGCAATTCATCCAAGGCCAAAGGAAGTGGCGGAACCAAGGCCCTATTTGTTCAACAAATACCTCTGGGTGCTAAGAAGTATACTCATCCCTCGTATGTAAAGATGAGTAAGACAGAGCTCGCACCACCACTGGGCGATGGTAGCTGGGGGGTGTTGCTCGGGGAGATGTAAACAAATATGTGATTACCCCATAATGCGGTCAATTTCATAATAAAAGTTTGAAAATGGGCTGAAAAAGGCTCTGTAGAAGTGACAGATGTTGTAATACGTTTGGGGACTGTGGAGAAATCCTGTGTGGCTGAATTCTGGGAACCATGGGAAGTAGAGGCAGAAATTTAGCCTGTGAGGGGTTGGAGTAAAAGGCCGTGCGTCCAGCAAGAATCTAAACATGGTCCTCTACGCCAGTGGTCCCCAACCTTTTTGGCACCAGAGACCGGTTTCATGGAAGACAATTTTTCCACAGACCAGGGCTGGGGGTGGAGGGGAGGGAATGGTTTTAGGATGATTCAAACACATTACATTTATTGTGCAGTCACACCTAATGTGCTATGATAATCATTGTGCTGATGATAATCTGTATCTGCAGCCGCTCCCAGCACTAGCATCACCGCCTCAGCTCCACCTCAGATCATCAGGCATTAGATTCTCACAAGGAATACAACCTGGATCCCTCACATGTGCAGTTTACAGTGGGGTCTGTGCTCATATGAGAATCGAATGCCAATGCTGATCTGACAGGAGGCGGAGCTCAGGCGGTGATGCGAGTGATGGGAGCAGCTGTAAATATAGATGAAGCTTCACTCGCTTGCCCACCGCTCACCTCCTGCTGTGCAGCTGGCTCCTAACAGGCCATGGACCAGTACCGGTCTGTGGCCCGGGGGTTGGAGACTGTAGCTCTAGGTGGTAGGGAACATCAGACATTTTAAAACAGCAGAGTGACACAGGAAGTGGCAGGTGGCTACGTGGGAGGTGGAGCTGGCGAGAGGGTTAGGACCAGACGGTGGGAGGGCGGAATGAGGGGCATGGACAGAAACCCAAAGAACCTGCTCGGAGATTGAATGAGAAGTGGGAAGAGGAAGGAATATCTTTCTGTTTCTAGCCTCGTAGAGCAGGTGGGTGTTATGGGTTTAATTGTGTCCTCCCAGCACAAAGATATGTAGAAATCTTTGCAGATGTAATCAAGTTAAGATGAGGCCATCCTGGCTTAGGGTGGGCCCTAAACCAATATGACCAGTGTCCTTTGTGTGCTGCGCTCATGTTCTAAGAGAGCTTCCCTGTTTTTATGGGCAGGAACAATCAAATCTCGAGCAGGCTAGAAGAAAGGTCTAGTGATAAGAGAATGTTGATCCTAAACCCCAGCTCTAAGAAAGTTCAGACAGGAAGTTAAGAGAGTTTGTTTGCAAGAGAACACACTTATGTATCTAATAAGCATGAGTGGCCTCGGCCGAGTTCATGAACCTTTGAGAGTTTCTGGTTCCACATCTTATAATATAGGGATGATAGTGCCTCCTCCCTTGAGGGGTCATTGAAAAGATTAAATGAAATAATGTGTATAAAAAGGACCCAATAGGGTGCATGTAACATGGCAGGGCAGCTATTACTATTACTATTAAATATTGCTAATGATGAGCTAGGTTTTGAAGAGCACAATGGGGGAGGGACTTGACATGCATTTCTGTTCATCCATCCATCCATCCATCCATCCATTCATACAGTGTGTCCAATACTGATCCAGTCTCTGGAACACAGTAGTGAACACAACAGAAAAACTCCCTGCTCTCAGGGCGGTTATATTCTACTAAGGGAGAAAGCCAATAAAAGTTTAAACACTAAGTACTATCATTTTACATTGTCAAAAAATACTATGAAGAAAATATAGCAGATTGCATAAGCCAGGAATTTGAACAAAAAAGAAAAACAATAAAGCAGGGTAAGGAGTAGGGAGTAGGCGAGTGATGGGGCGGGATTCCGGTGCTCCTTCCAGGAAACTCCTTAACGTGTCTCCACAAAGACAGAATTTCTCCTGGAAGGTATTTACTTCTTCTGCCACATCCCAGCAAACCACAGCACGGCGTGGGAAAGCATTCACAAAGAAGCAGCTCCACCCCAAGCTCAGAATGGGAATGTGCAGCAAGAAAAGAGGGTGCAAGGAAAGATGATTCTTGAGCATTAAGCACTTTCTTTGGATTCTGACACTTGTCCCCGTGAGTATGCAAACCTCTCCAGGGACAGGTGATGTCTACATTATCTTCTCAGAGTGTGGCCCCAGACCAGCAACATCAGCATCACCGGGGAACTTGTTAGAAAAGGAAATTTGAGGAAGGAGCAGAGCAAGACGGCAGAGTAGATCTCCCCAGCTGTCTTACCCTTGCAGGAACATCAATTTGAACAACTATCCATGCACGAAATTACCTTCGCAAGAGCTAAGGGAACCTGAGCACGTGGGTGAGACTGTGGAGCCCCTTGGACTGCAAAGATGAGTGAAGCTGTGGTCGAACAGAATGGAGACCAGTTCTCTGTGACTGCACTGCCCCTCCCCCAGGCGACTGTGGCACCACACTGTGGAAAGTCCCCCTAGACTCATGGTTTCTGCACTGGAAGAACGGGAAGCACTTGGCTTCCCCACCATCCCAGGTGCCTCTGTGGGAGACTTGCTTCTGCATTGGCCCACAAGGACCATCATGAGTACTGATGGTGCCGAACCAGGCAAAGAAACAATAAAGAAAACTACAGGCCAAGTGTGGCTCACACCTGTAATCCTAGTACTTTGGGACGCCAAGGTGGAAAGATTGCTTGAGGCAAGGATTTTGAGACCAGCCTGGGCAACATAATGAGACCCCATCTCTAAAAAAAATAGAAAAATTAGCTGGGCATGGTGGCACGCATCTGTAGTCCCAGCTACTTGAGAGGCTGAGACAAGAGGATCCCTCGAACCTAGGAGTTTGAGAGTTCAGTGAGCTATGATGACATCACTGTACTCTAGCTTGGGTGACAGAGTAAAACGCTGTCTCCAAAAAAAAAGAAAAGAAAACTACAGACGAATATGAACATAGATGAAAAAATCCTCAACCAAATACTATCAATAAGAATTCAACAGTACATTAAAAAGATCATTCGCCATGATCAAGTGGGATTCATCCCAGGGATACATGGTTTAATATATGTAAATCAATAAATGGAACACAGCACATTAATAGAATAAAGGGTAAAAAACCAAATGATCATCTCAACAGATGCTAAAAAAAAGCATTTGACAAAATTCAACACCACTTCATGATAAAAACTCTCAACAAATTAGGTGTAGAAGAAATATACCTCAACATAATAAAGTTCAGATATGATGAACTCACAGCCAGCATCACACTGACTGTGAAAAAGTTAATAGTTTTTTCTCCAATATCTGGATCAAGACAAGGATGCCCACTTTCATTACTACTATTCAACAACACAGTATTGGAAGTCCTGGCCAGAGCAATTAGGCAAGAGAAAGAAATAAAAGGCATCCAAATTTGGAAAGGAGGAAGTCAAACTGGCCCTGTTTGCAGACAACATGAGCTTACACATATAAAACTCTAAAGACGCCACCAAAAAACAGTTAGAACTAATAAACAAATAAAATAAAGTTGCAGGCTATAAAATCAACATACAAAAATCAGTAGCATTTCTGTACACCAACAGCCAACTGTTTGAAAAAGAAATCAAGAAAGCAATCTCATTTACGACAGCCACAAAATACCCTAGAAATAAATTTAATCAAGGAGGTGAAAGATCTCTACAACGAAAATGATAAACATGGATGAAAGAAATTGAAGAGGATAGAAATAAATGGGAGCATATCCCATGTTCATAAATTCAAGAATTAATACTGTTAAAATGCCCAAATTACCCAAAGTGATCTACAGATTCATGCAATCCCTATCAAAGTTCCAATGTCATTCTTGATAGAATAGAAAAAAAGATCTTAAAATTCATATGAACTACAAAAGACCCTAAATGGACACAGCAATCTTGAGTAAGAAGATCAAATCTGTAAGCATCACACTACTTAATTTCAAAACATACTACAAAACAAAAAAACAAATAATCTGTTTCTAAGTGAGCAAAAAACATGAATAGACGTTTCTCCAAAGAAGACATACAAATGGCCAATAGAAATATTAAAAAATGCTCAATGTCACTAACCACAAAGAAAATGCAAATCAAAACCACAATGAGATATCGCCTCATCCCAGTTAGAATCGCTGCCATCAAGAAGACAAAAACTAACAAATGCTGGCGAGGGTGTGGAGGAAGGGGAACTCTTATATGTTAGTGGGAATGTAAATTAGTACAGCCGTTATGGGAAGCAGCATAGAGGTTCCTCAAAAAATTAAAAACAGATCTACCATCTGACCCAGCAATCCCACTACTGGGTACGTATCCAAAGGAAATGAAATCAGTATGTGGAAGAGAAATCTACATTCCCATGTTTATTGCAGTACTATTCACAGTAGCCAAGATATGGAATCAACCTAAATGCTCATCAATGGATGAATGGATAAAGAAAACACACATAATATTATTCAGCCATAAAAAAGGATGAAATCCCGTCATTTGTGACCACATGGATGGTCACTCAACATCACTCAACATCATGTTGAGTGAAATAAGCCAGTCAGAGAAAGACAAATATCGCATGATCTCACTCATATGCGAAATCTGAAAAACTGATCTCCTAGGAGTTGAGAGGAGACTAGTGGTTATCAGGGGCTGGGAAGAGTAAGGGGGAGGGGGAGATGGGGAGAGGTTGGCCAGTGGGTACAACGGCACAGTCAGGAGTCAATCTGGCACTCTGGTGCACAGTAGGTGACTGCAGTTATTAATAATGCGTTGTGTATTTCAAATAGCTAGAAGAGAGGACTTCGAATGTCCCCAACACAGAGAAATGATAAATAGTGAAGGTGATGGATACGCTAATTACCATGATTTGATCATCATACTATCCATGCATGTATCAAAATATCACACTGTACCCTACAAATGTGTACAATTTCTGTGTGTCAGTTTAAAAAGTTAAATAAAAAGGAAAAGAAAGGCAAATTCCTAGACCTGATCCCATTTACTGAGTCGGAAACTCTGGGGGACCAGCTACCTGTGTCTTAACAATCCTCTAAGTGATTCTGATGCATACTAAAGTTGGAGAACCACTGGCTAATAAGAAAAATATTTATTTAATACTAAAGTGCAGTCATAATAACTACCACCTATTGAGTGCTGTTTTGTTTCTAGACATTGTACTAACGATTTTATCAGCATATTTTATTTAATCCTCACAAGAAGGGTTGGGTCCTCTGATCTCCACTTTGAAGATGAGGCAATGAGGCTTAGAGCCTCAGCAGTGACCTAGTTAGCAGGTGACAGGGCCAGCACTCAGACTCCAATCTGTCTGACAGCATCCCCCACGGCCTGTCGCGCTCATCAGGCTCCTACCGAGGAGAAACTCTGGCCTGGACATCACAGTGAGCGCGTGTCCACGGAATCACGCAGTCTCTTAACGTGTCTCCGGGGCTCCTGGATCCCTCCCGCAATCTATGCACACGTTCTCTGCATTTGGGAAATCGGCTCACGCTAATGAAGTATTTGAATATGAAGAGCGTTTGGTTTTTTTAAAATAGTGGGCAGAAAGGGAAATAAGTTACCAAAACGCTCATAAACAAATTAGGTTCTCCAAACCACAACAGACCCTTTTACTCAGCAAATTAATAAAAAGTCCCAATGTTCTGGAAAAGGAAATGCACGTTCTGCTAGCATTGCTCGTGAGTCTTGTTTCCAGAGCCATTGGTCCTGTCGGTTTCTCCACCCCTGAGCCCTCTCTCCCCTTCGGGAAGGCCCTCAGCTCTCTCCTGAAGACGCAGGCCTTGGATAGGAGGGATTTTAGAAGTTCTAGTTCAATACCCTGGGACCCAGCATTGCTGTTCTTGGTGCAGCCCAGGATAACCTTGTGTCTCAGGTCAGGTAGCTCAACTCCTGCCGTGAGTCTACGACCTAGTCCCAAATCGTGCGCCAGTGCAAGAAACTGAGTCCCTGCCCCGTTCGCTGTGTCTAAACCCCCATCCTCCAGTCTGAGACCTTGTCTTTCTCTTGACAGACATCCGTGCTCTGGCCTCTGCCCCCCAGCCCTGCGGTTTGGCCTTTGCTCCCTTCTGCTAGACTTTTGTCCCATCTGCCCACTCTGAAGGGTATTTCATCACTAGCTAAGCCCTGACTACTGGTGCTTAGAGAGAGGATACCTTCTAACACTCTGGGTGCAAAACTCGACTGTGTTCAGGAAAAATAAAGATTCCTGGGCCTCCTGCTTAAACACTTTGATTCAGTGGCCCAAGGCCTGGGAACCGTCATTTTTAACAAGCCTCCAATGACACTGATTCAGCCAGTTTACTGACCAGCGTTTCAGAAACTCTCTCCAAAACCACCTTCTCCCAGTTTAAGAAGTGTGGCCGGTGCTTCAGGGATGAAGTGTGCTGGAATGCCCACATGGAAATTAGGACTTCCGTTTTGGTAATTTCTCAACCATGTCCCCAGGGTCAGATGGCGACATGGTTCAGGGGCAGGGGGCAGCGTGGGAGGAGCAGGGTGGTAGAAGATGCTTCGTGTCCAGATCTATGGTGGCCTAACGAACAGTGTCTGAGAACGGCCTCTGAGTCACACTGCCTGTGTTCTTATCCTGACTCAACCACTTACTGGCTGGGGAGTCTCTGTGCACATCTTCCGTATCTATAAACTAAACGCTATATAAATGTTTGCCATTATTCTTATTATCTTTCTTATACCAGGAACAGACAAGGAGGTGCAAGAACCAGAAGCAGGCAGGGCATCCTCCTCACCTCTCTTTTCCTTCTCACCAAACAGACTTCCTACCCCAGGACCTTTACACTTCCTGTTTGTGTTCCTGGAAGATTCTTCCCCCAGCTAATTCTTGCTTCCTCACTTCATTCACATATTTTGTCAAATGTCACTCCCTTGGAGAGCCTTTCTGTGACCACCCCATCCAAAGAAGCCCTGGCCCCTGGGCTGCTCTGTCCACTACCCCGCTGCACACTGACCCACGGCCTTATTATTTCCCGACATGACATCACGCGTTTGTCACATGTCCCCCACACTAAATGTAAACTCCATCAGGACAGGGATTATCGTATGTTTTGTTCTCTGCTATATTCCCAGCACCTGGAACAGTGCCTAGAAGATAGCTGTCATTCAACAAACGTTCAATGAATGAATGAATGAGTGAAGGAATCCAGCCCTCTTCCTTTCCTCAGTGGCCATTATTCTGGGCCCTTCTGTCGAGGACAGTTTCCTCAACAGGAGCACTGTTGACATCTGGGGCCAGAGAGTTCTATGGTGTTGGGTTTGTCTTGTCCACTGCTGGGTATGAGCAGTGTGTCTGGCCTCTACCCACCAGATAGTAGCACCTGCTCTGTGCCCCCAAGTTATGACAATCAAAAGTGTCTCTAGACATTTGCCTGATGTCCCCTGGGGGCAAAATGCCCTTGGTAGAGAACCACTGGGGGAATGTCAGGCTGGCTGAGCTAATATAGTGTAAATAACTAAAAGTGGATGCTTAGTAATGAAAAAGAGGGCTAGGATGTCAGAATGAGAACTACACAATATATCTTGAGGCCTCAAAGAAGCCAATAATTTCAACCAATTATTATTTGATGGTTATAATAAGTAACAGAATTGTGCAGAAGCCAAGATTATTAGACATGATTGATTTGGCCTAAGTATTGTATTTGACTAAGAACAAACACAAAGCAAAACTTACCATAGTCCTAATTCCAGACGTCTGTAGACATAAAGACCCTCGATACATCACATCCATAGTTCTGTTTGTTTTTTTTTTTTTGAGACAGAGTCTCACTCTGTGGCCCGGACTAGAGTGCCGTGGCATCAGCCTAGCTCACAGCAACTTCAAACTCCTGGGCTCAAGCGATTCTCCTGCCTCAGCCTACCGAGTAGCTGGGACTACAGGCATGTGCCACCATGCCCGGATAATTTTTTCTATATGTATATTTTTAGTTGTCCAGATAATTCCTTTCTATTTTTAGTAGGGACGGGGTCTCAGACTTGCTCAGGCTGGTCTCGAACTCCTGACCTCGAGCAATCAATCCATCTGCCTCGGCCTCCCAGAGTGCTAGGATTACAGGCGTGAGCCACCGCGCCCGGCCACATCTGTGGTTCTAATAACACATCTACTGATCTGAGATTCTCATCTTAAAAGATATAAACCGTATCAAACACATGACAATGTATATTCCCTTTTGACAATACATGCCTTGGAAAGTTTCATAACCCAGTACCTTTTTTAAAAAGATTTTTTTCTTTACTATTTCCTATATTTTTTTTCTAGAAAATCTTGGCAAATTTCCAATTTCTAAAAACTTCTTACAGTGGAATGAGTCCAATCAATAAAAAACTGAGAATTTTTCTCAGTTTTATCAATAAAATTATAAATTAATACATTCAAAATGTGGAACTTTTATTTTCAGAACTGATGACGAGCCCAACAGATTAAAGTTTTAGGCTCAGATACAGGCATTGGGGAAAAATGACCCAAACTAATAGAAATGTTTCCCCTGCTCATATTTTGATTTAAAAAAAATTTTTTTAATGGAACACTTGTGGATAATTCTATAACGTTTAACGTTTTTTCCTTAAAAGAAAATATTACCTCAAATTGCTTACAAATCTCAATTAAGGATTTCTTCCAACATACCTTTAAGACAAAGCAGTAGTCCGTGGGCGCTTTATATTTCATTTTACACTGAATCCCATAGTAAATATTGACATTTTCAAACTGTATAAAACATGCCAGGTCTCGAGATGTCTGAAAGACAGGGAAGAAATAAGCTCGCCTGAGATGACGGTTAATAATTTCCCAAGGCTGTTTCTGATGGCACAACTAAGGATTACACTTTAATAGAGAAAATACTGACTTTTAGGTAATTTGTCTAAACAATGACCATATATAATTTTCTAAAAGCCAAGCCTGCATTTTGAGAGGTGAAAGATGCTGAATGTTCCCAGCGCAAAGTAATGATAAATGTTTGAGATGATGGATATGCTAATTATCCTGATCTGATGACTATACATTCTATGTGTTATATCAAAACATCACTATGTATCCCGTGAATATGTACAATTATTTGTCAATTAAAAAAAAGAGTGCAACCAAGGCAAAACGGTGTGCCACTGGCCCAGAAACGCGATGAAAGATCGTTCTGCTGATCTCGTGCCTGTCAGGGACTCCCAGAGTCAGAACTGACTGCCCCTCAGACGTCGTTACTGATGCAGTCAGAACAAGGTGACCACCTCGTCAGAAATTTCATTTTGGCTTTTGCTATTCTAAGTCAGGGATGGATTTTGTGATTGGGCATTAAAAAAAAAAGTCCCCCCGCAGGGTGAACAATGAGAGGTAAATTCGAGGCTCCGTAAATTAGCACACACGTCATGCGCTTCTTCCTGAGCAAATGGATTTCTTTCCTGCTCTCTTTTTACTGTAGGCATGTTGCCATGGCAACAGAGACCTCTCCTACATGGATAATGCGCGTGTGAAGACTGCAGCCTCTAATCTACATATTTGGTTGCACTTCAATTACAAATTTGTTCCATGACTCTCTTTTTTTCTTTCACATTCTACACTTCTTTACCTAATTAGAGAATAAAGAGCAGAATTATCACACCTTTGTGTACAATTATTCCTTTATATAGAGCTGTGCATTTTTATCTTAAAAGATATTTTCTTCTGGATTTTCTAAGTTTCAATTAGAAAAATAATACATACTTGTCACAATTAAAAAATATATAAAATAAATGCACATCTTCCTTCACTACCCCTTTTTCTTATTCCAGTCTTTTCTGCAGAGGTACCATAGTTAATAGTTTGGTAGTATTCTTCCAAATGTTTTTGGGTAAACATTTATGAACATATGTATGTGTAGATGTATCCACTTATATGCAAATACACAATTTTCAAAACGTGAATGAGATTTTACTATACTATTCCATGACTTATTCTTTTTCTTATTTATTTACTTATTTACTTACTTATTCATTGAGACAGAGTCTGACTGTGTCACCCAGGCTGGAGTGTAGTGGCATCGTCATAGCTCACTGTAGCCCCGAACTCCTGGGCTCACGGGATCCTCCCACCTAAGCCTCCTGAGTAGCTGGGACCACTGGCATGTGCCACCAGGCCTGGCTAATTTTTAAACTTTTTGTAGAGACGGGGTCTCACTATGTTGTCCAGGCTGGTCTTGAACTCCTGGCCTCAAGCAATCCTCCCACCTCAGTCTCCCAATGTGCTGGGACAACAGATGTGAGCTATCACACCCAGCCCCTTTTTCTTCATGTTGTTTCTCGGGGTCTTTCTACGTCAGGACACATGGATGGACATATGACGTTCATTCTATGGCTGCACAGCGTTCCACTGTATAGGTGTAACAATTTATTTAACCATTTTTCTATACACGATTAAAGGTTATTACAGTATTTTGCTATTACAAAAAATACTGTGCATATGAGCAAATATTTCAGTGGGACAGATTTGCCAAGCATGCAGTCGCCATTTGAAAGGGTATTTATTCCCTTTTACATATGCATGGATCTTGCTAAATTGTCCCCCAATTAGCAGTACCAGTTTACATTCCAACCTCCTATGCCTGAGAGTGCCCCTCCCTGCTTTTTTTTATCTATTCCTGCCAAAATGTGATTATCAATATTGTTTATTTTATCAATCTCATGGAGGAAATACCTCACTGTTTAATTTACATTTCCCTGATTCTAGTAAAACAGGGCAACATTTAATTATTCAGTCGCTACTAGTATTTCCTTTTCTGTGAATTCTCACTTTAAAAGCTTTGCCATTTTTCTACAAGTATATTTATCTTTTTCCAATTGATTTGAAGTCTTTATATTTTATGGACATTTGTACTTGGTTATACATGTTCCAAATGTACGCCCTGGCTCTGTAGTAGTCTTCTTGTTTGGTAGCTTTGGCCATAAGGAATTAAAAACAGCTATATAGTTAAATTTATCAATTTTCTCCTGTATAATTTTGAATTTTTATTTTTGCTTAAGAAGGCTTTTCCCAACCCCAAATTATGAAATTATTAACCTACATTTTCTTCTAGGATTTTATACTCTTTTTTTTTCTAAAGAGCAATGTAGAATTTAATTTGGTGCTCGAAATGAGGTAGGAAACTATTTTTTTCCAAATGGATATACAATTATTTCAGTGCTAGTCATTGAACAGCACATTCTTTAAAATACTGTAAAATACTGACTTTAATTTCCCTTATATTAGTTGGCCCTCTGTTGACCTGTTTCTTAAACAGTTCTTAAGTTTATTGTTAGGTGTTTTGCATTTTTTTGTTTTTACTATGTATGAAATCCTTTGCATTATATTTTAATTTGCATATTATTTGTATAAATGAAAATAATTTATTTGGCAATTTATTCGGTCCTAATAGGTTTTCAGTTGACTATTGGGTAGATAATCATGTCACCTGTGAAAAATGAGAGTTTTTTTTTCCTCTTCTTTTCCAATAACTATACTTATTCTTTTCCTTGACTTACTGTTTAGTTCCTCCACCCCAATGCTAATGGTAGCAGTGAGAGAAGGTTTCCTTGCCAACCCTAATGAGAACACTTTTCATTTTTATCATTCAGTGGATTGTTTGTTATAGGTTTATTTAGATGTCTCACTTGTATTTAAATGCCCAAGACACAAAATTTCTAAAATAAAACAAATGATTTGTATGTCAATTGTTAGGTTCCCAGTGTGATAGGAGGGAAAGCATCAGATCTAAGACTGAGACCAGAGTCTCTTTGACTCTCTTTGACTCTTTGAGGAGGAGGAGAACGGCTGCTGCCCTGGGCCAGAGTTACCCACAATGCCCCTCCTGCCTTCCCACAGGGATGCCAGAGTCTCCTTTCCAGAGGGGGCGGACCTGGATGACTTCACCTGCTTGGAAACGTGGGTTAAGCTCCATCAGAGGAAGCGTGCAATCCATAAATACGCCATTTGGTGGCGCCCTGCATTCTGAAAAGGCAAAACGCTTGGCATACCCCAGACACAGATAAAAGATACATCCTAAGGCTCTTTAAAGGCGAACAAAAGGTGAAAACATCATAACCCTCTTGGCTCAGGCCTGTAATACTAGCACTCTTGGGAGGCCAAGGCAGGAGGATCGCTTGAGGTCAGGAGTTTGAGAAAGGTCTTAGAAAAAGCTAATGGTTGGAATGACAGTTAAAATTACATTTCAAAGAAGTACTTAATATATGCTTGGAGATTTGAGGCAATAATCCCAAATCACTAAGTTAACTGATGTCTAAAATATTCTGTTAAATCAGGCAGGGCAATGCATATAGTACACCTCGGAGCACAAGTCACATGTTCAGAGTATAAGGGCTCAGATCTCAATGAAGATGTTAGCAAGACTTCTAACGCCTCTATAATTCCAGGTAGAAGAAGTTTTACTACAATGATTATAGAAGAAGAGAGTAAATACAGGGAAAAAAACATCCTCAGAAATGGATATGGAAAGTAACAAAATAATCTCTAGAAACGTGCTTTTGGCATAATTTTGGAAATCTCATTTTAAAATAGATAAAATTCTTTTATTTTTAAGAGAGCTATGGAAAAAATGGAAAAGGGTTTCAGTAATTCTGTCCCTTCAGGTATGTATTTCTATATATGTTGCAGTACCATGGAAGCTAGAGCGACAGCGTGTGTTGAAATTGCCACTTCAGTATTTCTTTAGTTTCACTTTCGTGAAACGCTTTATTGCTAAAGTGCTTTTTTATTTTCGTTTTTGCTTTTTCTCTCTGACCTTAGTCTTTCCTTTGGGTACATAATAAATTCCAGAAGCCCGTAAAAGGAAATAGCGCCTTTTCCAGGATTTCTTTCCATCTTCTTTCAAATAAAGAGCTCCTTCGAGTTCTGGTACAATGACAGACGTTCCACAGAAACTTTCCTGAAATTGAGATTCCGATGACAAACCACGCAAGAGGTAAAGCACACATTCTCGTTCACATTTAAACAAACCTGCACAGTAGCCTTTAAACTAAAAGTCAGTTTTGTCTACGACTCTGATTGAATGCATATGTTTACATTATAAAATATTTGCCAAAAGGGAGGAAGAATAACACAGTGGTCAAGAACTGTGGCTTCTGAGTTAGACCTCAAGTGACTATGGGCCACCAAACCTCAGTTCACTTGTAAAAATGGAATAATAATAGCCCAACTTCATAAGGTAGGTTGTTAGTACAATCTTGGTATATTGTAAAAGTAAGCATTTAATAAAGGCTATTATTATTATACATGCAAAAACAGAAAAATTATTACTTTCTTGATAAGTAAAAAATAATTACTATTTCATTGCTGGTAAATATTATAGAAAAATTAAAATATATAATAATATATAAAATAAGTTAATATCTTATTGGGATAGTTTTCTTTTCAAAGCATGACAGAGGCAATTGTTAATACTAGAGTATCAGAAAAGAATGAGAAAACACATTTTCTAGGTATAGATTTTCAAATCTCAAAACTTGCATAGAATTATATTTCTTAATTTCTTTTAAAAAGCAATAGAATAAAATTACATAGTATTCTATAGGACAGTTCAAATGCTCAAACTTATTTTTTGCTTTCTTTTTATAACTCTCAACATCCTCCCATTTAGTCTCAGAAATGCAAAATAACCAAATTTTGCATCTTCCAAGTAAATTTATATGTATAGAACCGGAAAACATTTTTGTTCAAATTTCCCCCAATTTCCCCATCCACCCCCCCACATTAGCTAGTATTAGTAGTCCTAGCAATAATCTCTTAAATTCAAGCAGATTTTTGGCCCGAGTCAGACAGAAGCGTAATGCTGATTTTTCAAAGCATAACATGCTTTGCATTTTCTTTCATATCCAACTATAAAGCACCGCTGAAGTTCCGTCACAAGGACTATACTGTTGGGCCTTCCAGAAATGCCCACTGTGCTCGTGGTCCCAGGAAGCAGAAGCTGTGACAGGTGCTCAGGGGCTTGGGAACAGCTGCAGGTCCTGACACCTGCTTCATCCCGTGCAGGGCTGAGATCCCAGCAGGGAATCTCAACAGCGCCGGGGCAGGACCTCAGTGGACGGGAGAGGGCGCCCTTCAGCGTCTGCCAACTGGCTCCAGGTGGGAACGCCGGCTTGGGCATCAGCAGGTCTTCTGATTTTTCAAGAAAAGTCCAAAATCTACTAACTCAAGAGAGGGTCCACACACTGTCGCGGGCAAATAAGATCTGGTTACGGTCTAGCATGCCCGTGTGCGACCTGTGATCTGTACTCATTTCCCAGCCTTATGTGCTGGGAACAGAGCTTCGATTTTTAGCACAGTCACTCTGAAAACTCATTAGGAGTTTTCAAAAAATCAATCGCAAATAAACTCCTGGAATACGCCCCGGTAGTGATCATCACAGACATCTGTACAGTAAATCACCAGAAATTGAATTACCTAAATAGCTGTAATTTAGTAATAATTTGATTTTAAAACCCCAACTTAACATTTCAGTGCATGTCTCACACTTTCCCCTTGTTCTGGGAAGCAAACAGCTTAAAAACAGATGCAGCAAAAATCCCTCTCTTTTCTTCCACTCTACAAAATTAAGCTTACCTCGAGTAAAGATTCCTTGTTCTTAGCATTCATTTTCTCATTGGTTTCCTTGCCTTCTTTTTTCCCTTTGTTATTCAAGTAGAAATTCTAAATGAAATGTTAAAAGGTGAGATCAGTAAGCGTTCATTACCATGCTAGACATTGCAAGGAACTCATGGTGTCTTGCTGGAGAGAGAAGATGTACAGGTGTGAAATGAGCAGGTAACCACACCAGCAGGGCCTTCTTGCGTGCAGATTACTGCATCACTGAGGCTGAAGTAAAACCTCCCCTCCCTCCCATAGTGCACAGTCAATGAGGAGATATGAGATAGAAAACACTACCAAAAAATACGATGCCGTTTAACTGTTAAATTCCATGTTCTAGAACATATGTTTCAAATGGTGGAGGCTGGGAGCCCCTCAGGCCCTGGGAAGAGCCTGGGGCTGGACTGAAGGTGGAACCCACGTCCCACGTCCCAGGGGAACTGCTCCCACTGGTGGATGCCATGCGGGGCCTCAAGGCCTGATGGACTAGAGATTCTGGCTTAGCCTGAAATCTAAAAGCAAAGCCTGAAATCTGGATTTTGTAAATGTTGGCGACTTCTTTTATTTTTTAAAAACTGCATGGGGCCGGGCGCAGTGGCTCACACCTGTAATCCTAGCACTGTGGGAGGCCGAGGCGGGTGGATCGCTCAAGGTCAGGAGTTCGAGACCAGCCTGAGCAAGAGTGAGACCCCCGTCTCTACTAAAAAATAGAAATGATCTGGACAACTAAAAATATATATATATATAAAAATTAGCCAGGCATGGTGGCGCGTGCCTGTAGTCCCAGCTACTCGGGAGGCTGAGGCAGCAGGATTGCTTGAGCCCAGGAGTTTGAGGTTGCTGTGAGCTAGGCTGACGCCACGGCACTCACTCTAGCCCGGGCAACAGAGTAAGACTCTGTCTCAAAAAAAAAAAAAAAAAGAACAAAACTACGTGGGTCAGTCAATCACAACACAAGGTTTGCTACTTGGCAATTTCTGGGCCAGACAGAAGTAGAAAGGGCAAGAAAGCCGCCCAAACGAAGGCAGGAAAGACCACGGTTTAAAAGCACTCAACATGGACACATGGTCTCTAAGCGTGGTTGGTATTAATTAATATCATGTGACCCAGCATCAATATCACGCCTTGTGAATACTGAATATCAGTGAGACAGCTAAAAATCAACAGTGTGTGAGTTTCCAAAAAATCATTAGCATTCAGGACTAATTTTTACATAATCAGTACAGCTGAGGTATCCATATGCAAAGTGAATATTATGAGTTACCATAGTTAGTGTTCAGGATTTTTATGTAACATAGAGTTTTATAAAATAATGCATGAAAAATATATTAAAAGTAGAAAATACATCTTAGGAACACAGGGAGTAAATTAAGGACCCTCCTGAACCTAGACACAAATGTTTGTTTATACCATAGCAGTGTTTCTCCGAGTGTGATCCTTGGTGCTAAGGAAAATACACGTTCCTGGGCTCTCAACCTACTGAACTGCAATCTCTGGGGCAAGGCCTGGAAATCTGCATTCCAACATGCTTCCTGGATATTACGCACACTGAAGTTTGAGAACCGAGTGTACTGGACAGAAAGTTAGGACTGGAGGCAAACTATAGGTGAATAAAATGTACAGATTTATGGTATCTACTAGAAACAGAATGCACAAAAGTGGTGATTTGTTAAAGAGGGGAAATAAGTACAACGTCTTTGATAATTCTTATTAAAAAGAAGTTTTCTTTTAATATGTTTTTTCAAGACCTTTTTACTTTTACTAGTTCTTTGAAAGGACAGCATACTGTGAGTGTGATTATAACATAGGATTCAGAAAACTATTTTAATTTTACGTGTTTGGCTTGAAGACTACGACTAACCATGATGGATAACACATTCTACCTGCCAGAACTCCGTGCTAGGGCTTTACAGGTGTGCTTTTCATTCATCCTTATGAGAACCCCATAACGTAGGCACTATTGCTATTGCTATTTTACAGATAAGGAATCAGAGGATGAAGTCGTTTGCCCAAGGCTGATCAGTGGCAAAGCTTTGAGTTTTAAAAAAATTTTTCTCAGCATTAAAATGCTCTAAGTCCAAAGCCAGGCATGGCGGTGCATGCCTGTAGTCTCAGTTATTCGGGAGGCCAAGGTGCAAGGATCGCTTGAGCCCAGAAGTTGGAGTCCAGCCTGGGCAACATAGCGAGACCCCATCTCAAAAAAAAATGCTTTAAGCATCGCAGGAGAGAACCTAGACAACAACGCGAATGTACTTAATACCACTGTAGGATACACTTAAGAATGGTTAAAACGATAAATTCTATGATATGTGCAAACCTTGATTTAGAGGGCTAGATATTTGAATCGCATGTTAATATGATGAAAGGATGAACAGAGAGCACAACAAAGACTGCATAGCATGTTTCTCATCATCATCTGAGAAAGGGCGAGCACGTGTTACCCTCTGCAAGGACAGTTAAGGGACGAGCCTGTCTAAACTGTGGAGGGCCACATTTCACAAGGGTGCCCTGAAGAGTCGGGATCTGTAGCCCTGACTTCCTCTGACACACCTCTTACTTTTGCAGCTTCTGAACAACGTTTTACCTTCTAAGTGACTGTGCTACGCTGTGTTTTTGTTTCTGTTTTCACGAAGAAGCAAAAACACAAAGTAAATCTGTGCCGGAGGAGGGCAGACCTTAAAATCAGACAGATGGCCCTCAGGTCACAAGTTTCACCTCTGATGCCCTGTGATGGGCAGTGGAACTCAAAATTTAATCACTATCGGTTGTAAATGGAAACTGCAGAAATCTGCGTTGAATAATAAAGAAACTATAAAACAGGAAATGAGACTTTGGGTCCCAGATTTCTGTCTTTTCTCACAGCTTCTGAGAGTGCAAGATTTGGGGACAGCTGTATAGAAGGAAACAGAGCAAATACATTACTTTTAAAGTATCACCTTCTTGGAATAAAAAGCAAATCAAGCAAGCAGTGATCAGTCCACGAGTAAATATCTGTGAGTACCCTGACACGTGCAAAACATCCCTGTTCTTCAGAAGCTTGCGATCACACTGAGGGACAGACGGACAGATACCTATATACCTACAGATGTGGGAGATACACGACCCTACACACATTCAGAATGAGCCACGTTCTACGGATTATCAGAGAGGAAGAAATTACTAGGGGCTGAGATGGTCAAGGGAAACTTTGCAGAGGAGATCAAAGTTTGAATTAGGCCGTGCAAGATGTTCAGTATTCAGCTAGGGAAAAAGAATAAGGACAGCATTCTGGGCAGGAGAAGTAGCATATAAAAAGGCACAGAGGTCGCTAACTAGTGGGTGTCTTTGGAGTGCCAGGGAACAGCCAGTCTGGCCAGGACCACGGGATTAGCGCAGTCCACTGAATGGAGATCAGACCATGGCTCCTCATGCTCTGCCTGGCGCCAGGTGGCTGGCCAGTCACTTTCTCTGGAAGGGATGGAGCTTATTTCCTTGCCTCGCCGACGCCGAGTCTGGCCATGGGACTTGTCTTGGTCAACAGCCTGGGCGTGGAAGGGACAACGCATCGATTCTGAGCACAGGACTTGAGGGACGTAGCGTGAGTCCCCTCACTTGCCTGCACTCTTGCCATGCATCATGGGAGGAATATATCACAGGTCTGATGTCTGGCGACAATGAAAGACACGTGGAACTCCCTGAGTCTGACTCGCACTCTGAGCCCAGGACAGATGAGCTGCAGACCCGGCAGAGAGGACGTACGTGTCTGTTGCCATAAGCCACTGGGATCCTGGGGTTGTTTTTTCATGCATCAGACACCGACTACCACACACGCCCACACTGGGTGGTCTGAGGATCCAGGGCACGGACGCCATGGGTGGACCTTCCTTTAACACAGTAGCCCGCACTGAGGACCTTAAAGGTGACAACTATATGGCTTCCCTTCCAGCCACGCTTGGTCCTGGATGGTCAGAAATTGCCCCCGGAAGGAAGAAGGAGGTTGGAAGGGAAAGGAGGAAAGATGCCACGAGGTCATTTTCTCCCACAGTGGCTGCCAGGCTATGGCTGGGACCTTCTGCACTTGAGGGGAAGAAGAAGTTGTGTTTCTCTCTCCCCCTTGTCACCCATGCAGCCAACAGTAAACCACAACCACCACCCAACTTCAGTTCAGAAACAGAACCACCCATAGAATAGAAATTGCCTAAAATATCAATAGTGATTATTGCCAGAGAGTGAGATTATGGGTGATTTAAATTTCCTTCCTTATATTTTTCTGAATTTTCCAACCTTTCCTTTTATAATAAATCGATATTATTTTTGAAGTTAGCAAAAGAAAGTTATTAAAAGAAACAAAAAGCAGCACAGTAAGGAAACAATCTTACATCGACTGACTTCACTAATACCTTCTCTGAAAACAGATTCTTAAGGCTCCTAGCAGTAGGAACGGCCGACATTAGTACTGGAATGATTTTTCAGTCCTCCGTCCCCCAACCTCTCTTTTGGTTCCAGGTGACAGGCTTGAGGACATAACTACTCCAAAACATAGTACGTTGGCATTTGAGAAAACAGCAGAAGCGGGAAGGTCTCTCTGACTTTCTCCTGTCCTTCTCCCCTGGAGCAGGTCATAGAAGAATCCTCTGACCTTCCTCTAAAGTAGCTCACAAGACCCTCATCAGAGAGGTGTCCGACCTAGACCCAGAGGAAAGGAATGTCCCTGTCTCGGAAGACGCGGGGAATCAGAGAAGAATCTGAACAAACAGGCCTTGCGAAGTACCCCCAGTTTATCACCATTAGATCACACCCTTCTGTCCCTCCAATCTTGTTTCTGCATGACTCTCCACAAAAATATAAACATTTCCCTGTTTCTTCAGGACTTCATTTCTAAAGGCTCCAGTGTTACATAAACTTATAGTGAATAAACTTGTGTGCTTTTTCTCTTGTTAATCTGTCTTTTGTTATAGGGGCCTCAGCCATGAGGATCTGCCTGAGAACGGACAGCCCCTGTCAGTCGCCCTTTCATTCTTTAGAGAGCAAAGAACCTTACTGCCCCAGGGTGTAAAGGTCAAAGGCCCTCTGCCCCAGGGTGTAAAGGTCAAAGGCCCTAAACAAAGGGACAGCTTGAAACACTGGTGCCCAGAAAGAAGACGAGTCAATAAATCCTCTTAGAACTCAAGTGGTTTCTGATTCTTTGTTTTGAACATGTTGAAAGGAACTGTGTTGTCAGCTGATGGACAGAAAGAATCACCATGGATCCACCTGTGACTTTTGGCTAATGCCTCGGAAGGAGTTCAAAGAACTGAGTGGCATTCTTCTATGCTCACCTGCTTATTTATGTGAACAAGGTTTCTCAATACTCACATCTGTAAAAAGTGCTTAACACCTATGCAAATGAAAACCAGAAAGACAATGGATATGGAACAGTCTTCCCTGGATCCTAGAATTAATCAGAAGGGGAAAAAGGACCCATCTGTTTATAACATTAAGAGATGCCCCTGCCCCTGGCATTTTTACTTTTTAAGTTTAATTAATGTCAAAAATTATTGTTTTAAAAATGTTTTTATGTTGTTTTAATTGACTGTGATTTTTTTTAGAAAAACACTTAAGTGTCTTATCATGAAAGAAAAGAAAAGCTTACCTATCAATTTATAAACATAATTTGTGGAAGAGAAGTGAGAGAGAGAGACCAATAAAAGACTTTTAAGCATATAAATACATTACAACAGGATAAATATTTGTAGAGAAAATGGAACGGGAATAGTTCAAGGGGAAAAAGGGAACAATATAAAATGTCCTAAATGTTAAAAAATCTTCCTGTACAAGACCAAGAGAGAGTCCTAATGTCGACTGTAGACTCTGGGTGACAATGATGTGTCAATGTAGGTTCACTAATTTTGACAGATACGTCACTGTGGTGGGGGACACTGACAGTAGGGGAAGCTGGGCGTGTGCAGGGACGAGGGGTATGTGGGAACTCTCTGTGCTTTTCAATTTTACTGTGCATCTGCTCCAAACATGAAGACTATAAACACAAAGCTTATTCATGCACTTCTTCAATGGAGGCTTGTGGGAATGAAATTGCCATTGAACTGTATTTAGATTCCACTGGACAGTTTTTTAAACTGTCAACATTTAAAATATGTTGGACATGGCGTTCTTGGCATCTATAAACTCGTGATGAAAAAGTTTGGGTGTCTACAAACAAATGTACGAGGTGGCACGTGGTTTTTCAAACGTCTTTGAGGAGGTGTGCAAGCACGAAAGTGCGACATGCATTTGTGGATGCAGCTGCCACCTGAAGTTGGCCATACGGGTCATGCGGGAACAGATGAGCGAGCAGAGGAAGGGCGTCTACTGAGAGGGAGGGGAATGACACAGCTGTGTACAGGGACAGAGAGTGACAGAGAGAGATGGAGGCTGGAGGGAGGGCTCGGGCCAAGATGCTTCATCCTCAGGGCCAGTTCCTGGGAGTCCTGTCCATACTTCCCATCTTTCACTCCATGAGACACCTCTGGATCCTTTCAATAATCACTCTGAAAAATTCCTAGTTAAAGCAGTATCTGTTCTCATGACCCAGTGATCCCCAGTGACAGCTGATGGCATGGAGCTAACAGTGTCTGTGCATTCGGACTTCAGCAATGGCTCGGAAGAGCCAGTGATGGTCTTGGACCCTCACCAAAGCTCAGTAGTTAGACTCACATATGGTTCCTGCCTCTTGGGAATGAAGCTAAAGCAATAACTATTCCAAAATGCTGGTAAGTTGTTCTTAAGTGGAATAGTGCAACCAACAGGAGAATTCATTATGAGTTGCTCTTTTTTTCTCATTTTAAAATGGGGTGATCTGTTATTACCTTCCAAAGTATAGATGAATCATCCTTTTGGAATTCCTTCCTAATTAAGCACCTTTTGGTCCACAAATTTGCAGAACCTTGTTTCTCTCTGTAAATTTATTACAGATAACTTTGTCGTAGACGACTGCTGAAATTCAGTTGAGATCCAACCACTTTACCTTTATACATAACTTCACAACACATCAAGCGGTTTTCTTGCTGGATTTGACCCCTTGAGATGGGAAGTGCAGCAGCACCACCATCTTACTAACCAAGAAGCTGAATGTAAGTGTTGTCCAAGAGCACACCAAGGTTACACAGTGGGTGACATTTGAAACCCAGGTGTGCAAAGTCACTTTCCCCGTCATCGGTGGAAGAGGATGCCTTGTAATTATACCCACATAAGCACACCACTAATGTCTCCGAATTCTCACTTACTGTTGTTTCTGATAATTGAGTTCAAAGCCTTCCTTTGCATTCATTGTATTGCCTTCTCCCCAGCCCTATCTCCAGAGATAAGCAATTTGTTAAAAGACTCCTATTAAATATTGAAGATTTCAGTATCGAGATTTTAAGTATGAAATGTTACATAGTTTTGTATGGTTTAGTGATTTTCCAGAAGAACTGAGGATAATCTGGGCCAGATAAATTCTTTCTTAGTCAATCTGCATATAAATGTTAATCCATCTGTCTTTGTCTGTTTTCTGTTGCTGTAACAGAATACCTGAGACAGGTAATTTTTAAAGAAAATAAGTTTATTCGGCTCATGGTTTTGGAGGCTGGGAAGTCCAAGGGCGTGGTGGTAGCCTCTGGTGAGGGCTTTCATGCTGTGTCACAACATGGCAGAAGAGTGGGAGAGCAAGTGAGCCGGGGAGAAAAAGACCGCAGGAGTGAGCTGAGCTTGCTTTTATAACAAGCTGCTCTTGCGACAACTGACTCATCCCTAGAGAACTAATTTACTCTGGAGAGAACTCATTCACTTCTGAGATAAGGGCATTAATCCACTCATGGGGGCTCTGCCATCATGACCCAATCATCTCTTAAAAGACCCCACTTCTTAATACTGTTGCATTGGCAATTAAGTTTCCAACACATGAACTTTTCGGGGACACATTCAAGCCACAGCACTATCTTTTATAATCAAAGGGGCCAGGGGTAGGCCAAGAACAAAAAGACTGACTTTGAAGTCATGAATGCAGATTTCAAGGAGAACGACAGAATGTGAACTTTCAAGCACTCTGGGAATATACACTTGCAGATCTGTGAGAATCTGCATTCTTGTTTCCTAGGGGCATAGAGGATGTCAGTTACCATGCAAGAGAATGTGATTGTTAGATAGCACATGGTTCTCAAGGAACGGTGAGCTGGGCCTTTGCATGCACTTTTATACAGAAAGTAGAATAATAAGCTTGGGCTTGTTCTGATCTGAACGCCCTCGGATCAGTCTTTTCCCACTGTGCAAAACCGAGCCACTGTAGTAACTCCGGAGTCGACTGATTCCACTTGTGGTATTGTCCTAATATCTGTATTCAATTTATCTTGTCTGAGGACTTCCACAGTTGCTAAGTCTACCAATTTCATTCTGGGTTTCCTTTAGTCTGGAGAGCTCTGGACAGAATAATTAACCTGTGAGAATTGCTCATCAACATCCTCAATGATAGTCTTAAGACCAAACAAAGGCCTATCTTTGATCTCGGTTTTCTCATTTGTAAAGGAGTAATTAAAATACATCTTGTTTTTGCTTTTTTTAATTTCAGCATATTATGGAGGTACAAATGTTTAGGTTACGTATATTGCCTTTGCCCCACCCGAGTCAGAGTTTCAAGCATGTCCATCCCCCAGACGGTGCACACCACACCCATTAGGTGTGAATATACCCATCCCCTCTTTCCCCCTCCCACCTGCCCGACACCCAATGAATGTTACTACTAAATGTGCACTTAAGTGTTGATCAGTTAATACCAGTTTGATGGTGAGTACATGTGGTGCTTGTTTTTCCATTCTTGTGATATTTCACTTAGTAGGATGGGCTCCAGCTCTGTCCAGGATAATACAAGAGGTGCTGTATCACCATTGTTTTTTGACAATACATCTTTCTTAACCCTCGCAGTTGTAAAGATTAAAGATAATATATGCACAGCATCTAGCCTAGCCTATAGCAGGTATTAAGGAAACAGAAATAGTTTATTATTGTTTCTAGCAATTTCTCTCTTCCTCTGGATCATCATTTTATTCTCTCTGCATTTGGTAGCAAGTAGCCTTTGTTACAAACTTCTAGGAAAATAAGTTCCTAGGACTGACACCTTAAGAATTGAAGTGTCAGTTCCTATCACTATCCTTATCTCCAGAAGTTTCACTTTGCAATCACAGAGGGAAGTCCCTTAACACAAGGACAGTTTCTGGGGAATAGGAGGACAGTGACAAAAATCCAGTCAATTACTTTCTCCCTTTGTAAATGCCTTGTGGTCTAAGAACAGGTTGGACGGGGGATCTCTCAGCAATGGAAAGATTTCCACTATCTCACAAGAAAAGGAAAGCGACTCACAGAAAAATTTAGGGGCACATGTCTAACATTTATAGATAAAATATTGTCCATCTGATAGAAAATACTTAAGTGAAATGTGTAAATTTCATGCTAAATCTGCAGTGTGTAAAAAGAGATTGTTTTTGAAGGAGAGGGAGAAACTCAGCATGTTTAGGGCCAAGGTAATCACGTTCCTCTCCCAACCTATTTCTCTTCTTGTGCTTCCTCCCCCATGAATGCCACCAGAATGTACCCATTTCCCTGCCTGAAACCAGGTGTCATCCTTGTCTCCTTCTACGTCTCTCTATTATCCTAGCAGCCAACTGATCACCGCGTTCTATAAAATCTACTTCCTAAATATCTCCAACGCCTTCCACATAGATGTCAGATAACGCTTCTCTTCCATTTCTAACATTCTTTGATTTTCCTTAAAAAAAATGGAGTGACCCTCATGCAATGACCCTCATTACCGTTGCTTGAGGCCTCAGCAACACTCCTGTACACATGACTTAAAGGAATCATTTTCAAAATGAAGAACAACGCTTTTTACTTGCATAGATTATTTGTAGGATGGAATCACAGTAATTTGTATATTTTTAGTTATGCCAGTTAACAATGGATCAATAACATCCAAATACAAACAACGAAGAAAAGAGCATCTTTCAAACGGGAGGCATTGATAACCAATAGTACATCAAGGTATACTGGATGGAGCCAGACAGAAACAGAGAAGAAGAGAAGGATTAGACGACAACAACAGGTATTAACAGATATGTGAAAGATTGTGAATAAAAAGAAACAAAGTGGATTCTTTTTGAATCCTTCAAAGGGCTCTTAGTTTATATATGGCCTCAGAGTTGAGTTTGCTTTTATTTGAAAAGAATATACTTGTGATATTTTGTGAGATAATGAATGGTGTGGTTTGTACACAGGCGACATTAAAAAAATCCTCCATATTTTATATGGTTTAACAATATACGGGTTATCTTACCTGGGGGTTTTTAAATACAGCATACTTTTCCTCTTTTTCCAAAAATAGTACTTTATTTTCCGTGTCTCTTGTCCAGTCTGATAAGACTTCAACAACATTTTCATGGTCTTCAAAAAACCTCTCTGATGAAATAAGAAAACATATTCTTTCAGACCCAAAATATCAGGGTTTCTAACTGAGAAACAAGCTATTGTTGAGTTAAACACAATGCTTCATAGTTTTCACCAGGTTTCTAAGATTCTTAATTCTCACATGATGCCACACTGTAACATTCCCATTATGTTTATCTTCTAGTGTCAGGTCTTCAGTTTGTCCTCCATAAAAAACAAGGTGGAAAAACCCGTAATACAATGACAATGATCAGCTTTACCACTTTTTTCTTTTTTTCTTTCTTTCTTTTTTTTTTTTTCAGAGATGGGGTCTCGCTATATTGCCCAGGCTGAAGTGCAGTGGCCATTCACAGGCATGATCACAGCGCACTGCAGCCTCAAACCCATGGGCTCAAGCAATCCTCCTGCCTCAGCCTCCCCAGTAGCTAGGACTACAGGTACACCACTGTACCTGGCGATGTAGTATTTTCATATTAGCATTTTTTCCTTTAAATAGTCCCAGGTGGTGGAAACATTCTATCTGTGAGGAGGGCAATCAATGACTGGTTAAACAGTTTGAATGAAATTGTGAAATCTACAATGCATACTCTAAAACATCACTCCCTAAAACTCTAAAAACAATGTATGGATGCCTGAACTAAACTTAAACATAAAGGAAGGCTTTTATCTCTTTCCTTGACTCATACACAATTGAAGCAAACTTCAGCTCTAGCCCATCACTGGAGAGGGGACTTACCAATTTGTAGTTCTGGGTATATTTCGTAGAGACACCAGTCTACATTGCAGTCACAGTGAGTTTTCTCAAAAAGGTTGTCCAGAACATCTCGGGCCAGCTGCCGCTCATCCACCATCAGTGACTTTGTGCTGTTGTCGTCCATGTGCACCTTGACGACGAGCTGGGGATAAAGCCACGAAGCAGCCAGTGAATTTCAGCAATGGGAGAAGGCCACTAAGATTAACGTTTCAAAGTTGCTATTGTTTCTGCAAAGTTAAGTAAGAACGTGTTCTATGAACTCATTCGATCTAAACTTATTAACACTTACATGCCAGGCACTTGCTTTAGGTGCTAGGAATATAGAGGTGGAGAAACCAACATACAAAAACACAGAACAATGAACAAATCCTGGCCGAGCATTCAGGGACTTGGCATTCCGGTGGGCGATTCAGAAAACAAACAGAACCCAAGAAGTTCTGACTTCTTTCTGGCCCAACATCATTCCCTGTTACTTGTTCTGGTTCTGCCCTAGAGCCCAGAAACATTTCTTGATTGAAAGCCATGCCTATATCTTATAATAAATTCTTCTCTTTTGCTTGTCTGGAAAGCAACCCAAGAGTCTGAAGACACCAGGTGAGAGCAAGGTGGTTAATCTACAATTCTCCGAAGGTCCGTGGAGTGTACCGCGACTGCCTTGGTGACAGGCAGATTGTATTACAACACAGCACAGCTGAGATCAGAGGTGGATTAAGTGAAATGAATGTCGACAGAGAAACAAGCTGCTCTGGAGGCATGCAGGCAAATGATCGATCTCATTTACTTTTTATTCCATTTTCGAAAAAATTCCATTGGACTGAATTCACAATCAAATTAGCAGTTACCTCATTTCAAATCTGGAGTTTGGTGGGAGCGGAACTTACTTATCTTCAGTAAAGACACAGGATATCTATCACTGGCTTTTTCTAGGCAACTTGTCAAAGTTATTACACCTTCTGATTTTGAGGTAATGCAACAATCAGTTCATGAAGTGATGTAGCGAGGCTTTGGATTTTCCTTGACAGCTGTGTATCTGTAGTGTATCTGCCCAGGGTTGGTCATCGCCATTTGCCGATGACACTCATCATTATCAAAAAAGTGATCAGATGGCTGGGAAAGGAGAAAGAGGCCATACCCTGGGTAACGTTGCTTCCTCTCCAAGAGTTTGGGTTAGGTTCCGAGCAGCTGGGAAACTGCCCTTTCTGTCTCAGTCCCGCCTGACTTGACCTCGAAAACACTCTGCAGTTACCAGATTGAAGAGTGTAGCTCCTGCAGCTTGTCAGGTGGGGTTGCTGATGGCAACTGAAGGGCGTGAAGCAAGCGTGTGGTGGTAGAAGTCTGGGTGTGGTGCAGGCAACAGCCACAGCCACAGCCACGTGAAGCACTCACGTAGCGCCTCCTCTTCCCAACACACGCCCATGAGTCAAAACATAGACATGGGGCAATCGAAGAGCACTTCCTCCTCCAGGGACCATTCAAATGAGGCCCTTCTCGCAGGCTTGCCTGAAGAATATTTTTTTCCCTTGAAAACCTGTAGTTAGACAGTTGCTTTTTTCCTATGTTTTTCTTTCGATGTATTTAAAATTCTAGGCCCAGGTACCACAGTGTCAAAGATACATTCATCTGACCTTAGAGATAAGTATTGGAGGGTTGCTTGGAAAAACAGAAATTCCTCAAATAGTGGTCTTTACTGTGATCTATTTTCTGTAAAAGGCATATTTACTGTTTTTGCTGAGAATTACTGCTATAAAGTAGCTACATGTGCTAAGAAACACTACCAACGTTGGGGCTTAGAAAATTTAATCGTCTTGATGGAAAAATTAATGGTGTTTGATCACATTTATTCGTGCTTAGGAATTCTTGAGAAAAAAAAACATGTGTTGGTATTTTCTTTTGTTTTTTATACAGAGAAAAAAAATACTAAATCACATAATTTGGCAATGATGAAAGGTTTTTAGAAATTTATTTTTTGCAGAAACTGCAAACTAGATTTAATCCACATATACTTATGAATGTCCACAATTATAGAATTTACAAAACAAAAAAACAAGAGAAGGCTGGTGACGTTTAACAAGAAGGAATCATATTTACCATTCTCCACAGCTTCCCTCATATCAGCAAGCTGAAGAGTAGCTCTAGACCAACACACAACAACACTAAATCACAGTTATGTGACTTAGCAAGCTAAATCAGAGTTAAGTGATTTAGCCAGCTAAGTACTTTTTGTATTTACACTATATGATATGGGGCAAAATGATTCAAGAACAAAAACACTTCATTTTTCTAATCCATTAAAGATTAGAAAAATTCTAATTTTTCTAATCCATTAAAGATTAGAAAAATTCTAATTTTTCTAATCAATTAAAGATCTTATAGTTTTTATAATTTCTTCTTCTTTTTCTTTTGAAAGCTGTTAAATACAAAAATATCCTAGCCCTAAATCATATATATATCTATATGATATGATATATATGATATGATATATGTGATATATAGCTTCTATAATAAGATTTACAAATAGAATTGTTCTCCTGTGTCATGGAGCTTTCAAACAAACAAATAAAACTAACGCATGAGTCTGATTCTGTTTCTGGTGCCAAAATCTTCATACCACAAGCTGTGTACATCATTTATAATTCAAAATGGTGTCAACACCCCACAGAATACTTGAGGGCAAAGTACTTCAGATAGACTTGATTTCCATCCCTTAAAAACACGTTGTAGATTATATGTGAGTACACTGCAGGTACTTTCTTAAAGTATGAGTATGTCTCAGTTATTTTTAATGTTCTGTGCCATGGACACAGAACAGAAACACATTTGGAGTGTCTGAAATCAGAACAAATACATAACTTGTCTTCATAATTTTCTTTCCTTTCCCATGGATCAAGTGGCTTCTGTTTTACATCTTCTTTGTTGAATCAAGGCAGGTTGTGCTTTGCGTCTGTCATTATAATTCACCTAAACAAAGCTCTCTCGCTTTCTGATATACGGCAGGAAATACCTGCTATCGTCTCCTGTTCTCTTAATCTCCAGCTGAAGCAAATAGATGGAATTTGCTAGTTGTTCTACCTTTTTATCTAAGAAACAGCTTCTCTTTTCATTTCCCATTTGAAAATATATACAATGTGGCCCTCGTTTTACAAATAATCCAGGGGTTTGAAATAGTCTAATTGTGAATTTTACTTTTACCCTTTTCTTTTGTCTTTTTACCTGCAGGGGTAACGTCAGTGACTCAGTGCAGCCCATCCTCATCTGCCACCCACGTGTGACCCAATTCAACACACGTTACCTCTGGGTAAGGTTTTGTGCTAGAACCCCGCTCTCACCCCTTATCCCTGCAATCCTCTTTCCACGAAGCGGCCAGCATGACCTTTAAAAACCATATGTTAGTCCCATGCACCCCGTTTAAAGCCCTTAAATGTCTACCCATTGCACTTACTATACAACCCAAACTCCTCCTCCGGCCTGGGAGACACCCTGCGGCTCCTGCCTCTCTGACCTCAGTTCCTTCCTTTGCTCTTCTCAATGGCTCCCTGAGCAATGGTCACACGGTCCCTTATTTCTCCCCAAACCTATTCTTCCCTGAGCATCCTTCTCTGTCCATGCCCTCGGCCCGGGACGCCTCTCCCGCATCACACCGTGTGTACTGGCTGCTTCACTCGAGAGCCACCTCCCCAGACGGCCTCCTCATCACCAAATCCGGCTAGAAGAGTCTCCTGGGTCCCCTCTGTCCCTTCTCCCTGGGTTGTTTCCTTCAGAGCACTCATCTACCCCGTGCGACCTCGCCTGACTTGTTCACCTCTGTGTATCCCCGGCACCTGTTCTAAGAGATGGAAACACACGGGCGAAGAGAAGAGACAGAAGTCCCTGGAGGAGAGGTAACGAGACCAGGCAACCAGAACGGGGTGGACGAGGGAGCGAGCCGCGGGAGGTGATTGGAGGCAGATCATACAGGGGGTGGGGCCATTGCGAGGGGTTTGGCCTCACTGTGCGAGACAGGCAGCCACGGGAGACTTTGGAACAGAGGAGGACAAGAAGAGAGAATGGGAACTGGAGCCCAAGGAGAGAGGCTGGTTTTAGACGGAAACGTGATGGTTCATCCACGGTGCCAGGAAAGAATGGGGGATGCATGTGGACAGGTGCAGGTAGGAGGCAGGTAGGAGGCAGGTAGGTAAATGTCTCAGTGGGAGCTGGTGCAACTTTTCTTTCGATTGCTTCTATTTCCTCTGCGAAATGAGTAGCAAAATCATTAGCCGAGAGAATGCAGATGAGGAAAGAGGTTTTGGAGGTTTTATAAGAGAGGACAAGGTATAAATGGTTTTCTCGGTTCGTGGGAGAGCGATTGGGCCAGGGAAGCTCGGGTGGCACCGAGGGCCCAGGACTGAGCAGGGGGAGGGTTGGGTTGAACCAGGGTTCTCCGCAAGGCAGCAGAGAGCAAGAATGTAGCATTCCAGCGATCGACCGTGAAATTTAATCACATGCAGAGAATAACGGAGAAGAATGGTGAAGCAGCTCACGCATGTTTGGAATGAATGGAACCAGATTGATCTGGGAAGATTCTCCTAGATGAAACTTGAAAGACTGGATTCAAGGATAGTCAAGGACTATTTACTGAATATCAACCAACATGTATCGATTCAAAGAACTGTGATAGGTGCAGTGGGAATATAAAGTGTAAAGAAAGCCCTATTTGGAAAGGATAATTCACCCAACAGTTTTTTTTCGTTTTTTTTTTTTTAGAGACATGGTCTCACTCTATTGCCCAGGCTGTAGTGCAGTGGCACGATCATAGCTCACTGTAACTTCCAACTTGTGGGCTCAAGCGTTCCTCGTGCCTCAGCCTTCTGAGTAGCTGGGACTACAGGCATGCGCCACCATACCCAGTTAATTTTTATTTCTTTGTAGAGATGGGGTCTCACTATGTTGCTCTGGCTGGTCTTGAACTCCTGGCCTCAAGCAGTCCTCCCACCTCAGCCTCTCCAAGGGCTAGGTAGGATTACAGGCATGAGCCACTGCGCCTAGCCAGGAAAAAGTTCTTAACAAGTCTCAGAGATGTTACACGCTTCAGGAGTTGAAATAAGATGAGGACTGTTTCATCTGTCCCTGAATTTACCCAATTATTATTAACACTTAATCATTAGGTATCTGCTTCTAATGAGGTCAAATACATATGTTTCTGTTACAATACAATACACATGTTCCTGAAAAACCTACCCTCTGCAAAAAAAAAAAAAAGTGCACAATAAAGTTACAGTCTTATTGGGAAAGTAGATTTGGGGCAGATCACTCAAAACCTATGCAACTTTGAAACCAGAACACCAGCAAAAACAGCATTTGGTACCCTAGGAGACAAGTTGGATATCTAGGGCTGACAGCAGGGCTGGAGGCTGCCCCAGGGGATGTGGAAAATGCACAAAAGCAATTGTGGGAACCTGGAGACCAGACCAAGGGAAGCTGAGCTTCGACCCAGTTAAGGAAGCCCGGGAGGTGGCGCCACCTGCTACAAGCCCAGAGCTGTGTAGAGGCCCAGGGGGGCCTCAAGGGACGGGGCCTCATTTGTACAAACTTATTGTTAAATTTCTTATATTAGAGTTGAAAGGGCTTCTGCCTGTGCGGCAGCCAAGCCAAAGGCCTTTTCCTTTCCTGTTGAAGGTATGATCCTACTGCCACTATTTCAGCTCCCAGGAAAGATCATGTGTAAACCACCAAAACAATCATGTACAAGCCAAGGAGACGTCCACGTTTATACCAACACAGGTCCCCT
>NW_012150285.1:9114396-9118309 GCF_000956105.1 Propithecus coquereli
TATATTTTTAGCTGTCCAATTAATTTCTTTCTATTTTTGGTAGAGATGGGGTCTCGCTCTTGCTCAGGCTGGTCTCGAACTCCTGAGCTCAAACAATCCTCCCTCCTCGGCCTCCCAGAGTGCTAGGATTACAGGCATGAGCCACCGCGCCCAGCCTTCAGCAATTCTTAAGTTGTTTTTGAGCCACAAGTCCCTGTAAGGATGTGTGGCAAGTGAGGAAGAAATTTCATGTATGCATTCAACTTTGCATTTACTTTTGGGGGATTCGTGGCCCCTGCAAAATCTTCATGGACCCTACATTAAGAGCCTCTGCTTTATATAAATCACCAATTTCAAATAATTTTTCCATGGGGGGGGTGAAAAAAAAGAAAAAGACAAATAATTTTTCTAAAATAAATACATAATGGAGCAATGAGTGTGATAGAGTATGATTTAATATTCAATTCAAATTTAATATTTGTTCATTCAGGAGACATCGTGGGAACTGTCAGGGTTGCTAGGGTCATATTTATGAATCGTGATCATCACATACAATAAACGCGGAATCTTCAGGACATTGAACTGGGTTCTCCTCTAAAATGTTTTTAGTGGCTTACTCTAAGAAAAATCCTTACAAGTGCTCTTTTTACTTTTATAAGAGACATGTTATGAGTTAATGTCCCAAATAACGACAATTTGAACTTTCCAGTTGTTTGTTGTCCAATATTCAGAAATTTCTCAATATCAGGCACCCATCACCTGTCTACCTTATACCACCTCTTCCCCAACTACGATGTCACAAGTAATACTTGGATATATCTTTATCCTACTGCACAGGGCTGCCGAATTCAACAAAATGCACTTTAGCTCAATTCAGAAAATGTGCAATGAACGTCTTCTATTCTCTATGTACTGGGCTAGGACAAGGGACATGGAAATATGTCAATCAGTTCCACAGTTCATAAGATGTTAATAAAACATTTCCCCAGAAGGTTGAGTGTTATCAGGGAGTGTTTGCATACAAATATACTTTTTAACCAAACTATAATAAATCATGAATATGGCCCTAGCATGTTCTTTATACACACCCATGAATCTCGTTTAGGGAGGGCTCTGGCTTTGCAATGGACATGCTCAGGGTCCTTGTTTTTTAATATCCCTGAGCTATGGGCGTACAAACTTATGAATGCAGTTATCACGTTAAAGAAAGTCAAAGGTGAAAGGTAGCAGAGGTCAGTGGTCCTGCCATCATCTCTGGCCCCACACACTTACCTGAGAGAGAGGTTCAGGAGGTGGCGGCGGCGGCGGCAGTGGGAGGTCTAACACAGGATCAGCTGGTGGGGGTGGTAAATCATCCACGTATTGGCTAACGCTGGTTGCAGTAACATTTGCTCCATAACCCAGAGAGGCTGCACCACTGAAGTTTGATGCCTCCGTAGATGCTGAGTGATGCTGATTCTGAGAAGACTCTTTCTGTGCCTGGATCGTCCTCTGCTCGGCTTCACTTATGTCTGCGACCAGGTCTGCCATGAGGGCATCTAAATCTTGGTCTTCCAGGGCATTTAAGGATTCTAATAGGGAAAGTCACATGAATGATAAAAATAACCATTTGCACCTGGAAAAACTGAAAGAAGATCATTTTTTAGAGTAGGGGGTATCATTATTTTGATTTTTTAGGATATAATGAGAAAGGTTGAGAATATTTCTATTTAATAGCACACACACAAGCATAGGAATTCCTAGTATGATTGTTGCTGTATCTATTGAGTGCTTAATGTGAGTGAGCTTCTGACACCAAGAAAGGGAGAACATGTGTTCTCTACACGGGGGCACCTCACAAATCAGCTATAAAGTCAAATCCAAGCACCGGAATAGATGTCTAAGTAGGGAATTCTTATGTATTCTAGTGCAAGATCTTAGAGTTTTAGAAAAGTAGGAAGAGTATATTGTAAATGGATGGAAGGGGAGTCCTCCCCAAGCATTTGGAGGGCAGACAGAGAGTACTGCTGATTAATTATTTGGAAGAAATTGAGTTTCAACCAACTGGGGTTTAATAAACTTGAGACTTTGGGGTGAAGATAGAGCTTCTTCGTAGGATCACCCACTCAACTATAGAAAATCTCACATTCAGAGAAAAAGCAATTCATGATAAACAGCAGGAATGTGTCAAGAAGTAAAAAAAAAATGCTGTAGCTCAGATGTGCGATCCTGAAAGTGGGTTAGATTGTGTGGCGCAGAGGGAGAGGTGCTGGCGTGTGGTGTTAGTGGGGCACTTTGGTGAAACCTTACATGGTAGATGTCATGAACACAGCATGGGCAGGATGGGAGTGACCCAGCTGCTACGTGTCTGACGAGCTGGGACGAGGAAACGGAGCAGTGGAAAGGAAGCCTACTCAGTAATGAATGCGCAGAAAGCTCTGTGGAATAATTCACTGCCAACTGCCGTCACCTGAACGCCGTGCAGCACACAGCATTAATGCTGATGGGTCTAGTGTACACCACCTGGACTAAAGTTCGGACCTTCTAAATGTGTCAAAAAGGTTTATTTTATTGTAAGCCATTTTTACATATGACTTCTTTATAAAATTAAGTTGAATTAATTCAAAATGTTTTCAGAGGAAATACATGTAGATCTAAAGAAGTATATTCATAAATGTCTAATGTAATCGCTCACGTCATGCCTGTCGACCTATAAAATTTTATAATATAGTATATTATATATTAGCTTTGTCCTGAAAATTAAAAAAAATTACCACTGTTTAGAAAATACCACTCAACATTTTTATTTTATTTTTATCATTAAGTATAAGCAGCTGTCATTAATTTAACTCCCCTCCATGTGACAGTGATTCATAGTTTACCTTCTTAACCTTGGCCTCCTTAAGTTTTTCCAGCGCCAGCTTAATTTTATCAGCCTTGGCTTGGGCTTCTTTTTCTTCCTGCAAAAGGGCAAGATATTCAACACAGTCCATCCAATGATACTCGTGAGTAATTACCTGTGTCATCGCTAGCGTCTTAGTTACTTTATATTAACAAAAGGTGCCAAATTTCACATGGCTCCAGTTTCAGAATTTAAACGACTATAACGAAAATCTTCAGCTCACAGAGATAGAAGGCAGTCACCCTTTATAGCTTGGGTATAGTAATTAAAAAAGATGAAATGACAAGTTTAACAGTGCTTCACATATTTAGACCACAAAAATCTCAGCTTGGCTCACAAACTGGGATCTAACCTAAGGAATCTATAGATGGATCCATTTCAAGGGATTCGAGCACTCCCTGAAATTATATGCATATTTTTGGATCAGAATGTCTTTTTGGGGATTCCTAGTTTTTGTTGGATTCTTAGAAGGAGTCTTTTTTGCCACAGTAAATTTAGGGATTTGATTTAATAGTGACGTTCCTTTTAATTTATTTTATTTTATACTTTTAATTGACATAATGATTGTACATATTTATGGGGTTTTGATATATATAATGTATAGTGATTGGATCAGGGTAATTAGCATATCCGTCATCTTAAACATTTATCATTTCTTTGTGTTGGGAACATTCAGTGTCCTCTGACGCCCTGAAAGTTAAGACTTAGACTCAAACTTAAACTTATAATTCGCCAAAAAAAAGCACTGAGAGCCAGCAAAAAAGAGAGTGAAGTATTTTAGGAGCTCAAAGCCCTTTGATTTTTGCAAGCTAATATTCCAAGAATAAGATTTTTAAGACACTCCTCTATTTATAATGATGAGGAAATGAGCTGGTTACATTCTAATTACTTGAAAGTAGATATATATATCTTCTTATATCAGCAATTCTTTTTTTTTTTTTTTTTTGAGTAGATAAACACACTGTGTTTATCCATTTACCAGTTGATGGACATTGGAACTGTTCAGTTTTAAACTCTCTAAACTGGAATTATTTTATTTCTTTCAAATTAGAT
>NW_012150285.1:9131287-9132616 GCF_000956105.1 Propithecus coquereli
ATCTATATCTTCCTCCATTAGATTTTGAGACAAACATTTTTTCCATAAATATTTTCATATATAGCTCTAAAGGATGAGTTTTTAAAAACCATAATCAGAATACTATTATCTCTGCATGTGTCTGTGTGTATGTCTTTAAAATTAATTATTTGGCTGGAAGAGGCCAAATCAAGGCAGATCTATCTTTCCTTGAATAAGTGATATTGAAAACTTACAGTTAACCCTTTAAGGTGACTTCAAACTATTAATAATACTTTAGCAGTAACGCATTTTCATTTTTAATAGCTTTAGCTAATCAGGGTTTCTCTGTCTCTTTATAAAATATGTATATGAAATATCTTTGCCATACTGATTCTGCTTTCTTAAAAATGACTCAAATAATTTTTAAAATATCTCAATCCTTGAGAGTAAAGTGACGTAATGATGATGATATTGACAATAATACTTATCTAGCACTAACCATGTTCCAAGAGCTGTTCTATAAGACAGGGTTGTTATTAAAAACATTTAGCAGCCAGTATAGCATGGATGCTGAGTAGTCAGAAAGGATGAAGCTATAAAGCCATTTTGGGTGAGTTGGTGTATATCCTCCAAATATCCACCCTGCAAATCTAGCACTTAATCTTCCCAAATTATCCTCAGCAGTTATCCTAGGTTTATCACTTAGGAAATCTAACATAATGAGATCATCTTGCTTAATCTTTTCATCATATATTCTCCCCTCTCCCAATGTGAAGAAGGAAAAATGATCCCTGCCCCCCACACAACCTTACCACCCTCACTGAACAGGGTTGAGAATATTTTCCATCTAAACTTCCTGCTCTACACAATAATTCTTTCTTTGGCCTCCTTCTAAGCTCTCCTTATAAAAACACAAGAAGTACTCTGAGCTACAGGTTACTGAGTATATTCAATAGTCATTTCAAGTTTTAAGTTTTGCATGTTTTATTTTGGAGGAGGGATGTTTGAATTGCTATGAAATGTGTTCATTTTCCCAAGCATACTATCTGGCTTCCAGTGGAGTGGGTATCTCGCAGGAGAATGGGTATTCACAAAACTGGGTTGGCCAGGACGGGCCAGGGAGGGCCAGGAAGGGGACTTCAGTTAAAACAAGAGAGATCTAGAGACCATAGAACAAGCACATTCCTCGGCCAGCAGACACACCCCAAAGAATCAGCTGTACATGCACATGGGACAGGGAGGTGTGGGTTTGAAACTCAGGCAGCTGCCCAGAGAATGCTCAGGATCAGACCACACAAGGTAGGCAGGTGAGCACTCAGGGACAGAAGAGACAAGTAAGAAAGACAGTGTTGGTCTAGGTCTATGTGT
>NW_012150285.1:9132666-9136064 GCF_000956105.1 Propithecus coquereli
TATTGAATCATTAATCATTATGAAATAGACAGTTCATTTTTATCCTTGAAGGGACATTTCCTTATTAATATTTTGTTATACTACTCCTCGTTACTCTGTGGGCTTAGGAATAAGAAGAAACTCCCCCTTACTTCAAAAAATAAGTTCATTTTGAGACTTTTCACAAATGCAGGATGGTGTTCCCTTTCGTTAAAGGCAAAAATATCATCTTGACTCTCTGAATTCAATCCAAACACAGTAAAACACAATCTGAAATCCAGGGATTTTAACAAGATATTAAAATCCAGGGATTTTAACATGATATTTATCATGACGTTCAAGTTCTTTTAATTTTGCTTTCAAATTATAGTTCCATAGATATTTTAGTCATCCTTATGATTTCAAATTACTTAAGAAAACAAATGGTTATGCTTACCATTTAAATCTTTAAAACCCACACTGTAGTTAAATTCAGCTCTGGGTGGTTTAGGGTCAGGAGGAGGAAGAGTGTCGACTCCTAAACTCTGTGAAAACAGATCCCACCCCCCAAAAAAGTTATTCAAAATACGAACATTTCTGTAGCACGTTTTAATCAGCAAGTTAAAAACCATTTACTATTTACAAATGTTCTCTTCAAGTGTATTCTCTAAAGCCATATTCTTACTTGAAAATGTTTTGTGATTTTTTTTTATCCTACAGAAAACTACAACTTAAAACACTATTCTAGAAGGAACATCTTGAAACAGAACATGTCAATTGAGAATGATGAGAATGAGCTAGTTGAGTTCGCTTTTTATAAAGAACAGAAAAAATGTCTTGTAATGATGAACACATACACTACATATAATTCCATATGGTCCTAAGTAATGACATCAAGGAAAGAAATATCTAGTCACTGGAGGAGAAAAGCTGTTTCAGGATGCAGTCTGCTACTATATATTAAACGTTATCCTGTTACTTTGTCTTTAGACAAAGTAGGGCCTTTTCCTTACCCTGAAATCTTGGCACCCACCTGTTGGGAGAGCTCTAGTAGCCAAGCAAACCCTATGACTACACCCTCTTGGGCACAACAAAGAAATGACAATAGCTAAAATGGCCTTGAGTAAATGCAAGTCCAAAGGACTCCCAGGGGCTCTTTCCAGTTCTTGAGTGACAGTAACAATACTTAAATGTGGTCCCATGAAAATCCCAGACTCTGACCAATCAGAGCAGTCACTTCTCCCGAGGGCTGCAGGAGTACGTGGAAGGACTGAGAGAGACCACAGATGTTCCCTCAAACCCTCGTGGGAGGAAAAAACAAAGTTCCCATGTGTAGGAATGTGGTCGCCATCCCAACGCTCACCTTTTCTTAAGCAGCACCCCTTCCTCTAAGCCTACTGTCTCATACTTTATCTCTTCTTTCATAGAATCCAACTTCCTTGGATTTTATTGGTAGTATAAAGTAGATGCTAACTGCAGTTGGTTTATTTTTCCTAAAATAAATAGTCTTTCAAAACATTGGCCATTTATTTTGCAGAAAATTTTTAAAAATCCCTATCTTATTTAGAAATATTGGCTTATTCTTCTTTTGCTATTTTATGCGGAAAAGTGCTGAGCTGACGAGCCTCTGAATCAAAGCAGCATTTATGAGAACACTGTGAGACACACTAAAGCTCGCCTGACTTTGTCACCTGGCTGAGTGGCCCTGGGGTCAGAAGCCACTGGGCTCCAGTGGGCCTGACAGTGGGGGTGACCTGTGAGTTCATCTGTCTTGGTGTCGGTGGCTTTTCTCAGACTTGCAGCCTATGGCTGGGTGGCTTTCATGCTCCTTTGTGGGAACTAACTTCTTACAGTCTGATCAGGGGGCCACGATGACTCCTACTTAGTCCTTCAAAAATGTAGCGTTTTCTCAAAGGTTGGTAAAAAACTTCCCGAAAAAGAAGGCAATTTCCTAACCAAGCCTTAAAAAAGGAAAAACAAGGGAAAATGCCCAAGGGGGGGGGGTGGCGGGGGCCGGGGTACACTTGAGGGAAATTCCTCTATTGGTGAATATTTGGACACTATGAGCCTGACGCATGTGTGACCAACACATTAAATTAATTGAATTCAGAAGGGTACAGTTAGGAAAAAGCGTTGTTTTTCCCTGTTGCTGTCATAGTAACCTCAGGAATAGATAATCTTGTTAATCTGCAGGATTCCTTCTTAAAGACAGTTCTCTTGTCATATTAACATCAAATTCCGTAACCCCATTTTTTTTCTGAGTTAAGAAGGGAAGTTTACCTGGGTCAGAAGATCCATCTCCCCCAGCAAAGTGCTGAACATTTGGTCTATGTCGTCACTTGACTCACCCATCTGAAAAAGGAAGGAATCCAGATATTTACCGTCTAATAAAAGCCCGATCCTGGGATAACCATCCGGTCTCTTTCTTGTCCCCAAGAGCCCCATCCATGTATAGGTGAGCTGGGAAAAGAGCTGCATGGAGAGAAATGCTCTTGTAGCCTGAAATTCCATGCCTGACCGCTACCCAGTTTGCTTGGTCCAAGACTGAGCCAAATCTTGGGAACTGCCTTAGAGCCACAATTGGACTTTTCCAGACTAAATGAGTCTCCTCGGGGCCAAGTGGACAAAATAGATGTCATTGAGGAAGTCACCTCACCATAGGACAGACACCTTATTAGAAAAGCAAAAAACCTCCTACCACAGATGATTATGTCAGAGAAGTGTAGAACTTCACCTCCACTTAAAAACTTACATGAAAATGATACGCCAGGAGTGATTAAGTGTATTTACCAAGTGATTCCCTGCTTTCCAAAGATATCTCTGATTTAAGGTTACTATGAGGCTTACAAAAAACATCTTATAACCACCTATTTTAAACATATGACAACGCTGCTTACAAACAAATAAATAAACAAATAAGCAAAGAGAAATCTAACAAATTCTACCCTTTAACTCCATTCCCCTTCCCTCCTGTTTTTTAACTTTTTGTTGTTTCCATCCATATCTTTAATATCAGTTTTTGGCACATTTATTGGGAAGTATTGGGTAATGAACACTTAACACTAAGATGGCCACACTGTCAAGTGAAAAGAGAATGAACTAAAACATTATTTTACATTACAACCTTTGCCTAAACCGAATGAAGCAATTGCTCAAGAGAGGAAAAGTTTACTAGAAAACAGCATGCCCTGTGAGGCATAATACTCCTCTCTTTGCTGACGTTTTTGGCAAGGTTCGACTGGGAAATTAGGAGACATCACTAGTCCTCCTCCAGCCACCAATTAGCAGTGTGGAGTCTGGCAAAGGCAATCAACGGCTTCATATGTACGATGAGGAATTTGGCACAGATAATTTCTAAGGGCATTCCAAAATGCTCTAAAACACTGTAAGATTAATGCCAATTACAGCTCAAACTAAGAAGTTTCATGAGTATAGAGAAT
>NW_012150285.1:9139256-9140779 GCF_000956105.1 Propithecus coquereli
AAGGCTCAAATTTCTAGACCTCGGTTTTTGTCCTCAAATAGTTTCTCTTTGCTATAGACATAAACCTCGAAAATATATATTTTATACATCTATGCTAAGCACTCTGCTGCATACGTTCACCGGACATATATTTACGTCTATGGCAAAGTTAATCTCAAATGTTTAACTCGGTTTGGGTGCAGTTTCAATTGCCTTGAAGATGAGCAAATCCAGCCACGATTCTGGACCTGGATCAGGGCACCCCTTATTGTATCTGTCAGAGTAGATCCCCTAGAGACCTGATCAAATTAAAAAGCTCTGCACAGCCAAGGAAACTGTCACGAGAGCAAACAGACAACCTACAGAATCGGAGAAAATATTCGCACGCTATACATCTGATAAAGGGCTGATAACGTGAATCTATATAGAGCCCAGGAAAATCAGAAAGAAAAAATCAAACAACCCCATTAAAAAGTGGGCAAAGGACACGAACAGAAACTTTTCAAAAGAAGACAAACTAATGGCCAACAAACATACGAAAAAATGCTCAACATCTCTAATCATCAGGGAAATGCAAATCAAAATCACCAATGAGATATCACTTAACTCCAGAGAGAATGGCCTCTATCAGAAAGTCCCAAAACAATAAATGTTGACGTGGATGTGGAGAGATAGGAACACTCATACACTGCTGGTGGGACTGCAAACTAGTGCAACCTCTGTGGAAAGCAATATGGAGATACCTCAAAGAGCTACAAGTAGAACTACCATTTGATCCAGCAATCCCATTACTGGGCATCTACCCAAAGGAACAAAAGACATTCCATAAAAAAGACATCTGCACTCGAATGTTTATAGCAGCACAATTCACAATTGCAAAGATGCAGAAACAACCTGAGTGCCCATCAATACATGAGTGGATTAATAAAATGTGGTATATATATACCATGGAGTTCTACTCAGCCACAAAAAACAGTGGTGATCTAGCACCTTTTGTGTTAATCCTGGATAGAGCTGGAGCCCGTTCTACTAAGCGAAGTATCACAAGAATGGAAAAACAAGCTCCACATGTACTCACCATTAAATTGGTATTAATTGATCAACACTTATGTGCACGTACGGAAGTAATATTCATCGGGCGTCAGGCAGGTGGGAAGGGGGAGCAAGGGATGGGTACATTCACACCTAATGGGTGCGGTGCACACCGTCTGGGGGATGGACATGCTTGAAGCTCCGACTCAGGTGAGACAAAGGCAATATATGTAACCTAAACATTTGTACCTCCATAATATGCTGAAATAAAAAAACCCAGCCAACTCAATGTCCCCTTTAGCCAGTCACTTTCAGTCCGATTTAGAAACGTTGGCGCAGTTCTTCCCTCCTCCCCATGTTCTGTGCAGTCGGTTGGGGAATCCTGCTGGTTTTTCCTGCGGAGGGCGTCTCCTTCCTTCATTCTCACTGTCAAGCCACAGTTGAGACCCTCATCAGCTCACCCAGCCTCCAGTCTCCTGGACTCCCCCTCAACTCTCATCACCACCACCGCC
>NW_012150285.1:9141749-9142378 GCF_000956105.1 Propithecus coquereli
TTCACTGAATGCCCACAGATTAAGTAACTTCCCAGACTAACGGGAAGAGCTGGGCTAGAGCCCAGGTCTCAGAGCTGCATAGAAAGTTCTGTCACTCCACTGTCTCCACTCTTGACACGGTTCCTGTTGTACCACACTCAGAAATGTGACATTCCTGGGCAGGGCAGTTCTTAGAGGTCACCAAATCCCATGTTGCCTAGAATTATCAAGGCAATTAAGCAGAAAGTCTGTTTCTAAGCTGTTGTCAGAGCTATAGGTTTGTGGAACTTCACTCACTATACCGACACTATTTTTCTTTTTTCAGCGCTTGCCAAATACTGATATTTACACAGATGAATTTTGTTGGTAAACACAAAGGTTTCACTGGGGCTCACATATAGTTAGATCTGAATCAGTTTTCAAACCAAAAGTTTTAGTTGCTTTGAGAAAAACTCTAACAGCTATCACGCAACTTGAGTGACATTATCAATAGCTTTCCTTTTTTTCTCATTCAATCTGAAGTCAGTTAATATTTCAAGTACCAGGTTAATCAATCATTATTTAATAAATAACAAGTTATGTTTTCTGTCTTAATGATTCCTTTGCTCACATTATGTATCTAATTAATTTAATTTCACATGTTTCTATTT
>NW_012150285.1:9153613-9154287 GCF_000956105.1 Propithecus coquereli
TTCACTGAATGCCCACAGATTAAGTAACTTCCCAGACTAACGGGAAGAGCTGGGCTAGAGCCCAGGTCTCAGAGCTGCATAGAAAGTTCTGTCACCCCACCGTCTCCACTCTCGACATGGTTCCTGTTGTACCACACTCAGAAACGCAGGACAGTCCTTAGAGGTCACCAAATCTCATGTTGCCTAGAATTATCAAGGCAATTAAGCAGAAAGTCTGTTTCTAAGCTGTTGTCAGAGCTATAGGTTTGTGGAACTTCACTCACTATAACAACACTATTTTTCTTTTTTCAGTGCTTGCCAAATACTGATATTTATGCAGATGAATTTTGTTGGTAAACACAAAGGTTTCACTGGGGCTCACATATAGTTAGACCTGAATCAGTTTTCAAACCAAAAATTTTAGTTGCTTTGAGAAAAACTCTAATAGCTATCACGCAACTTGAGTGACATTATCAATAGCTTTCCTTTTTTTCTCATTCGATCTGAAGTCAGTTAATATTTCAAGTACCAGGTTGATCAACCATTATTTAATAAATAACAAGTTATGTTTTCTGTCTTAATGATTCCTTTGTTCACATCATGTATCTAATTAATTTAATTTCACATGTTTCTATTTAAAGTTGCTTTAATCTGTAACAAAAATGAACACACATGGTGGACGCCTTTTTCAGCCT
>NW_012150285.1:9154337-9154855 GCF_000956105.1 Propithecus coquereli
GAATGCTCAGGATCAGACCACACAAGGTAGGCAGGTGAGCACTCAGGGACAGAAGAGACAAGTAAGAAAGACAGTGTTGGTCTAGGTCTATGTGTAGGTCTAACAGGTCAGGGAGGAATCCAACACACCATCCGTGAAGGGTGACGAGAGATGTTTGTCCTATTTTTGTGTGGATTGTTGGGCTTAAAAGTGCTTATTGCAGCCAGAAGAAGGGAAGAAAGCTCCCACTCTGGTTGGAGAGGGGAGTTAATGTGAAGATTCATTCCCATGTGGTTTTATCCCCTGCCAATTGCTTACTAAGTATCTGAATCATACCCTCCCTTCTTCAGATTTCCTACAAAATGGCGGAGAGTAAGTAGAAGATATATCCATAGTTTCACAAACTGTCTCCTAAAATAATTAACATGGTATTCAAAATCCTGCAATGGGTTTTTACTTATTACTTTAATAAGGGGATATTAGCAGAATAAACAATAAAATTTCAGAACTGCTCATGTGAATTTATTTCCATTTGAGTG
>NW_012150285.1:9157603-9157910 GCF_000956105.1 Propithecus coquereli
TCATTCTCACTGTCAAGCCACAGTTGAGACCCTCATCAGCTCACCCAGCCTCCAGTCTCCTGGACTCCCCCTCAACTCTCATCACCACCACCGCCGCTGCAAATTCCAAACACACATGTAAACAAGTCACTCTCCTGTTTGGAAACCTTCTGCAGCTGATCATGATGACATGGGGAAAGCTCAGTGCGACTTTCAAAGTCCTTCACAGTCTGACCTGCACCCGAATGTTTACAGCAGCACAATTCACAATTGCAAAGATGTGGAAACAACCCAAGTGTCCATCAATACATGAGTGGATTAATAAAAT
>NW_012150285.1:9161089-9167540 GCF_000956105.1 Propithecus coquereli
AAAACAAATAAAAATAGAGACTACATTTTAAATAGGTTTTTAAAAAGTGGGCCTAACAACTTCTGCATAAAATCAAAAGATTGTTAAGATTTTTCTCTTCTTGTGATTGTCAAATTTTGCCTTTCCGGAGTTGATGTATTCAGTGGCAGTAAGCATCATTATGATGAAGAGACTCATGTGACTTTTATTTTTATAAGGAGCTTATCTGTCAAAGCGTGCTTTCTTGTAGCACCAGATTAAGGTATTACAAACTCGTGGGTGTCTAAGCTAATTTAAATGGTTGCACAGTTCATCTTTTCAGTTGTGTTCTGACTTACAGTTAGTCTTTACCTGGATCGAGCTACCAATACCAATAACAGAATGAAAATTTTAGAGCAGGAAGAATTAAAAGAAAAGACAAGATAGAATATTTGTGAGTAGAATTTTAAAAATGAAACAACAGAGGATGTATAAAAACAACTTTCCAATCATTAAAGGGAGTCACAGTCAATTAAGTTCAGGCAGGTTCGAATTGGTCTTCAACATTTCACCAGAGCACATGCTGCCTGCCTTCCAAGGAGAAAACTCCCCACTTCATTGCTTCTTTCCGTGCATGGCAGTGGGGGCAGAGAAGGAATCTCTCCTTTACCTGCCCGTTATAATAAAAATAACAGCTAATAACTATTAGGTGTTCTCGCCCCGTGCCAGGCACTGTCCTGGTGTTTTATATGTATTGACTGATTAAATCCATCTTCACACCGTAGGTAGGACACTTTTATTTTCCCCATTTTACGGATGAGAAAACCGAGGTACCCAGAGATTAAGTAACACGATTTAAGTATCTAGAATTTATCTACATACTGTGCATCTTTCTGTTTTGAAGACAGTTAAAGAAAAATGTTTGTCTCCTTGCATTAAGACCATTACTATAGGTCGGGCATGGTGGCTCATGCCTGTAATGCTAGCACTTTGGGAGGCCGAGGCAGGAGGATTGCTTGAGTCCAGAAGTTCGAGACCAGGCTGAGCAAGATCGAAACCTCGTCTCTACAAAAAATAGAAAAAATTAACTGAGTGTGGTGGTGTGTGCCTGTAGTCCCAGCTACTTGTGAGGCTGAGGCAGGAGGATCGCTTGAGCCCAGGAGTTTTAAGTTGCTGTGAGCTAGGCTGATGCCACGGCACTCTAGCCCACGCAACAGAGCAAGATTCTGTCTCTAAATAAATAAATAACCCTATTGTCTCAGATTTTCCTTTTGTTTGACCATACATATGTATATACAGATATAGACACATGCTCATACACACATTTTGTTTGTGACTGGCCGTTGTTAGTGTGAATTGATGATGTGAACACAGCGATTGTCCTCTAACTCAGTAACTACTTGCTAGTCTATTTCTTAAGATTCTCACTGATCTCAGTAGAGTGTGCAAAGCCAGTTAAGTTGGCCCAAGAGGGTTCTTCATCTTAGTTCTTTGTTGAGATCCCCCACCACGGTGATCTCCCAGCAACAGGGCTCTATGTTGCTGCTGGGGTGCCGGAGGAGAAACACGGTCCTGTTTCTTTGTTGAGCGGATTATTTGATACTGTGTGTAACTGCAGAGACGCTTCTGTTTCCTGTTTTATGTTACACAGAAGCCTTGGCAACCCCCACTCTCCTCCCCTAAACACTGCAAGAACCTTTAACCATGTTCTGTGTTATTCCGTGAACCACTTCCTCTTGACAAAGTGCTTTCGTTGCATTTTGAAAAAATACTACACTGAAGGAATCAGGTAATATTCAGTATTGCAAGTTGTTTTCTGATCACGTCGTTCACTAGCAACTTCCTAGTTCCCACCCGCATTTGTACGAATCTGGGCTTCCGCAGTACATATTCCAGCTAAGTGCAATCCCTCTTGGGAACATATTTTTAAAAATTTTTCTCCTCTTTTGATTCTGTAGTTGTAATGTGTTGGCTGATTTTTTTTTTCTCAAAAAAAATAAACATTACTAGATAGCTTTTAGTTTAAAATAATTGTAAAAACCAAAGTAAATTAATACTGAGAGATCCTCAGATTTTTGAACTCATTAGTCATTAAATTCAGTTATATTTTAGCTTTGACAATCTAGTTATAGATTGTCATAGACTCAAAACACCATAGGGTAAAATATATAATGGTCTTTTTTTTTTTTTTTTTGACCGAGTCTTACTCTGTTGCCCAGGCTAGAATGCAGTGGCGTCATCACAGCTCGCTGCAACCTCCAACTCCGGTGCTCAAGTGATCCTCCCGCCTCAGCCTCCCGAGTAGCTGGGACTACAGGTGCATACACCACACCCAGCTAAGTTTTCTATTTTTTGTAGAGACGAGGTCTCGATCTTGTTCAGGCTGGTCTTGAACTCCTGACCTCAAGCGATCTTCCCGCCTCGGCCTTCCAGGGTGTTAGGATTACAGGTGTGAGCCACCGTTCCGGCCGACAATAGGGTTCTTTTGTCAGCAATATTGTCACAGCAAAAGTTAGATGGAAATAACATTTGTAAATAAAAATGTAATCATGAAATGACACGATTTATTTCAATAATTTAAAAAATATGAAGAGGGTGCTTTGAAAAGCTTTAGGACTTGGCACAGTGCGTACACACACACACACACACACACACACACACACATAAGGGGATGGGCTAGCACATTTTTTAAAATACGATTTTTACATGTACTTATTTGCAAATTACTTTGATTTTGAGCGAATGTAGGGTAGGGTGAGACAGAGTGGGAGACTTTGCTACGTCCAGCCCCAAGGTGGGTGAAAAGTGGGAGAGCTGAATAAAATCAACTACTCAGCCATAAACAACAATGGTGATCTAGCACCTCTTGTGTTATCCTGGATGGAGCTGGAGCCCATTCTACTAAGTGAAGTATCCCAAGAATGGAAAAACAAGCACCACATGTACTCACCATCAAACTGGTACCAACGGATTAACACTTATGTACACATATAGTAGTAACATTCATTGGGTGTCTGGCAGGCTGGAGGGGGGAGGAGGGGACAGGCAAATTCACACTTAATGGGTGCGGTGCACACTTTCTGGGGGATGTAGCTCTGACTCAAATGGTGCAAAGGCAATATATGTAAACAAAGCTTTTATACCCCCATAATATTCTGAAATAAAAAAAATGGAAAAAAAAACCCAAAAATGTTCAACAGGACTCAGAAGGACAGGAGCACGTGACACAGGGAAGAGAGGTCAGTGCGTACGAACCCGGCATTCCCATTGCCATCTGCCCGGCTGTTCTCCAGCTCTGGGACGCACGTCATTGTGGATATTATGGGCTGGAAAGAGAGCACTAAATCTTGACATTTTCTTAAGTTCTCTTTCTCTTCTACTTTGAGTGTTTACATAATGAATGGGGAACTGTTTTTATATTTAGGATCCACTGTAACATAAAACCAAAGTGACAACACGATTTAGGGTTTTTTGAAGAGAAAAAAATAGAAAACATTCTATTCACTCATAAATAAAATCCACAAACATTAATTTTTACAAGTAATATCCTGTGAATAGTTAGCATATTCACTGTCTCCTACTTGGTCTCTATTTTCTCGTGAATCTCCCCCCATGAGGCTTTTGTTCCCACCATGTCCCCGAACTGTGACAAGATGACCAACGACCTTCACGCTGCTGAATCCAGTGGTTGATTCTCCGTCAGCATCGCTGATCACTCCTTCCTGGAAATATTTTCTTCTTTTGGCTTTCCTGATAGTTTTCTTTCCTGCTTTTTCTCCTAACAGAGGCCAATTGACTTTGAAGCCAATGGAGCTTAAACTTGAGGGCTCCTCACTTGCACACTGTGTTTCTCTGGCACCCCAGCAGCAACATGGAACCCTGTTCTCCTGCTGGGAGATCACCCTGGTAGGGGTCCCAAGGCTTGCAGCACTTTCTCCGCTTCACTCAGAGTCTAACAAGAACCCTCCATGGTGACTCTCACGGATACTGGACCCCATCTTCTATCCTAGGAGGATCTGAAGGAGATGCTGGTCTTCTCTGCTCCTTGCACGGGGTCGCTTTGATCCAGGCTTCATGACCACCTCACAACACTCCCTGGCCCAGCCTAGCAGTAGGGAGGGGGTGGCAACCAATGGCTGTGTGGTCCTGGCCAGCTGCTGCTTGGGCCACTGGAAGCCATGGGGCACCCTGCCATGTCTAGTGAGAGCAAAATCTGCACTTCTCTGAGGTCTTGCTCCTGGGCAAGAAGTACTGTCAGAGCAAGAAACCACAGAGGAAGTTACAGATGAGGCCTTGCCATGGAGAGCTGTCAGGCTAAAGTCAACTTCTATACTATCAGTCATAAAAGTTAATTTTGAGCCAACCATGCTGGAGGAAAGACTAAATCATCTACTACTCCTACAGAAAATTGTATTTCAAACTCATCCTCACAGGAAGAGGTGATCGAAGAATATGTAGTCAAAAAAATGTAGGAAAAATCAACTGGGTAGTTAATTATAACCATATACATAAGAATGTTGCTTTTTAGATACGTATGGTATTTGTTTTTAAAAACTGATAATCTGTTGTGATTTCCTTTCTGGCTCTAAATAAATATTCACTTTTGTTCTTAACTTTTCATTCATAATTTTGTATTCTTTTTTAAAAGGGAGCCTCCCAACATTGTAGACGATTCAGGCCCCAGAGATCCAGGCTCTGTCCCTGCTCACCTCACCAGCCTCTCCTTTCAGCCCCCTCTGTTGGTTCCTCCTCATCTGTCCTCACTTCCTAGTTTCTCTTCTGGCCTTTGTCTATTAGGTGACTCATGCTGTCTCGTGGCTTTAAATGCCATACATGTGCTGCCAACTCCCAAACTTCTCCTTCTATTTCATATATTCACCTACCTGCTCAGCCCTGCCCCACCCCCACCTCTTTGTCTCTTGGACTTTGTCTCCCTTAACACTCTGCTCCCACGGGCCTCCCAGCTGTTCCTGGAACACTGGAAGCATCAGCATAAGGTCTTTGCTTAAATGTTCCCTCATTACCAAGGCCTTCCCTGACCTACGTCAAAATCAACCCTTTCCACCACCTCGGCGTTCCCTAATCATGTTCTCTTCCTGCTTGCCAACTAGAATGCAAGCCCCACGAGGGCAGGGGTTGACTAGTTTTGTTTACTGTTGGATTCTCAGTAAATAGAATCATGTAGATACACGATAGACACTGAGCGAATATTTGTTAAACGAATGGATAAATTAAAAAATTAAAAGTACGCTACATCCATTTACGCTCCACGAGGACAGGGCTAGAGGTGACATTATTCACCTTTGTGTTCCCATCGCTAAGCATAGTGCTTACTTTGGTTGTGGAAGACCTTCCAAACTATCTGCCGAATAAGTTAACAACTTAAGGGAGAGCCACAGAGGAGGAATGAAGAGATGGGGAGATAGATTAAAGAAAGGAAAACGATTCTACAACCACCATGGTGGGTGTCAAGAATAAACAATGGGTGGTAACACCGTTGGGTGAAAGGCAATTGGAGAACGTGACAGTCACAGAGCCTCGTCCCACTTTGCTAAGTCAAGCTCTGAGACAGGTAAAACATGAGAAGGCTGGATAAGGTCCCAAAATGCTCAACAGGACTCAGAAGTAAAACTGTATGAAACCTACTACTTAACACTTATTAAGGGAATATTTTTTTTAAGTGAGAAAATCTGTTGGACACAACTTTAACCAAATGATCCAACTTAGGGTGGCCCCTGATGGGACCGTCTTACATCATATGCAATACCCTGAGGACACTTTTGCCCCAATCAAGAGGAATCATTAGCTAAATCCAAATTGAGGGGCACTCTGCAAAACAAACACACAACTATTTTTATTTTTATCTCTTCAAATAAAAATAGATATTCTTGGGATAATTGGGAAAATTTGAATATGGACTATATATCAGAAAATAGTATTAAATCAATTAAATTTCCTGAGTGTGATCATTATACTGTGATAATGGTATTGTGTAAGAGAATGTCTTTGTTCTTAAAAGCTAAATGGTGAAAAAAATAGAGAGTGAATGGGCAGAATATAAACAATGGCGAATCTCGGCAAAGGGCATATGTGTGTCTTTTGCACCATTCTTACTTTTTTTTTTTTTTGTGACAGAGTCTCTCTCTTTCTGTTGCCCAGGCTAGAATGCTGTGGTGTCAGCCTAGCTCACTGCAACCTCAAACTCCTGAGCTCAAGTGATGCTTCTGTCTCAGCCTCCCAAGCGGTTGGGACTACAGACCTGCACCATCATGCTCGGCTAATTTTTTCTATTTTTAGTAGAGACAGGGTCTCACTCTTGCTCATGTTGGTCTTGAACTCCTGATCTCAAGCAATCCTCCTGCCTCGGCCTTTCAGAGTGCTAGGATTACAGGTGTGAGCCACTGAGCCTGGCCCATTCTTACATTCTTTTTGCAGGTTTAAACCTTTTCAAAATAAAAAGTTGGGAAAAAAACAACCAGAACCAGGCTTTTTT
>NW_012150285.1:9167590-9170252 GCF_000956105.1 Propithecus coquereli
TTTTTTTTTCTCAAAAAAAATAAACATTACTAGATAGCTTTTAGTTTAAAATAATTGTAAAAACCAAAGTAAATTAATACTGAGAGATCCTCAGATTTTTGAACTCATTAGTCATTAAATTCAGTTATATTTTAGCTTTGACAATCTAGTTATAGATTGTCATAGACTCAAAACACCATAGGGTAAAATATATAATGGTCTTTTTTTTTTTTTTTTTGACCGAGTCTTACTCTGTTGCCCAGGCTAGAATGCAGTGGCGTCATCACAGCTCGCTGCAACCTCCAACTCCGGTGCTCAAGTGATCCTCCCGCCTCAGCCTCCCGAGTAGCTGGGACTACAGGTGCATACACCACACCCAGCTAAGTTTTCTATTTTTTGTAGAGACGAGGTCTCGATCTTGTTCAGGCTGGTCTTGAACTCCTCACCTCAAGCGATCTTCCCGCCTCGGCCTTCCAGGGTGTTAGGATTACAGGTGTGAGCCACCGTTCCGGCCGACAATAGGGTTCTTTTGTCAGCAATATTGTCACAGCAAAAGTTAGATGGAAATAACATTTGTAAATAAAAATGTAATCATGAAATGACACGATTTATTTCAATAATTTAAAAAATATGAAGAGGGTGCTTTGAAAAGCTTTAGGACTTGGCACAGTGCGTACACACACACACACACACACACACACACACATAAGGGGATGGGCTAGCACATTTTTTAAAATACGATTTTTACATGTACTTATTTGCAAATTACTTTGATTTTGAGCGAATGTAGGGTAGGGTGAGACAGAGTGGGAGACTTTGCTACGTCCAGCCCCAAGGTGGGTGAAAAGTGGGAGAGCTGAATAAAATCAACTACTCAGCCATAAACAACAATGGTGATCTAGCACCTCTTGTGTTATCCTGGATGGAGCTGGAGCCCATTCTACTAAGTGAAGTATCCCAAGAATGGAAAAACAAGCACCACATGTACTCACCATCAAACTGGTACCAACGGATTAACACTTATGTACACATATAGTAGTAACATTCATTGGGTGTCTGGCAGGCTGGAGCGGGGAGGAGGGGACAGGCAAATTCACACTTAATGGGTGCGGTGCACACTTTCTGGGGGATGTAGCTCTGACTCAAATGGTGCAAAGGCAATATATGTAAACAAAGCTTTTATACCCCCATAATATTCTGAAATTAAAAAAATGGAAAAAAAAACCCAAAAATGTTCAACAGGACTCAGAAGGACAGGAGCACGTGACACAGGGAAGAGAGGTCAGTGCGTACGAACCCGGCATTCCCATTGCCATCTGCCCGGCTGTTCTCCAGCTCTGGGACGCACGTCATGGACGAGTTTCATGTGGATATTATGGGCTGGAAAGAGAGCACTAAATCTTGACATTTTCTTAAGTTCTCTTTCTCTTCTACTTTGAGTGTTTACATAATGAATGGGGAACTGTTTTTATATTTAGGATCCACTGTAACATAAAACCAAAGTGACAACACGATTTAGGGTTTTTTGAAGAGAAAAAAATAGAAAACATTCTATTCACTCATAAATAAAATCCACAAACATTAATTTTTACAAGTAATATCCTGTGAATAGTTAGCATATTCACTGTCTCCTACTTGGTCTCTATTTTCTCGTGAATCTCCCCCCATGAGGCTTTTGTTCCCACCATGTCCCCGAACTGTGACAAGATGACCAACGACCTTCACGCTGCTGAATCCAGTGGTTGATTCTCCGTCAGCATCGCTGATCACTCCTTCCTGGAAATATTTTCTTCTTTTGGCTTTCCTGATAGTTTTCTTTCCTGCTTTTTCTCCTAACAGAGGCCAATTGACTTTGAAGCTAATGGAGCTTAAACTTGAGGGCTCCTCACTTGCACACTGTGTTTCTCTGGCAGCCCAGCAGCAACATGGAACCCTGTTCTCCTGCTGGGAGAGCACCCTGGTAGGGGTCCCAGGGCTTGCAGCACTTTCTCCGCTTCACTCAGAGTCTAACAAGAACCCTCCCATGGTGACTCTCACGGATACTGGACCCCATCTTCTATCCTAGGAGGATCTGAAGGAGATGCTGGTCTTCGCTGCTCCTTGCACGGGGTCGCTTTGATCCAGGCTTCATGACCACCTCACAACACTCCCTGGCCCAGCCTAGCAGTAGGGAGGGGGCGGCAACCAATGGCTGTGTGGTCCTGGCCAGCTGCTGCTTGGGCCACTGGAAGCCATGGGGCACCCTGCCATGTCTAGTGAGAGCAAAATCTGCACTTCTCTGAGGTCTTGCTCCTGGGCAAGAAGTACTGTCAGAGCAAGAAACCACAGAGGAAGTTACAGATGAGGCCTTGCCATGGAGAGCTGTCAGGCTAAAGTCAACTTCTATACTATCAGTCATAAAAGTTAATTTTGAGCCAACCATGCTGGAGGAAAGACTAAATCATCTACTACTCCTACAGAAAATTGTATTTCAAACTCATCCTCACAGGAAGAGGTGATCGAAGAATATGTAGTCAAAAAAATGTAGGAAAAATCAACTGGGTAGTTAATTATAACCATATACATAAGAATGTTGCTTTTTAGATACGTATGGTATTTGTTTTTAAAAACTGATAATCTGTTGTGATTTCCTTTCTGGCTCTAAATAAATATTCACTTTTGTTCTTAACTTTTCATTCATAAT
>NW_012150285.1:9172657-9186066 GCF_000956105.1 Propithecus coquereli
CTGCCTTCCCCAGCAAATAAACCAGGTGGAAAACGAGGCACAGCCAGGGAGGTGTGCGAAGAAAAAACAGGTGGAACAACACTTAGACACACGGAGGGCAGCTAACATGTATTTACACACAGGAAGAAACAGTAAGGGAAGACACAGGCACATGCCAGCACAGAGAGTCAAACAGAATTGGGCTTTTATAGCTGTGGTCCCCAACCCCTGGCAGCAGAGTGGTACTGGTCCTTGGCCTGTTAGGAACCGGCTGCACAGCAGGAGGTGAGCAGTGGGTGAGCCAGCAGGTGAAGCTTCATCTGTATTTACAGCCGCTCCCCATCGCTCACATCACCGCCTGAGCTCTGCCTCCTGTCAGATCAGCAGTGGCATTAGATTTCCATAGGAGCAAGAACCCTACTGTAATCTACGCATGCGAGGTATCTAGGTTGCATCCTTCTTATGAGACTCTAATGCCTGATGATCTGAGGTGGAGCTGAGGCGGTGATGCTAGTGCTGGGGAGCGGCTGTAAATACAGATTCTCATTAGCAGAGAGGTTTGACTGCAATAAATGTAATGCACCTGAATCATCCCTAAGCCATCCCCCCTCCTCCCAGCTCCTGGTCCGTGGAAGAATTGTCTTCCATGAAACCAACCAGTCCCCGGTGCCAAAAAGGTTGGGGACTGCTGTTTTATAGGGTCACACTTCCATCTTGAAAGGGGTGGGGTCTTTCACATCACTGCTTCCAGAAACTTCCAAAACTGGGCTGTGCCTTCATAGACACGATGGCACTTCTCCTCTAAAACAGACAACACTAAGCTGAAGTCCAGATCTGGCCACAGCCTTGAGACCCACCACTAGGCTTGGTGAAAAAGCAGAGGCAAACAGACCCCTGGGTCTAGATGTCTTGCTTAATCAGGTTGAAGTGGAAATCGTCAGGTAATCACAAGATTTTGAGCAATGGTTTAAAAGAATTAATCTCTCTCCTTCTAACTCCAAGTTGAAAGTGGAGAAAGAAGGAGCAGGAGGAACTTAAACATTTTTTCATTTTGCTTTGGCATAGGAGACAAATGTTTTCCAGTGCAAGGAAGATTTTCCTGTGTGATTAGTAAAATTCGTAAGTAGTTAAGCATGGCAATATTAATGCCAAATGGCTTTGTGACTTCTAGGAGTGCAGAGGACGAGTCCTAACAATTGAAAGTCATGATCTTGTCTATTACTGGAGTATGAAAACCGGGCATGCCCACTGAGGCTTGGGAATCCACACGAGGCAGATCGCAAATTCCAGCTTTGCTTAGAAAGCAGGATACGGTCACTGAAGAACTGAAACTACCATCTTATACAGTCACTGAAGGGCTGAATCTGCCACTGTACTGCGCCACGGCTGATGGTCAGTTTTGTGAGTTGTTTCTAATTGCAAAATAAAATTGCTGAAGAACGTCAAAAAGCACTGAAACCAAAAGGCAAAATAAAGACAACATATCTCTTGAATTAAAAAATGTTTTTAGGTCAGGCATGTAGCTCACACCTGCAATACCTTTTGGGAGGGTGGGGCGGGAGGATCTCTTGAGGCCAGGAGTTTGAAACCAGCCTGGTTAACACAGAAAGACCCTGTCTCTACAAAAAGAAAAATTAAAAATATCAGCCAGGCATGACAGTGTGTGCCTGTAGTCCTAGCTAATTGGGAGGCTGAGGTAGGAGGATTGCTTGAGCCTAGGAGTTCAAGGCTGCAGTGAGCTATGATCATGCCATTGCACTCCCGCCTGGGTGACAAAGCGAGATCCTGTTTCCAAAAAAAAAAAGCAAGCTTTTATATTTTAGTGCTTCCAAAATCATGATGGTTGATACAGTAGACTATGAGATTTGGCCACTACCAGCAGGTGTCACCTAGGTTGTAGTTTTCCTCAACTACTTATGTGCAAACTGAGTGGAACAGAGTCCATCATTCAGCTGAATTATTTGCATTCATAGTAGAATACAGTGTTAATCCATTAATTTAACTTTGGATCCCAAATCATCATTTTAAAAGCTTTCGGCCGGGTGCGGTGGCTCACGCCTGTAATCCTAGCACTCTGGGAAGCCGAGGCGGGCGGATTGTTTGAGCTCAGAAGTTCAAAACCAGCCTGAGCAAGAGCGAGACCCCGTCTCTACTAAAAAATAGAAAGAAATTAATCGGACAACTAAAAATATATAGGAAAAAATTAGCCGGGCATGGTGACACATGCCTGTAGTCCCAGCCACTCGGGAGGCTGAGGCAGAAGGATCGCTTGAGCCCAGGAGTTTGAGGTTGCTGTGAGCTAGGCTGATGCCACGGCACTCACTCTAGCCTGGGCAAAAGAGTGAGACTCTGTCTCAAAAAAAAAAAAGCTTTCGATTCACAATGATCCAGCACCAAAACCCAACATTCCCACTCGGAGAAGACTGCTGTTCACAGCCCAGGCCAGGCAATTACGACTGCGGGAATTCCCAAAGCACCCGGATTGTAATTTTCAAAGTCAAGCAAGATTGATGTGGCAGATTTATCCGTCAAGAAAGATCAAACGTCAGGTACTAAATGCCCACCTAGCGAATGCTTCCCATTGGAATTCAAGAGAAGTCATTAAACTTCCCGCAATACATAATCCAGTAATGAAAAATAAACCTTTGTGTTTAATCAAACAGGAAATTTAGAAAAATCCGTGACATTCTCTGATAAACCCAAAAATCATGTTGCAAACTCCAAAGGCTATAAGGAACAAGACTATGGGCTTGGGTCATGAACAGCTGAGTGTTCTGGCATGTTCCACATGCCTTCGAATCTTTATATTCTTAATGTAAAGACACGAAGACATACTTTATTTGTAAACCTAAGAAGAAATGATATGTAACTCTATGAATAACCGTATGCCGTTCTTTCTTAAAATATTTCTGGACATTTAATGTGGCATCCTCCCATTTGCAAAAGAAAACGTCAATGAAGTAATGGATGAAACACGAGGGCAATGTTGAGTGTTCTCAAGATGAGACCTAAAAAATGACCTTTGGTTCAACCACAGAGATAACCTCCTGGTTATCTGTGGATGGGCGTTGAGGGTGGGAGACAACCGAATGCCTTCAGAAGTGGGTGGGAATGGAGATAGCGACACAGGCGACTTTTCTGAGAAGATGGGGTCCACGGGGTCCGTAGCAATCGTAAAGCCACTTTCACGGCTCCGAGCATCTTTCCCGTGGGTGCGCTGCACTATAACTTAACTGTAGGACATGTACAGCTGCTCTTCTTTTCAAGTTCTGAGCTAGATGTTTTCATGTGCAGAAAAATTATACACAGCATGGCTCAAGAATAAAACTGGAAATATCAATTAACTTTTGCCTTTCTGTGGGGTGAGAGATTTTTTTTTTTTTTTTTTTTTGGTCTTGGTCAATGCTCTGTACCTGGCACCAAAAACCCCCAAAGATTGGCACTCTTGGTGAAGATCACACCTTACACAGTAAATTCTGCATTAATGAGCTCAAACAGTATGGGCCCCACTGTGCCATGTATTTTTCTCTATTTGGAAGTATTCATGGCCATTTCTGTGACTGTGTGTCTAAAATACAGTAGGGTGGTACATGCCATGGAAAAAATTTATATTAGAAAAATCTGAGGTACCACTTGTGAGTTTTCAGTGGCAACCCAGTTTTAATTTTTTTTCTGAGTTTCTTAGTTCATATTCTCTCTTCTTCCTCAAAGATACTACTGATAATACTTTTCACTTTCCTATTTTGAAGCAAGAAAGGAACTGAATCTTTACTCCTCCACATTCAGGGTGATTCATTCCTTAAAATAAAACAAAAATAATATCTTATTTTTTTTTCCCCAAATTATCTTCCATAAGTAGCCCTGGGTGCAGTGTGGGGGTTTCAATTTTGCGCACATTTCCCTGGTGACATGTGGGTCCAACTGGGTGGGCCTCAGTGTAGGGGACCACTGGGCACGAGGCAGACAAGACCTTCCTTTGGAGGTGAGAACGGAGTTCAAAACCCACCGCTGCCACTTGCCAGCTGTGTGTCCTTGGGCAAGTTACTTAACCTCTCAGTGTTTTAGTTTTCTTATCTTTAACAAAAGGTGTGATTACAAGCTCTCCCATGGGGTCAAAGTGTGAATTCTATAATGAATGCATGCGGAGTGCTTAGAATAGGGCCTGGCTTAGCACCAAGAGCTCAGTAAATGTCGCTGTTAACACCATGAAGCAGTTAGAACTGCGGTCATCGTGTAGGCTGAGCTTGGTGACTCTGACCACAGTTTTGGAGAGGAGGAGGATGGTGACCACAGTGTGGCATATTACAGATGCTCCTCGACTTATCGTGAAGCCGCGCCCTGACAAACCCCTCGTAAGCTCAAAATATTGTCAGTCAAAAGTGCATTTAGTACACCCAACCTACCGATCATCATCGCTTAACCTCGCCCATCTGAGACGTGCGCAGAACACTCACATTTGCCTACAACTGGGCAAGATCATCTAACATAAAGCTTGTTTGACATTAAAGCATTGCGTATCATGTAATTTATTGACTACTGTACTGAAAGTGAAAACAGGATGGTCACACGGGTCCTCGAAGCACAGTTGCTACTAAGCGTGTATTGCTTTCACGCTACCGTGAAGTTGAAAAATTACAAGCGAAACAATTACAAGCCAGGGACCATGTGTATTAGATTCAACAGTCTCCTGACCAGGACCCTCCCTCGTGCCTTCTCCTGTCCCCACCAGCGGAGCCACCTGGCCTGCTTGTTGGAGTTGGCGGGGGTGGGGAAGTCGTGAGTTCAAAGAAAAGGGAAAGGATTTTTTTTTTTTTTTTAAACACACTATATTCTTTGAGACCCTAAAGGAAGCCAAGAGCACAGGACTCAGTGTTGTGGTTTACGCTGGAACTGCCTAGAGTAACGGCTGGGCCACGGCAGTTGCACAGAAGTCAGAAGAGGAAGGAGGGAGCTGCCGTCTCGGGAGGGGTCAGAGCCAGGCGGCCACAGGAACAATGTGTGTAACCTGCAGGGACAGCACCAGTCCTGGCACTGGGAGCCACAGAGGGTTCAGGAAGAATGACCGACATCCTCGGCACAACACAGTCAACTCTGAGAGCTCCCATGCGACACAGCCGGGACTCTGAACAAGCCAGGCAGAGCCTGTGAACAGGGGTCGCAGAGACACCATCGACGGTAGCTGAGCCGGGGACTATTGCTTAGTTATTGTTATAATAACCCTATTGTGCCTTAGGTGTGACCTAGGGCAGTGGTCCCCAACCTTTTTGGCACCAGGGACCAGTTTCAAGGAAGACAATTTTTCCACAGACGAGGGCAGGAGGTGGGGGGGATGGTTTCGGGATGATTCAAGCCCATTTATTGTGCACTTTGTTTCTATTACTATTACATTGTAATATACCATGAAATAATTGCACAGCTCACCACAATGCAGAATCAGTGGGAGCCCTGAGCTTGCTTTCCTGCAACTAGACGGTCCCATCTAGGGGTGATGGGAGACAGTGACACCAGTAGTGTCCAGTCTACTCCGCAATCTCGTTCTGGTGGCTGTCACTGCAGAAAACCCTGCTTCACAAAGACAGGATGTTGGAAACGGAAGGAGGCTTTTCAGTGCTTTTGTGGCAGTCTCAGGATATTCCGCCTTGATGTTAATGCAGAACGTATGGCGATTTGAAGTCGTCTCAGACACACTTTTAAGGCCACTGTCATTTGCGATCTCAAGTAGTTGATCCTCTTCTAGCACGGACAAAGTCGATTCACCTGGCTTATTCAAAAATGGGTCACGGATCCATTCCCTCCTAGTTTGGGGTCTTTTGTGGTTGGGAAGCAATGTTCAAAGTCTTTCGAAAGCTGAGACAGGTGGTGGCCATGCACCAGCTGGGAGAAAGAAGGCCCCGGCTCAGTCCCTTTCAAAATCTCTGCTAATGTTTGAGATATGTCAAAAATCCCAGTGTTCAGTTGTCGCCCCCATAATTCCAGTTTGGCTTTGAATGCAGCCACTTTCTCTGCTGACTTGAACACAGTTGTTTTTCTCCCCTGAAGTGACAGACTCAGTTGGTTGAGCAGGTCGAATATGTCACACAAGTAAGCAAATTTTGTGACCCACTCTGTGTCACTGAAATGTGTTGCTGGTGGTGACTGTTTTTCTTAAAGAAATCTCCGGAGCTGCTCTCATAACTCAAAACCCTGGCCAGTGATCTATGTTTAGAAAGCCATCTCACTTCCATGTGTAAGAGAAGACGTGTGCTCTGCGCCCATCTCCTCACAGAGCTGCGTGAATGGACGTGAGTTAAGGGCACGTACTTTAATGTGGTTGATAATTTTAATCTCATCCTGCAAAGTGTTGTTTAGCTCAGGTGACACTTTTTTTTGGGGGGGGGACAGAGTCTCACTCTTCTGCCCAGGCTAGAGTGAGTGCCGTGGCGTCAGCCTAGCTCACAGCCATCAGGTGACATTTTTTGACTAGCCAGTATTTCTCTGTGGATGACACAGTGTGCAGACTCACATTCAGAAGCAACCGCCGTGACCCAAGTAGTGAAACCAGAAAGCCATCCAATCATGGCAGCCGCTCCGTCCGTGTATAAACCGACACAAAATGACCCATTCGGTTCTCCTGATGTGTCATCATGCAAAGACTTGAACAGCTCTGCAGCTGTGGTGTCGGCTGGCAACAAAAGCGCACATAATATATCCTCATGCACGTCCTCCTGAAAAACATATCACACAAAGACAAGCATTGCTGCCTTGTGTCAACATCGGTAGACTCGTCAACCTGGATTGTGTACCACGGTGACTCATTAATCCTCTCTAGCAATTGTGTCTCAGTATCCTCTGCTATTTCATCAATTTGTCTAGTTATCGTGTTAGCCGAAAGAGGGACACGTGCCACCCTTTGAAGTGCAGCCTCTCCTAAAAGTTCCTGGCCAGCATCTTTAGCAGCAGATAGGATCAACTCTTCACCAATAGTAAAGGGCTTCTTAGCTTCAGTAATGCAGTAGCCACTACAAATGATGCTCTCAGCTCCGGCACATTTAATGACGTGGTGGCCTTCAATCATTGCTTCTGTTCTTCGTGTTCATGTTTTTTTTCTTTTGAAAAACTCCAAAGGCTTGTTTTTCAATGCAGGGTGCTTGGTCTCCACGTGGCAAAGCAGTTTTGATGGTTTCCTGGCTTCGTTGGCTAGCCGGTCACCACATATTACACAAAGTGGGCTTGGAGAACGTGAATCACCTGATGCAATGAACTTGTAACTTAAGTAGGACTCCTGGTATTTTCTTTTCAATGCAGCTTTCATTTTGCTGGCAGTCTCAGAGCCTTCTGCAGCAACAATCATAGAAACTGGAACCACTATCACCGCTCACTGAGCATTGAAGTTCTCAGGAACATGGGCAGCACTTTGCACACATTATTTTCTCCAGTCCTTACAAAACCCAGTGAAATGGTCCCCATTTCACAGAAGAGGAAACTGAGGCTATATTAAGGCTGGGTAAGTTTCCCCACGTCCTGCAGGAAATGCTGAGCTGAATGCAAGTCTTTGAGATTTTAAAGTCCGTGTTCATGCTCTTGACAGCTAACATTCTGCCTGTCCTCTCAGGCTGCCAAGAACAACTCCTCGCCCCAGGAGAACGGCCTCTCTTTTCTTGTATCTTATTATTTTATTTATGCCTTTAATATTACTGTTATATAGTGCTAAGTTATTTTCCTGTCTGTCATCCTCTTCAGACTTTGCACTTTATTCATTCATTTAATAAATATTCAAGGTATGGGTTCTGGCAATTGCCTGGCAGAGAGTTTTCATTCCTTAAATGCTTCTTGAGTGAATGAATTAAAAAAATCAGAAGTGAAAATCACAGTATAAAACCCTGACTTATCACTTTGTGGATAAATGAGATTCTATGGAAATAAAAACATGATTCCTATGTGCATGTTTGTCCATCCCCCGTTTCTCTAGGTCTGCAGGTCCCAAGCCCAGGCCCGCACAGCAGGAGGTGAGCAACAAGCCATGGAGCAAAGCTTCAACGGTATTTACAGCCGCTCCCCATTGCTCACATCACCACCTGAGCTCTGCCTCCTGTCAGATCAGTGGTGGCCTTAGATTCTCATAGGAGCTCAAAACCTACTGTAAACTGTGCATGCGAGGGATCTAGGCTGCCTGCTCCTTATGAGACTCTAATGCCTGATGATCTGAGGTGGAGCTGAGGCGGTGATGCTAGCGCTGGGGAGCAGCTGCAAATACAGATTATCATTAGCAGAGAGATCTGACTGCACAGAGACCATAATAAATCAATTGCTTGCAGAGTCATATCAAACCCTATCAGTGAGTGGCAAGTGACAATTAAGCTGCATCTGGTGGCAGCTTTAAGTCAGAATCTGATGCTTATTTTAGTCCACACGTGGCCCTCCCATTAGTTTATTTACCACTTCCGCCCACGCCTTTCCCGCACTGCGCACTTGTATCAGTCACAGTGTTGGCGAGCCCACAAGCTAAGCCTAGCAAAAATGAGCAAAACACAAATGTCACTGGAGAGCTTCTTCGAAAAGGGGAAAACACCCAAGCTCAGAGTCAGTGAGGATGAGAATCAAGGGACACCCAATTGGAGGAGTAATTACTTAAAATGCTGTAGGCCATTTGACTTTTCTGTCACAAGGAACAATGAGTTTCCACAATTGTCCCCAGTCCACAATCAACAAGAACCACTGGGAGAAATGTCTCATTAGTTCCTAAAGTGGGTCTTGAGCCCCCAAAAATATTAGAGCAGAACGCTTGGGACCCCATAACAGACAGGCAGACCAGCCAATCACTCAGTCAATCAATGAATCAATGAGAACACAGTGGAAAGATAATTTCCACATCCAGTGAAATCGAAAGGGGAGAGCTGCCGGTCTGTGAATACCACACTTTGCAGAACCTCACGGTCAGCCTCCTGGTCCAGAGGGAGGCTTGCTACAGCTCCCAATGGAATCCACACCCCCTTCTTTATTATTCTAACCCTTTCATTAAAATTATGAATTGACAACCAGGGGCATCAAATATTTGAAGAAAAACAAGAGCATGGGAATTTTGAGACTAAAGACCAGAATACTGACCCTTGAGGAAACCCAGTTGATGAAAGAAATAGAACAAAGATTGTTAAAAAATTCCAGTTAATGTCTTTAGAGAGATTCAAGATGACAGAGCAACAAGAATAAATTGTCATTATAAAAGCAATCAGAAAATAAGAAAACAAATCAATATCACTTACAAGGAAGGAAGGAAAGGAGGAAGGAAAGATAAAGACATCTATATGCAAAAGTTCCAAATAAAATTTTAGAAAACTGGTTTCAGAAATATATTGAAAGAATAATTCTTAATAGCCAAGAATGCAAGAAGAGCTCACTGGTGGGAACTGTAATAGAGTAATCCACTAAATTAAAATATTAATGATAGACTGTATGATCACAGCAGTCCATAGTAGACAGGAAGTTGGTAAAATCCAATACTCATTCCTCATAAAAAACCTCTCAATAAGGCTGAGATGGTCGGTATTTTTCTTAACTTGATAAAGGGTATCTACCGGAAACCAATGGCAACTGTTATTCTAACTGCAAAATACCAAAAGTGTTGCTGTGTCAGACACAAGTCAAAGGGTCCCCTCATTATTGCTACATTTACTTTTGTTTTGGTGGTCTTAAACAATAAAAGTTCAGAAAAATATCTAAATTCATAATTATTTCATGGCAGAATTTGACAAACTTCTTCTATAAAGGGCCAAATAGTAAATATTTTAGGTTTTGCAGGTCAAGTCTGCTGCTGTAGGGAAAAAGCTGCCGTAGACAATATGTAAACAAGCAAGCAGGCTAGTGACAATGAAACTTTATTTACAAAAGCAGCCACAGGGGATGTGGCCCACTGGCCTGAGGGAAAAGATGAAATTAGCATAACATGTAGGTGACATGATCGTCCTCATGATTGTCTATGTATCAAATTCAAGAGAATTAAGGAAAAAGCAGAATTAATAATGCAACTGATAAGAGGTAAATACATATACATCAATAGCAATCCTATATATACAGCAATAAATATTAGAAAATGATGTGGCAAAAAGATCATATAACAACAACAAAAACAATGAAAAACATAGAAATATTGGAAGGCCGAGGCAGGAGCATTGCTTGAGGCCAGGAGTTTGAGACCAGCCTAAGCAAGAGTGAGACCCTGTATGTACAAAAAATAGAAGAATCAGCTGGGTGTGGTGGTGCACCTATAGTCCCAGCCACTAGGAAGGCTGAGGCAAGAGGATCACTTGAGCCCAGGAGCTGGACATTGCAGTGAGCTATGACGACGCCACTGCACTCCAGCCCTGGTAACAGAGAGAGACCCTATCTCAAAAAACCAAAAAACATAGAAATAAATAATAGGCAATTTGCGAGTTCTAGATAGAAAAAATTATAAAACTAAATGGCATAAAAGATGACTTGAAAAAATGGAGGGAACTCTTATGTTAAGTGAACCTTCCATATGGTAAAGATGTCAGTTCTCTCTTGCAAATTCCAATTAAACCCCCAAATGAACCAAAAAAAAAAAAAAAAAGAGATAGAAAGAAAGCCAAGTTGATTCTTAACTCTCATAGAAAAGACTATCCTTAAATAATAACAACAATGCATTAACAAAAAGAAAAACATTTGGTTCTTCGAGATTTACACAAATAAACCAATGGAAAAAGACATATTTCAGAATTTAAAGTTAATGTATGAAAAAGCTGGTATTTTATAATCAGTAGAAAAATAATGGAGTATTTAATGAATGGTATTGAAACAGTTGGCTATGCATTTGGAAAAAATAAAGTCAAATCCCTATCCTCATCACCATATACAAAAGAAATTCAAATTAGATTATGAATCTAAGTGAAAAAGCAAAATTATGTGTCATAGAAGTTTTTCTTTCCTTCCTTCCTCCCTCCCTCCCTCCCTTACTTCCTTTTATAATAATTTTGTAGCAGATACTGAGTTAGGAGTCAGATATCCTACCAGCAGTTAGGGCAGGGGTCAGAAGAAGTCCACCAGAATAAGAAAGCCACAAAACTGTGAATATGCTTAGCTAACATAAATGCAGACAATAGGGACCCTTTAGTTCTTCTATTTTGACTATAGCACCTTTATCTGAAGCAGAAGGGGAATTCCTTTAATTGAAACAGGGGCACAGTTGAGGTGACAAAGTTCCTAAATGACCAAGCCTCATTAGCATGATAAAAACACACCCACCAGCGCCATGACAGTTTACAAATACCATGGCAACTTCCAGAAATTACCCTATATAGATGGAAAGGGGGAAGGGCCGTCACTTCTGGGAACTCTCTACCCCTTTCCCAGGAAAACCATGAATGTTCTGCCCCCAGCTTAGTGTATTAATAGGGATTAGTATAAAAAGGGAAAAGCCAAACATATGGGTGCAGCTGCCTCCTTTGTAGCACTCAGCTCCCTACCAGCTGTGGGAGTGTGCTGTATTTTCTGTAGTTTAATAAATGTCTTTGCTTCGCGAGTGGCGCTGCACTTGAATTCCTTCTTGCACAGAGGTGGGGAACCCTCCCTGCCACCACAGGCGGTGATCTGCGCCAGTATCACTACTACTGACAGGCTCTGTGAACACCCTCTCCAGGTGCCTTTTATGATGTGTCCCATGATACTGAAGCTGGAAATTTGGAAATGAGGTTCCCCAGACTCCCTTGCAGCTTTCCAGACTCCCTCTATCTGTGATGGGTCAGGCAGACACTTTGATGTGAGACCGGGGAGATGGAAATGAGCAATATGAAGTGAAACAATCTTTCAAAGGCAGTTGTCCTGTTCCTAATAGCTTAGATCGAGAGTGGGTGTAGGCAGCAGTGAGCTTTAAGCCGGGACAGTCCTGATCCTCCCACTTTTGTATGCAGCTGTATACCTTGTAATAAACTCTTTTCTGCTTAGTCTAGATGGCATTGTTTTCTGATCATTGTATGTAGTGAGGTATTTTCCAAGCATGACACCAAATCCAAGAATTTTAAAGGTTGACAGATTTCATTATATTCATTCCTTCATCAATAGATATTTATTAAATATCTAAATATCATGGAAATGTTCATTCTCTTTGGTTCCCTAATTAAACCACTGGAATTTAATTCGAAGAAATTTTTACAAACTATGAAAGAACTCTGTATGTCTGAGGATGGAAACTATGGCATTATTGGAAATTTAAAACAATCTAAGTATCTGACAAACATGGGAAGAGTTAATTAATGCACTCAATGGGTGATGCACTCCATGTTTTTTTTGGTTACTATTAAAAATAATGACTATGAAGGCTGTAACAATATGTGCTAAGTAAAATAAATAAAATACAAAATAATTTATACTCTGATATTGCAAGAATGTAAGAAAACCAGAGACATAGAAAAGAAAATACTAGAAGATAATACCTCCTCCACATGTGAAATAGTGTTTGTATCAGGGTGCTGGTCTCTTTTCTTCTACTTTCCAAATTTTCTATAATATGTTAATTTCATAATTTAAAAAAGAGGTAAGAGTCACAAATGACCACGGATAAGAAGCAATTGGTGTCAAGACTAAGGAAGTAACTTAAAGGCCATGTTAGCAAAACCAGAGGATAAAACATAAAATCCAACTTTGAGGGCAACTCACAAAGAGGAGGAAGAGATTCTTCTCCACTCCACCCTGATGTAACTTTACTTGCCTAAAACATCTGCAGGAAATCAATTTGAGCAGAACATTTGGAGGTGGCCAAGTGCATCACACTACTTCCTTGTCTTCCTTTACTAGATTCAAAAATCCTAAATGACTCTTAAAATTCTTAGTGAAAAGAAGATACAAGCTAACATCTATCCTTCACGTGTTGTTTCTGATACGCAAATTTTATGATAACTATTTTTTTTAATTTCAGAATATTACGGTGGTACTAACGTTTTGGTTACATAAATTGCTTTTGCACCTTTGAGTCAAAGTTATAAGTGTGCCCATCCCCCGGATAATGTGCATTGTACCCATCAGGTGTGAATTTACCCGTCCCCTCCTCCCCCCATCTGCCTGATTTCCAATGAATGTTATTTCCATATGTGCCCATAAGTGTTGATCAATTAGTTCCAATTTAATGGCGAGTACATGGTGGTGTTTGTTTTTCCATTCTTGTGATACTTCACTTACAAGAGTGGTCTCCAGTTCCATCCAGGTTAACACAAGAGGTATTGGTTCACCATTTTTGTGGCTGAGTAGTACTCCATGGTGTACATACACCACATTTTATTAATCCACTCATGTATTGATGGGCACTTGGGTTGTTTCCACATCTTTGCAGTTGTGAATTGTGCTGCTGTAAACATTTGAGTGCAGGTGTCTTTTTTTTCCAGAATGTCTTTTTTTTCCTTTCGGCAGATAGCCAGTAGTGGGATTTCTGGATTGAATGGTAG
>NW_012150285.1:9187321-9198575 GCF_000956105.1 Propithecus coquereli
TCCATCTCCCCTGCTGCTTTGGGGGGCTGACCCGACAAGGGCATTCATTAGTCAGACAGTAAAACATCCGGATTTCATAAATACGAATAAACATGCAGCTTTACCCACGTTCCAAAGGAAAGGTGGCAATGAGCTTGCCCTTTCCGAGAAAACGATTAGTCATTTCAGCTGTGATCCAGATTAGCTTTGGGGCAAATCCTGCCTGACCTCTGTTTTATATGATACGGATTGCTGTTACCTACTCTCTGTAGACACTTCTTCAGAGGGAAGCAGAAAAGTGTCGCGTATCTGTGTCTCCACCTCTCTCCTCACTTTTACACCCTCCCACCAGTGGTTCAAAGGCCACGTGGCCCCTTAAGGCCTCCTGTTCTCCACTCTGTCCCAGCGCCCCTGGCTTGACAGTGGAGGTTGCGGTATAGAAAGACCCCAGCCAGAGGTTATCTCGGGAGCTGGGGACAAAGTCAGCGCAGAGATCCCCGCATGAAAATCAGATCCCGGGTTAGGAGCTAGCAGTGCAGTGGAGTGAGGCCGCCATGGGGTGTCTGGGCAGGAGACACCAGAATCAAATACGAGGGTTACCAGAATTGGGGAACCGAAACAGAAGACCATGTTAGGATGTGAAAAACCTACAAGACAAGGGGAAGAAAAGGTTCAGAGAAGAAACACAGGTGGGTTGACTCAATAGCTGTGGACATTTGCAAGGACCAGGTGTCGCCCTGGGCTGCGAGTGTTTAAAAGGAGCCACCCAGACACAAGCACCCCTCTCCCCAGACAGTCCCTCCCCTCCTGCAAAAAACAAAAAACGAAAAGCCGGACTACATTTATCTTGACCTATAGGCTGATCATCTTCCCTAAGGCGTTCTTCTCAGGAACTTCACCTGTTCCTGAGGTCCCCAGTCTGATCAGTTTGTCTGCTCAATTCAGCCATCCTAGCGCCCTTGAACTTGTCCTGCTCTTTCCCTACGTGCCACCCTAGCGCAGATTCTCGACATGTCTTATCAGGACTCGTCCCTCGGCTTATTTTTTATCTCCCTACCTCCAGTCTCTCTCTCTTAAATCGGCTTCTATAATGCCACCAGAGTTTTCCAAAGACCCCATTCTATTCATATGCTTTCAATCAGCAAAACTTTTCAGTGGCTCTCTGTTGTCCGTAGGATTTAATCTAAACTCCATAACCTGACTATTAAATTCCTCCACCGTGGAGGAACCCCCATCAACATCTCCAACTCCATCTTTCAGACATCCATCCCGTTCTCCCCTAAAACCTCCTCTGCAGCTATAACTACCATTTTCTTTATAATTCCCTGGCACACTAAATGCTTTCATTTAATGTACTGAACCCAGAGCACAAATTGCTCCTAATGCATCTTTTCATCTTCCCAGTGGTTAGAGAAGCTGCTTGGACACAGGTGAAATGGAACAACTTACCCATTTAAAGTGTATGATTCAACGGTTTTTGGCGTAACCACAGGGCTGTGCAAACCATCACTGCAATCTAATTTTAGGACATTTTCTTCTTCCCTAAAAGAAACCCCATACCCATTCTCCCCTCACCTGTGCAGCCCTAAGCAACCACCAATCTACTTTCTCTGTATCTAAATTTTTCTATTCTGGACATTTCATAAGAATGGGATCATACCATCTGTGGTCTTTCGTGTCTGCCTCGCATGTTTTCAAAGTTCATCCAGACTGTGATATGGACCAGCACTACATTTCTATTTCTGTGATGTAATGATTAACGGTTCTCTGCATATTCAAACAATTAATACTTACAGAGTCATTTGTGCAAATATATGTATATTTTTTTTGCCAGTCCCTATAATAAAATAAAAGGAGACTATAGCACTAAGTATGATAGTACTATAGCCCAGGACTAATCCTAACTAATTTAGGGTCAATTTATGATTGCTTCTTCAAAGCACTAGACTAGAATAAATAAACTAGAATAGACTGAGTCCATCCATCCTGGCAGGAGAGCCCTGTCTCTACCCTCACTGTCACTGTGTGTGCAGGCTGTCCTCTGGTCTATCCAGCCAGCTGAAAGAGCTGCTCGGAGCAAACACCTTGTAGGATGGGCTCATCCACAGTCACCTACGATCTACACCCACAATCTACCCACTGCTCCAAATTCATCTCCATCTTCTTCCTCTCATTAAACCTTTACTTGCAGTGAAATGAGTTCATTTCTCTTCCCCTAACCGTGCCATTTGCATTACCTTTGTGCTGTGTCTCCTGTTTTTCTCCACTCAGGTAAGTCCTACCAACTATGCAAGGCCAGCTCAAGGTCACAGTTCCATCCTAGCAGAGTTAGGATCACAAATCTGACAGTTCACGACCTGCCTATGGTTTGTTTCTCTGTATCTATCTATCTATCTATCTATATCTATCTATATCATCTAATCTTTATCTCCTCAACTATGTTACAGGGGCTTAGTACTGGGATAGTACCAGCACTGACACTTAAAACTCAATATATGCTGCTTGTTTTAATACATATTAGTAGCTACTTTAAGATAAGAATAGGAGTTACAAATAAGTAACAATTATTACTGGTTGGGCACCTATAGTATATCATTTAATTCTCAAAACAATCCTACAAGGTAATGATATTATTCCAATTTTGTAGGTTATAAAAATCAGCCCTAGAGAAATTAAATACTTTGCATGAGGTCGCATAACCAGTGGGGGAGCTGGGCTGTGCCCAAGTCTAACTCTGAAGCTCACGTTCACAGTCCCTATGCCCTGCTGCCTTCTGAAAACATGGATTGTGATTATTGTGAAGTGGAAATTGGCAGCTACCTTGTTCTTCCCTTTGTTACAGCGTCTACATGTCCAGCTCTAATGTAATTGATTGCATGTCTGTCTTTGATACCACACAGTGAGTTTAGGCATGGAATCTTGTAATTTCATCCAAGTGTATGACACACGCCATGTACTCAGTAAATGCACCTAGCTTCTGGGTGATCTTGGGCAAGTTATTTAATCTTTCTGTTGGTGTACTTTCCTTATCTGTAAAATGGCAATGAAAATAGTTCCCACCATAGATAATGGTACAAGACTTGGAACACCCTTTAGGGTTTTATTTGTTTTTAGATAAGGAATAAACACATATTCCTTATTTTTTCTAAGAATATATGTTTGATATAGTTGATAAAATCTTAAAAATTGCTGGTTATTTAAACAAAGTTTCCACAATTGAGATATATCACTGATAAATTTGATGACCCATAAGACCTCGTGTGTGCTACCATATATATGACACACAAGGGCATTTATTTATTTATACTTTTATATGCTCTAACCATCCTTATAAATGCCTTGTTTTGAGAGGAAGTGTTGACAGTTGAGACCCTCTACTATGTTGACTTTACTTAGTAGTTTTAAGTCAAGTTATTTATGCTCTTACATAGGAAGTCTCCACGTACTTTTAAGTACTGACTGAATCAAGTTAGTCTTCCTTCATGAACAATCTTGTCTTCATGCATGTAATCTTAACGCATTAGAGTTGGAAAAAAATAAACTCGGTTTAAATGAATCCAAGCCTTTCATTTTCTAATTGAGAGAATTGAGAGGTGGGGAAGATAAATGACTTTCTTACAGTCTCCATTAGTTAGTTATTCGCTCTACATCGCTTGAAAAAGGATTTAAGGTAATTTACAAATAGAACAGAGGAGAATAACACATAGGATAGTATCTAAACAGCAGCTGAATTTGGCCACAAATGTGATTCAGGATGTCCATGTGGCAAAAGGAGAACGCATTCTTCACCAAGTCCAAGGTGCCTCTGAGCTACGTCAGATCAATCACTTAAGCAAAGCACAGCGTTCCTGCTGAGGGCTGGGAACCACACTTCCATCCACTACATTCTTATTTAGAAAGCGAGCAACTCACTCCCAACCTGGTTTCTTTCCTCCACATCCCCCAACTCAGCTTTTAATTGCATATGAGAAAAATTACTTAAAATGAAACACGCCTCCCATTTCTTACAATTTCTCCTTCTTTAAAAATGATTGCTTTGTTTCTCCTTGTCCCTAATGACGTTTTTCCCATCTTGGCATCACTATTCTCACACCTGCATCTCATCGGCTCAGAGTCTGAGCTCTCAGAGGGCAGGGAACAACATCTACTAGTCTTTCATGGCCATGGCAGGGTGTCCCTCAAATAGCAATTGTCAAAAACTACAAGCAAAGAGAAGGAGAAGAACAAAGAGAAAGAATGGAAATATTGTCATGTACTATTATCATCTACCTATGGGTCTTATGACTAAAAGATTGTGGCCGCCCAATTGTGTTTAATCTACAATGTTTCATGCCCTTAAAGGCATGTGAATAAGACAGGCTTATTTCAAATGTCGAGATATTAATACAAGGAGGAAATATAATACTCGACTCATTTTCAAGGGTAACTTAGGGAAATTTATTTTTGTTTTGTTTTGTTTCAAAGGTTTGAAACAAAATATTTCAACATCTTTTGAGCGTTTTCTACATGCCGGGCATTATTCTAAGTGCTTTGCATACACAGACTCATTTAGTGGCTAAGTATTTATAAGACTTCAACCAATGCCCGCATTTGATTCGCTACAAAACTGCCCCGAGTTTAACAAAACCCTTCTTTGCCCTCTTGCACCCTTCTCCCAGATGCTGTAAATTGTTCTCCATGTTTTTCCTTTCCTTATTGCTACGTGCACCATTTCCAACAGGATGTTGCCAATTTTCAAGCACCTTTGAGCGAATTCTGGTGAGAAAGTTTGACAGCTATACTTATACTGGTGACTGTGGAGTCACATTTGCAGTGATGGTTTGATACCTAGAACCCTTCTGTAAATGGTGGTCAGGTGATAGCGCATTGAAACAAATGCCAATATTTCTGTTCTGCTGGAACTTAGAAAGAAACTAAAGGTTCACACACGTGCACGTGCACACACACACACACACACACACACACACACACACACACAGTTCCTACCTCTTAGGGACGAGATCGTGCCTGTAAATACCAATTGTAACGTCTGGAGCATATAACATGCTTCATGTGTCAGCTATTACTGTCATCATCATCATCAACATTTTTATTACTATGTTCTCCCCCTAAAACCACCCTTGGGAACAAGTGTCAGTCACTTATTTACAGGCAAACACACATACACTCCCAAGTTCACAACGGGCTGGTTACGTCTGTCTGTTGCATTTTCATGCACCTGGAGACAGAGCTGGCCCGCCATGTTTTGGAAGCCAGGCACACTTAAGACTTTAAAAGCTGTCCACTGGGAAGGACGTCTGTAAGTACAGTTTCTAGCACAGAGACTCTTAACCATCTGAACAAGAGAGGACTGCAGTGGAATCTCCCTGAGGCTCTTCCAAGCCATATCCTAGGCACCTCCAACCCCCTCTTCCAACCCTTAGCGTTCCCGCCCTCCCTGGAGACAGAGGTGTGTGTTTGGAGTCAGGCACCACTGCAAAGAGGGCGGCTGCTGATGACAGTGTGTTATGCTGTGAACTAGCAGGTGGGAGTGAAAAAAGAAAACAAGAGTTGGTCACCATGGTTGCCTAGGGCAACAGATCACATTTTCCGGATGTGGGTTTAGAGCTTTCTACTTTGTTTCTAGTTCTTTTTCAGTCCCTGTTATTTTTAGGCAGAATCCATAAAATATAAGGTGTGTGGGGAGGTAGGAAGGAAAGAAAGGATGAAAAGATAAGTAAGCAATGATAATTTAAGGTTTTTTTTTTTTTTGCTAGAGGGTTAATAACCCATCCTGGGTGTAAGTTTAAGTATGAATTAAAATCAGGTCGTAGTGGCTCATGCCTGTAATCCCAGCACTTTGGGAGGCCGAGGCGGGAGGATCGCTTGAGGCCAGGAGTTCGAGACCAGCCTGAGCAAAAGCGAGACTCCGTCTCTGCAAAAAAATAGAAAAATTAGTGGGGCGTGGTGGTGCACACCTGTAGTCCCAGCTACTTGAGAGGCTGAGGCAGGAGGATCCCTTGAGCCCTAGCCCAGGCGACAGAGCGAGACCTTGTCTCAAAAAAAAAAAAAAAAAAAAATCAGGTTGTAGGCACGGGCCCCATACTATTAGCAAACGCTGTTCCCTTCCTTTTCCCTGAAAAATTCTGAATACCTCAGAATTTACCTAATATCCTCCGCTCAGCTGCACAGTCAACACATAGTATAGGATACAACATTTATGCATTTATATAAATTGGTGCTGTCCAGTTTGGCAGGTACCACCACATATAGCTAGCTATTCAGTTCCTGAGTTTGGCTCTAATCTAATCTAATCTAATCTAATCAAGATGTGCTATAGTACAGAAATATACTGGATTTGGAAGACTTAGTAAGAAAAATAAGAAGAAAACAGCTCATTAATAATTTCAGTATTACTTAAATGTAACATAATTTCAAGTAATGAACATTAATTAAATGACAATTTTTGTATATATCATTAAATAAAATATATGATCAAAATGTTACTTGTTTCTTTTAACTGCTTCTAACGTGGCACCTGGAGAATTTAAAGCTACACAGGTAATTTGCATCGTGTTTCTATTCGAGGGCGCCGGGCCAGGGCGCCGCAGTTCTGTTATTGCAAGTGTTTGAGCGTCTGACTCAAGATGCGTAGTTGTGAGGACAGCACCATATGAGTGCAATCGGAATATTACTCACCAAGCACGAAGTCAGATTGGCCCTACTTCCTTTCCCACTGGGCTGTCTGCTCCAGCACTGACAAACTGTCTCACACACCTGGTGCCTGGGGCAGCCTCCTTCCATTCGGCCGCCTGGAAATACCTGTATCTTTCAAAGCACCTCTCGGTCACTCCCCATACAGTAGTGGGGGGAAAGACAGTAGTCTTTTCTGTAGTCACTGTCTTCAGCTTATTATTTCTGTACCTATCACATACTGCCCTGTAACGTATTTATTTACAAGTCTGTCTCTCCCACTAGACTAGAAGCTTCCTGAGGCTGGATGCCATATCCTATCCTCTTTTTTTTTTTTGTGGAATTTATTTATATGGGACCACTATCCTATTTTATACCCCCTACACTGGCACATGGTTGGCTCTCAATAGATGTGTGTTGAAACTGGAAAAAAAAAAGTTCCAATTATATTATGTTGAACTGAGTTCTTTAGTTTCTTTTGTTTAGAGATGACAAGCTCTTGCTCCGTTGCCCAGGCTGGAGTGCAGGGGTGCGATCATAGCTCACTGCAGCCTCAAACTCCTGGCTCAAGCCATCCTCCCGCCTCAGCCTACCGAGTAGCTGGGACTACAGGCACATGCTAATTATTTTTATTTATTTATTTATTTATTTTTGAGATAGGGTCTCGCTATGCTGCCCAGGCTGGTCTCCAACTGCTGGACTCAAGGGATCCTCTCTCCTCAGCCTCCCAGAGTGCTGGGATTACAGGCTCAGCCACCGCGCCCGGCTGTTGAACAGAGCTTGCTTCAAGTAAAGTGCATGTTTAAGTACTGTAGACCATTCTGTAAACCCAGCCTTGAAGAATAATGACCGGGTACAGTGACCTGCCCCTGTGCAGTGGTGTGACAGTCCTTTCACCGCGTCGCTCTGTAATTACCCACATTCGTGGCCTAAGCAGCCTCATTTCTGTGTGTTGCTTACAATAGGGGAAATACAATGCCACAGAATTAGTAAACATATTAAGAAACAGTCTTGCTTTGCTAAGCCATACCATTTATGGAATTTAATCAGAAGGAAGTCATTATCTTAAAAAGAAAACAAAACTACACCCTAAAACTAATCAGCTTATTGACTTAACTGTCAGTTGTGACCGTTGTTATCGGCAGAGATGATCGGTTCATTAATACTGCAAACACAGTAGCCTTAGATACATTTACTTAATCAACAGCTCAATTGTGATAATGCAGTGTGACATGACATGAAATCACCTGAGAAAGCTTTTGTGGGATCCCCTCCTCCCTGTGCCTACGTAACTAATTCGTTCTTTTCTTTTTGAGATGAAATCCTAACAACGTACTTAAAGACTGGCCTTTTGCCCTGCGGAAAACAGTCTATTAAATGGTAATTAATGGCGTTTAGCAAAACTCTACTAAATATTACTTCCATAATTGCACTGCCTTGATACCTACTCCTAACTAAGCCAAATGAATTGTCAGTTATCTCGATTTCTGTTAGTAGCTACCTCCCAACCACTTTCAGTTTTCCAAATATCTTAACAGTGTCATCCAACATTCCTCAACAGCTTCTAAAGAATCTTTATCCCTGCACTAATACTTGAATCCATTTGAAATCTAGCTGTGTAAGCTTCTCTCTTCCAAATTTGGTCTTAGAATTTTTTTTTGAGATGGGGTCTTGCTATGTTGCCCAGGATGGCCTCAAACTCCTGGGCTCAAGGGATCCTCTTGCCTCAGCCTCCCAAGTAGCTGGGACTACAGGCGCCACCACCATGCCTAGCTCTGGTCTCAGAATTTGGAAATACAAACATCTTTAACCTCTGGGCACAAAAAGCTCTTTTGTGGAAAAGGCTTTTGTTCTCCTTCCCTCAGAATCTTGTTTCTAAAGTGCACAGTCGTAGAAGCCTTGCATTGCGTAAGGTCCACGTCATGGCTTTGAATATGCGGTCTTTCAATATTCGTTTCTTGTTTTCCATTTATTAAAAATAATTTTCAGCGTCTTGATTACCGTGGAGGTAGAATATCACTGATCCGCTGACCATGTTCTCATTTACACTACATAATAAACCCTTCCGCCAAGTTTCAAAAGGATGGTTAAAGCCTTCAGGATGCCAAAGATCTTGGTTTATGGTCCGTTTCTTAAACTGCGTGATCTTGGGTAAATTTCTTAAACTCTCTACACTGTCATTTGTAATTCATAAAGTGAGAATAATAACAGTACTTTCCCGAACAGTTGCTTAGCTTGACCTTGGCCTTATATATAATAAGCACATTGGTATTCCCAATTTGGACTTCATACCCATATCCAAAACTGAATTTCTGGTTTTCTCCCCTCTATCTAACTTCCCCACTTCAGTTGGTGACAATCCCACTCTTTCAGTTTTTTTTTTGTGGGCGGGGGGGGCAAAAAATTTGGAATCATCCCTGACTCTTCTTTCTCGAACACCAAACATCCCATCCCTTCTGTCGGGAAATCCGGTTGGCTCTACCTTCAAAATACATGCAGACTCCCAAAACTTCCCCGTGGGCTCCTGGGTATTCTCAAGCAGCCAGAGCGAGCCTTTGCAAAGTATGTCAGATCACATTCTTCCTCTCACAGTCCTGCAGTGGCCCCTCGATTTCACTCAGCATAAGAGCCAAAGTTTTATAATGACCTACGACACCCCACTGATCTGCCACCTCCCTGTCCTCTTCTTATCTCTCCAACCACATCTCCTGTACCGCTCTCCCTTGCTCACTTACCTCTAACCACACGGGCCTTTTTGTTGCTCCTCAGATACACTGGCATGCCCTTGCTTTATAGCCTTAGCACTGGCTGTTCCATGTGCTTGGCACACTGTTCCTCCAGATGGGCTTTCGGTTAACTCCATCGTCTCCTTCAAACCTTTGCTAAAATCTCACATTCTCAATGAGGCCAAGCCTGACCACCATATTTAATACTGCAACTTTACCTTGCTCAGCTTTGTCTTTTTACTAAGTCTTTTCACTTACTGATACCGGTATTATGTACTTATTTAGTATGCTTATGCTCTTCACCTGTCCCTCTCTGCTAGAATATCAACTCCACAAACGCAGAGATTTTTGTCTCTTTTGTTCACCCAGAAATACCCCTCTGCACCTAGAATAGTGCTTAGCAAATATTTTTGATTGAAAATGACTGAATTGTGTTTGAAATGGAAATCTACGTATATGAACAAAATTTTTGGGCAGTTCCTAAATTACATGTTCTTTATTGCACTTAAAGATTCTGGTTCTCTCCTGATGAATCCTGGTTGTTTCATTAATGACAAAAATACCACTAACTATTCCTGTGGTACTTACGCTTAACCATTTTTAACATACTTTGTTTTTATGCTACTTAAATTCAAGTAAGTTGTCTTTACTTAACGGCACAGTCTACTTATGACCAGGCCTACAGTCGGTGGGGATTCAAATCGCAGTTTCCCAGTGCACATGTCCTCTAAACCCCAGTTTGACATCATCGTGTACTTGCTTCCTAAATGCTTTTTAAAAAACTAGTGCATTCAGAATAATGATTACCTCTAGAGGGGAAACAGGTGACTGTCACTGGAAGAAGGCCAGGAGATGTATTACTTCTTAAACTAAGTGAGAGGTACCCAGATGTTGGCTTTACTATTATTCATTGTAATTTACATATTTGTCGTACATCATCTTTTGTATGTATGAAATATTGCATAATAAAAAATGGCAGAAAAAAATAAATCTAGTCATGGTTCTTTTGTTCTAAGACCACTTTTTATTTCTCTCCGGTTTGACATGCTGTAGCTCTCTGGATGTAAATAAATCTTTCAGCCAGTGTGTTGAAACACAATTGCTGTGTGATTTAGCATTTATCCCTCCTTCCAACTCACAACCATCCCACTGATGAGTCTGTGATAGGATACCAAATCAGAAAGATCCCCAGCAGAATTAGAAAAATGCATCAGACTCACTGCTTTGTTGATTTAATCAACGTAGCAGGCTTTCGTGCAGGATTAGAATAGAATATAGATAAAGATGAAAACACACGATTGCTATCAAAGCAGATCATTTTTTCAAAAGACACATAAAAAGATAATAACTTCAAAATTGATTATATCTTGTCTTCCCACTATAGACAGGACAAATTCTTTGCTTGATTTTCTTCTATTCATCCTCCTTTCCTGACCTAATAATAAGAAAACATTTAGAACTTTTTATTTTTAAGTGAAAAAAGGCTTAAAATTGGAGAATTGGTATACTTTCGTAGATACAGAAATACAAAAATCAAATGGATGCTACATAACCTTGTATTGTGTTTAATCTTCAAAGTAACTAAAGTCATAAAGTAATCCACATTACAAAGTTATATTTCTTGAGAAATAGCAACTGAAGAGTTTTGAAATATAATATTGACAAGCTTGGGCTACCCCTTATCTCAGTTTTTTAAAAGAATGGGAAATTTGCCTTCTTACATATAGGCCAGATACTGACTGTGCTTTCACAGGAAATTCTCAAAAACAAAAGTCCTCAAAAGTGTTCATTTTCAGAATTTAACAAAATCTTTTAGTATTATTATTTTCTCCATTCTTTTTATTAGTGATCAGCAATTCTAGCATTGCCAGGGTTCC
>NW_012150285.1:9202685-9204152 GCF_000956105.1 Propithecus coquereli
ATTAAGTGGAAGAGGATCAGCGTGAAGGTCTTCATCCTCATCATCTTCACATAGAATAGGCTGAGGAGGAGAAGGAGGAGGAAGACAAAGAGGAGGGGTTGGTCGTGCTGTCTCAGGGGTGGCAGAAGCAGGAGGAAGTCCAAGTATAAGTGAACTCGCACAGTTCAAACCTGTGTTGTTCAAGGGTCAACTGTGTAATGGTTTCAACTAGGTTGGTAGTGGTGGGAATGGAAAGAAAGGAACGGACCTGAGAGATACTTAGAGGGCAGCTGGCGGGAGATTGTGATGACTGGATATGGGCAGAGCGAGGCCGATTCTTGTCTCCCGAGAATCAGGCTTATGTAGTGATGGCCGACTGTGCTGGTCCTAGACATGAGACCCTCTGGAAGAGGACTACCTAGTAAAGGGAAGATTATGAGTTTTATTCTGAGCAAGTTGAATTTGATAAGTCTTTGAGACATCCAAGTGGAGACTTCAAGTAGAGCTGTGTATAAGGCTCTGTTGCTCAGAGGAGGGGGCGTGGTTTAAAGTTTGAGTAATCAGCATGTAAGTGGTGATTCATGAGATTGCTTAGGGAGAATAGAGTGGGATGAAAAAGGGACCTAAGGCCGAACCTTGAGGAACTTCACTATTCAAAGTAGAGGAAGCAGAGTCTGCAAAGGTGACAGAGGAAGAGCTTTAAAGGGGCAGGAGGAAAACTGGGGTAAAACAGTGTTGTGGAAGCCACAGGAGCGGGAGGGAGTGGTCATTCATGTCCAGAGATGTTGAAAGGGCAAGTAAGATAAGACTGAGAAGTGCTCATTGGGTTCAGCAACGTTAATGACCTCAGAGACCAATTTTGGCAGCTGGAGAGCAGAGGGTGTGAAGAAACAAAGACAATGACCAAAATAACTCTTGTGAGTAGTTTGCCTATGAAGAGGGGGAGAGCGATAGGAGGCAGCGAGTGGGGGATATGGAAATGAGGAAGATTTTATTGATTTTTTTAAAAAAAGGTTTTCAAATAGGAAGAATCCAGATGAGAATGAGGAGTTGAACATTAAAGACAGAATAGAAATAATTGATGGTGAAAAGTCCTCCAGACTGAGGAAGGGGACAGGGTTCAAAGCAGGGGTAAATGAATGGGCCCTTAGATAAGATGAAGGAAGGAGGGTGGGCTTAGAGTAGATAAGGATTTTCTTCTTTTATAATTGTAAGATAAGGACATTCCAATCTAAAGCCTCTATTTTCCTTGCAAGATGTAGGGTCATCTGCTGAGTGTGTACTAGGAGGTAGGCTGGACATAGATTTGTGGAGCTGGAGAAAGTTTGATAAGGCCATTGGGGAGAACGGGAAGCTGGGTTGGTCAGGAACATGCATTGGGATTTACAGTCAGCATGAGGGTCCATTTCAAATTGGTGACCATGGATTATGGTGGAAGTGATCTGCTCAGTTGTGACTCTGTCCTGCAGGGTGAGGTTTGGAGAAAGT
>NW_012150285.1:9204202-9208085 GCF_000956105.1 Propithecus coquereli
GAGGATGACATTAAATTTCTTAGACTTTCCAAAACGCATTGAGCAGACCGGAAGTACCACCGGGGAGACACTACAGATCCCTGCTGATTTCACCAGCCAACACGATTGCCCCAATGGCCCATGTGCCACGCCAGGATTTCAGCGAGGCCAGAGGGAAAACTGCCACTCCAGGCTGACACAAAACGACAAAGGTTCCCTTTCTGAAATTTCAGTTTGGAGGCCCAGATTCTAAAACGAACAGAGGCTCGCCTTTGTTTAAGCCACCTTGTACCACCAGAAATAACCCCCGGGGACTTGTAAACTCGTGTTTATCCTCCATCTCTCTTCTCTAATGATCACAATAAAAGCTCTTTTTGACCCTCGCACCCTGAGTGGCTCTAGAAAGCGGCACAGCTCACGGTCCACCGGGGCGTGAATGCCGAGAGATGCCCTCCCCGAGGCCGTCGGCGGGACCCCGCGCCCGCGCTCTCCGAGCTGCGGCGACACCCTCGGCAGTTTCTCTCCTTCACAAAGGCCTCGGGACATTCATTCCAGGCTGAAGTACGAAATCGCGCCCGGTATTTACATTGGTCTCTATCGTATTTTAAAATGAAAAGGAGACTAACGCAGAGGAGAGGTTATTTTTAAAAAGAAGAAACGGCTGTCCGAAAGTTTTAAAGGAAGGAAACGCGAATATGCGTCCGACTGCGACTGGCACTCAGGTTCTCACACGACTCGCATCTGACCCACGGCGCCCGAAAATGCCCCCCGGGTGCCCCCAGATTCGGTCAGGCCGGGGCCCCCGGGGGTTCATACCGTCCCCCCTTTGACCTTGTAGCAATTTCCCGGGCAGGAAATCAGTGGAAGCGGATGAAACGGCGCGGGGAAGGCGAGCGCCAGCCCCAGGCCCCGCGCGAGCGGGGTCCAGCGCGGGGATCGGCGGAGGGGACTGGGGACCCGCCGCCCCGAGGGCCAAGCAGGGGGCCGCGTTCGGGACGCCAGCGCCGGGGGCTGCGCCGGGCCTCGGACCCGACGGACTTGGCGCGGGGTCCCGAGGCAGCCCCGAGGCCCCCGGGCTGCGGCTCCCCGGGCTCCCGGGCGGGCGGGCGCCGCTTACCTCGACGGCGTGGCGGGCGCGGCGGGGCGCGGCGGCTGCACCAGGGTCGAGCTCTGCGCGGCGGGAGGAAGTGCTGGCGGCCCTGCCCTTCCCGCGCGCCGGCTGCTGGGCGTCGAGGTGCAAGGAGGGCCCTGGCTGGAGACGGGGGACAGACAAAAAAGCGGATAAAGGACCCCTAAAGTTGGCGGCCGCTTTTTCCAACTCATCGGGTCTGCGCCTGATTTTCTCTATCCTCCCCCCCGCCACCACACCACCACCTCGAAGAAAAAACAGTTTTTTTGTGTGTGTGTTTTAATTCTGGGAAAGGCCGTGCCTTCTCCTCCCCCTCTCCCCTACCTTGCGCCGCGCGCGCCCTTCTCTCAGGAGCGTCCCCTGGCGAGCCGACCCGTCTTTGTAGCCTCGATCTGTTGCTGGGGACTCAGGGGCCTGGGCCCAAGCCGCAGGCTGAGGCTCGATGTGTCTTGCAACGGCTTTCCTGAGCGATTGCTTCAGCCCTGTCGGCGCTTCCTCTTTTGGACGGTTGTGCAAGGCTTCCCGGCCGCCCGCAGCCCGCCCGCAGGGGGCGCGACGCGGGGCTGGGGAGGTGACACGCGCGTGTCCGGCGGACTCTTCCCGGGTGGGGTGGAGGAAGGGCGTCCTCAGCGGGGGCCATTTCTCAACCCCCTCCCCCCAACTTCAGCCGCCCTCAGTGGGCGGGCGAGGCTGTGGAGGGGAGGGTGGGCACCCTCACGAGGGCGTCGCCGGTGGAAATGCAAAATGGGATGACCCCGGGGAGGGGCACTCGGCGATATCTATTGAATTTATACGTGCGGTCACTCTCCGACCCCGCCGCCCCGCTTCCAGGAATGTGTTACAGAGAAGCGCTGATGAAGAAATGAGGCGAATATGCACAGAGCCACGTGTGGCCTCACGATTTGTAAGAGCAAAGGGCTGCCTGGAAATGGGGTGTGACCGTTGGGAGCGGAGTCTCCTGAGAGAAAGTGGCCGGGCAGGTCTGAAAGTACCGAAGTTAAATCAGTTACCATTTGTAAATGTGGTCGAATTTACACATTTCCTCCTCCTCCCTACAGCTGCGTCTTCAAGGGCCTATGTGTGGGGGAAGGTGGTGGAAACATAAAGACATAAACGAGACACCAATTTATTAGGCGATTTCAGGTAGTTCTGTCCTCGATTTAATGACAAACTGTTTATTAAGCACCTACTCTTGCAAGAACAGTGAAAACTGTGAAGTAAACAATTTCTGCTCTCATGCAATTCCAGTTGGCAGAAAACTTGATAAAAAATGAATATGTAACATGTCAGGTAATGTAAGTGTTTTGAGGGAAAGTAAAAGGTTGGGGAAGGAGAGCGACGGGCGTGGGAATGGGGTTGCCAAACGAATTAGGGTCACTGAGGAAGATCTATGTGATAAATGACACTTGAGCCAGACCTAAATGACATGAGAGATTAATCCATGTCGTGTTTTTGGATGAGAACATTCCAGGCAGAAGGAACAGCACATTCCAAGGCCCTGAGTTAGAAGATTGCTAGTACGGCTGAGCAGAATGAGGGGGGACAGATGGGAGAAGAGATCAGAGAAGAAAGGTGGCCAGGTCACCTGTGGCCTTGCGGGCTGTGGAAGGGACTTTGCTATGAATGAGAGGGGAGGTTCTGAGCAGAGTCGTCAGTGCTATATATCATAGAAAGTAAAACCAAGCAATGGAATAGAGAGTGACTTTCTTGGGGAAGGGAACATGGTCAGGGATCATCTCTTTGCAAAGTAATGAGAAGGAGCAGCCTCTTAGAGGCTCGGGAGAGCATTCCAAGAGACAGAAGGGCAAGAAGAGGTGTTGAGACAGGAATGCAGGAGGTTAGAAAGAAGGCAGGCCAGTGTGGCTGGAACAGTACGGCAATGGTAGAGGGTGGGGATGGGGATAGCAGTAAGCAGCGACAAACGTTGAGGACTTTGGGATTTATTCTAATGGCAGTGGGAAGCTATTGAAAGGTTTTTAGTAACTGAGCGCATGATTTGATTTATGCTACAAACAATCCTGCTGGTTGGTGATTGTTTGGAAAAATAAATTGAATGGGACAAGAGAAGAAGCAGAGAGAGAGATCACTGAGTGGGCTGTGGCAAGAGCCCAGCTGAGAAATGATGGGAGCTTTGACTAGTATTCCAACAGTGGAGATGGTGAGAAGAGTTTGGATTCAAAATAGTTTTCCAAGCAGGACCAACAGCATTTGATGATGGGCAGGGGTGAAGGAGTGACAGAAAGGATTAGGGATTGAATGTAAACCACTGTGAATGGTTCCAGGCAAGGCTGGTAGAAAGGTCAGAGGGGACAAGCCATGTAGGATCATGTGGACCACTCTCATCCTAAGAGCAATGAGAGTGTGGTAAATGATATTTCAAGATGGCAGATGGTGGGATTTGTGTTTTAGAAAAATCATTCTGGCTGTAATTTGGGGAATTGATCAGAAGAAGAAAAGTATGGAAGACTTCTGAGCTAAGCTGGGCAAGAAAATACAATTGAACCTTGAACGACATGGGGTGTTAGAGAAACCACCCCCATGCAGTTGAAAATCCATATATAACTTTTAACTCCCCCAAGGCTAAACTACTAATAGCCTACTGTTGGCTGATAACATAAACAGTTGATTATCACATATTTCGTAGGTTACATGTATTATATACTGTATTCTTACAATAAAGTAAGCTAGAGAAAAGAAAACATTATTAAGAAAATCATAAGAGAAAATGTATTTACTATTCATTAAGTGGAAGAGGATCAGCGTGAAGGTCTTCAT
>NW_012150285.1:9209650-9210553 GCF_000956105.1 Propithecus coquereli
CATGAGGGTCCATTTCAAATTGGTGACCATGGATTATGGTGGAAGTGATCTGCTCAGTTGTGACTCTGTCCTGCAGGGTGAGGTTTGGAGAAAGTTTGGCCATAATGGGAGTGGCTGAACAAACCAGCTAGAAGGATGGGTTATTATGGTTAGAAGGTAGGCAGATTGAATTTTGCTTCTGGATGTAGGTAGCGAGATTTTGGGTGCTATGTCCAGATGTGACCGTGGGCCTGGGTGACCGTGGTGATAGAGGAAACAAGAGTCCAAGGAGTTATGAGTATCGTCCCAGGTCATTGTTTAAGTCACTCAGGATTAGGGTGGCCACATAATTTATTGTCAAGACTGGGACACTTTTGAGAGTATTGGATGGCTAACTAGATGGGAAGCTAAGAACCCGTTGTAATTCATGACTTTCTCAGGCAAAGAGAATGATGACAGGATTTAAGGTCTTCTTGAAGACCAGAAGTCAGGTGTCACAATTTTGAGATGAGCGAGCAGGAGACTGGGATTTTGGGAGATGATAGTTCTGAAGAGGTAGATAAGGTAGTTTAGCCAAATGGTGTGAGCCTTAAAAGAGGAAGGTGTTTTTTGTTTGTTTTGTTTTGTTTTTAATAAAAAGATGAGCCACTTTTGGTCTATAAGTAGCAACAAGGGATGTGGAGAAAAGCAAACTCACCTTCTCAACTTAAGGCAGCTGGAGTTTGAGAGAACAAACTAGTTTAGATACAATGAACAACATTTGATAGCACAACAAAGTGGCTATAATCAACAATAAGTTAAGATATACTTTAAAATAACTAAAAGAGTGGAATTGGAATGTTCCAAATACAAAGAAATGATAAATTCCTGAGGAGATGGATACCCTAATTACCCTGATTTGATTAATTCACACTGTATCCTTGT
>NW_012150285.1:9211632-9213260 GCF_000956105.1 Propithecus coquereli
GTTCACTTTGAGATATTCAAGGTGAGGTGGAGAGTTAGATATACGCGTTTGGAGGTCAAAGGGATACAGTGGACATGCAGATTTGGGTTGTCATTGCATACACAGTCATTGAAACCACAGCCAGGGATAAAATCTGTGGGGGGGTACATAGTGGGAGATTCACTCAGAGACTACCATAGATGGTTGTACGAGCATGCAGTGCCTATGGGGGGGTGTCCAGCGTGGGACTCTGGGGAACATCAAACACTCAGGATGGACAGGGGACAATGAGTTCATGAAAGAGATTTTTCTCCAACCCCAGAAGCTGGAGAAGAATCAGGGAATGCGGTGCCACTCAAGCTTCAGAAAGAAAAGGAATGGAGTGGCGAATGGTACCCAATGCTGGGTACCAGAGGGATCATGAAAGAGAAGGGCTTAAAAGCATCTGTTAGTTTTAGAAAGAAAATAGTCATGAATGACTTGGGCAAGAGAAGTCTCAGGAGAGATGGGGCAGAATGGGGTGGGAGCTTTAGCTAGAGGTGGAGAGGGAGTTAAGAGAGCCCTTTTCTGGCTGTTGCTATTTACCATGAGAGAGAACAGAGAATGTTTGCGTGTTTATAGGAAGGAGCCGTTAAACAGGAGAGGGAGACAGTGCTGGGGGCAGCAACGTCCCGAGGAGGCAGAAGAGGATGGATTCCAGAGTTCCGGGGAAAGGGTTAGTCTTGCCCAGTAGGACAAAGGCAGGAGTGAGCATACGTACAGATAAAAATTTGCAGTGGCAGAATGCTGAGGGAGTTGCAGCCTGATGACTTAGTCTTGTCCCTAGAAAATCATCTGCTAAGAATGAGGGGGACGCTGAGAGGTCAGAGGGTTCAGAAAGCCAAGTGGAGGACCGCGTAGAGAACAGAGGAGGATTGCTGGCCAGCATGTGGATATGGAGCCCGAACTGTAAATTGCACTTAGCTGAGTGCCCACGTGGTCAGCTTCCCTGTCCTGGGTTTGCCCGTGGGCTCACTGCGAGCACAGGGGGCTGGGGGAGCTGAGCATACTGGGAGGAGTAATGCGGAAGTGATGGCTGGTGGGGTCCACAGACAGAAATGAAGACAGGAGGGAGCCGATGGATTGAGAGAAGGCACAGGCACTGTGCATACCGTGGGAATAGCATTACCTCTAATCAGTGTGGCTTTTCTGTCAGCCTACTAAACTATAAACTCCTGGAGGGCAGGGCTTCTAGTTTTGTGAGAACTGAATGATTAGTTCTAACAGTGAATAATCCTTACCTTAAATGGTTATCATAAGGCGAGGATAAGAATGTGCACAAGAATATTTGGCATAAGGTCTTACGTAAGAGGTGTTAAATAAATGGTATTTGAATCAGAATCAGAAAGTATAGTTTTCAAGATAATCCAGAGCTTAGTGATTTTTCAGTATAGAAAAAAAAGGCCACCATAAATAAGAGCAAATCATAGGGAATGATGTCAATGAACAGGGAATTCAAGTAAAAAGACCCAGGCTTTGGAGTCTGAAGTCCTGTTTGGAATCAGCTCTGTCAATTGTAAACTGGCTCAAGTCACCGTATCTTGTTGAGGTTTCCAGCAACCTCAAATGGGTAATTCATGCTCACATTACAAGGGTGTGGGACAAACCAA
>NW_012150285.1:9217235-9220068 GCF_000956105.1 Propithecus coquereli
GCCCGGCCAAAAATGGCCATTTTTTACTCAATATGTATCTTTTTACAGTGCTGAAGCTGGAATGGAAAACAAAGAGCAGTTATGCAGGTGACATCTTTGCTGTACCTAGTGTGTTACAGGCGAAAATGAAATCTCATTTGGACGTACACTAGTCCTCCAACTGGAGCTTGCAAAAGGATAAAATTTTGTTGAGATGCTGAAGAGCCAGCACACAGTTATTGCTGATTTGCAGCAAAGATTCACAAAACAACAGCAAATATTGATTAGTCAGCGACATGCTGCTCAAGACCAGCAAAATAAAATGTATGTGCAAATGAATCTGGAGAAAGTCTAGCATGGTGTGCTCCTCGAGACTGTGAAGCAGATGTCTTTCCATAGCTTGCAGGAGAACACCCAGTGCTATTTTGAAATTCCTCTTTAGGGACTACAGAACCAGGTCTGAAATCATCTCCAGAAGTCATACTCCATGCAGAAAGTTGAAGACGATGCAAAAGTGATTAATGTTGGGGAAAGCTCCCTAACTGTGGTCTTGGTGAAACTTATGAATTTTGCAATCGCCAAAAAAGAACATCACGGTGCAAAAAATGTACTTTATGCCCTTGCTGGGTTTTTTCCCCCTGCAAATGTCTGAATGTTCTACTAAGTTGGACCGGATTTGTCAGGTAAAATATAATAACTTTGTCTTTTATAATTTGGGATTTAAAAATGCTTCTATAAGGCGGTAGGCTGCATTCCCTGAAGTTGAAGTAATTATGACTAAGTTCAATTTTACATGGGTTTAAAAAAAAGTTAATGTAAAATATTTCAAGCTAATGTTTAAATGGTATATAACGAGCGACCTGAAATTTTTTATTTGCCAAAAATATAGTGGTAAAGCTAGTGTAACCTAAATAACCTCTTATGTCTGTATTTACAAATAGAATGTAGCTAAACTCCATTGGAATTTCCAGGTCTAAGTTTCTTTGTATTGAGTGAGAAAGGTACATAATTTCCTCAAAATAAGCTGGCCAAATCAACATTATGGTGTAATTATATAATTTCTGTTTTTGTGACTCACAATGTGATTATTGTATTTTTCAGGATACAGATGAATGCGTTGACTCTCCAAATACATGTGGTGAAAGGATAAAATGTCTGAATAATCTATGTAATATATTTAAGAAGTGTCTATTTTTTATAAAAATGTGAGAAAGGATAATAACAGGCTGGATTTGATCACTTGAGGTCTTTTCAAACACACGTACATTCGCATGAACTAAGTTAATAAGTTAATCCTTGCTCAACTGTATATGGATTAGTAAATTTCTGGACTTTCTGGGGAAAATTCTTGTTCCAAATTGCCTGCCTTTAATCTCTGAATATTCTTTTGGGGTTTCCCCTATCATCTGCCTGTGAGTTCTCAGGAAACACAAAACCATTTGAATAATTGTCAAGGCAGACTGCAATTCAGAAGGTAAATTGGATGCAAGGGAATTTAACAATGCATTTGAAAGCCAAAAAAGACTCGAGTTAGGTTATTTGGGTTTCTTGGAGGTTTCCTTTCATTAATGCAGGTGACTGACCCAGCTCAGAAAAGGTTAGGACCAGTTCTCTGATTAAGCAGGAACTCCCTCTTGGTAGACGGCAGGGATTCATTAACAGTGTTAAATTGTATATTATTTTCTCCCTGGGGCAGAGTCCATTTTTCAGTGGCAGAAAAGGGGAGAGAATGGGTGTGGTCGCAGAGCCCCTCCCTTTGTGGGATGAGGTCACTGAGCTGATGGAGGAGCCTCGGAAGCTTCTGCTCTCTCTTCCTCCTTCTGGGCCTATAGAGAAGGTGGCTGCCTTTGCGTGTGTCTCTCCATCATTCGTTGCTAGGAAACAAGGAGCTGAGTCCGGGTAGAAAACCACGAATGTGAGGGAGGAGCGCAGTTCCATTAGCGACAAGAAGGTGGATGGAGACTTGAAGTGACTCTAGACTGATTGATGGCCTGGAGTCTCCTAGATTCTAGTCCCATTTATCATCCAAAGACCAGAGAATCACCTGACCATGCAGATCCTCTTTGGGAGTCGACAGCTGTTCTCATTTTACCCATTGCCTGATTAGATTAAGTTGTCCAGTGGGCTGTGTCTGAGGTTTTTGGGGTCTTGCCTGAACTTGGAAGCACATTTAGTTTGAATCAGGACAGATTTAGAAGAGTTCACTAGAATTTACAGTATGGTTATCTTGCAAATTTTTGCATAAACAGGATTGGCGTTTGTGCTTCAGAAGTTTTGTTGTTTTTGATCTTACTTTTGTTTTCTTCCCCTCTCCTTAGGCTAGCTGTCTTTTAGACTAGTTAATAGCTTTAGCATCTTTTGGGTAAAAAAAAAAAAGAAAGAAAGGATAGATCTTGGTAATTCAGCTAGTGTACTTTCCAAATGTTTGTAATAAATAAATGTTTAAAAAAGAATAGAGTTTGAGGAGTAAAGAACTTGATCTGTTTGAAAGTGATGCTGTTTGCTAGTTAGTTAGAGAAGAGTATTCTTAAGTTTTAAGAAGACTAGCTTTCTCATTCATCTGCTAAGCCCCAGCCTACCTCCCATCGATGGGGAAAGGACCAGAAGTAATGAATGCAATGCAAACAAGGATGTGGACATCTAGTGTACTCAATTACTGGGGTTAGGGTAAGGTTGAAAAAAACATCTGGTGTCTCTGCTGCCAAGTTGTGCTTCCAAATGTTGTGTTTCCATAATGAGATAGGAATTTCATATTCCTATCTCATTAGAAAACAAGTGGTGGTGGCTATTTTTTCAATAAAGAAATGCAAGAATGTCAGGCTCATCAGGCAAGACTTGTTCAGAACCTGGTGGT
>NW_012150285.1:9220118-9221038 GCF_000956105.1 Propithecus coquereli
CATCCAACTGCTTGAGGAAAGGTGGCTTGTGTGAAATTAACCAAACGGCATGCCCAAGATAGACAATTTTTAAGGAGTTGAAAGTAGTCTAAGTGATTAATTTATAAGGACAGTTGACTTTTTAAACTTTTTAATTGACACATATTTGCACATATTTGTGGGGTAGGTGTGAAATTTTGTTACATGTATAGAATGCGTAATGATGAAGTCAGGGTATCTGAGGTGTCCATCACCCTGAGTATTTATTATTTCTGTGTTGGGAACATTTTGTGAACTAAAATAAAATTAAGGCTCACCCCCCCACCGGCTGACTAAATGGACCCCCTTGTGGCCAAAGGAATATCCTAAAACTAAATTGCCTGCCAGGAGGAAGGGGGTCAGACATGCCTTATCATGCCCCCCTCCCTTCTTGGGGACATCCTTTGTAACCCATTAACAGGCCTAACGGTATTGAGGACTGAACTCCAATCTTTTTCTTTTGCTCAAAATTCCTTCCTAACGAGACCAGATGAGTCATGCCTACAAATGATAAAATTTCAGTTAAACAAGTTTTTTATCACGTTGTTTACTTCCCAACCTGACTCTGATATAGCATCATGTGATAGACAAAAAACCCTCAAACATTCATTTCAGCTGATTCCTGGTCTTTTGGACAAAACCTAACTCTTTCAGCCAATGATCAACGAATGAATCCCTAAATCCACCTATCATTTGTAAGCTCCCGCTTTGAGATGTCCCGCCTTTTTGGGCCAAACCAATGTATGCCTCCCATGTATTGATTTATGACTTTACCTGTAACCCCTGTCTCTCTGAAATGTATAAAACCAAACTGTAACCCAGCCATACCGAGTCCACTGCTCAAGACCTCTTGGGCGTGGCTCCAGGTCATGGTCCTCAAATTTGGCTCAGAGTAAATCTCT
>NW_012150285.1:9227363-9235332 GCF_000956105.1 Propithecus coquereli
TGGAAGCACATTTAGTTTGAATCAGGACAGATTTAGAAGAGTTCACTAGAATTTACAGTATGGTTATCTTGCAAATTTTTGCATAAACAGGATTGGCGTTTGTGCTTCAGAAGTTTTGTTGTTTTTGATCTTACTTTTGTTTTCTTCCCCTCTCCTTAGGCTAGCTGTCTTTTAGACTAGTTAATAGCTTTAGCATCTTTTGGGTAAAAAAAAAAAAGAAAGAAAGGATAGATCTTGGTAATTCAGCTAGTGTACTTTCCAAATGTTTGTAATAAATAAATGTTTAAAAAAGAATAGAGTTTGAGGAGTAAAGAACTTGATCTGTTTGAAAGTGATGCTGTTTGCTAGTTAGTTAGAGAAGAGTATTCTTAAGTTTTAAGAAGACTAGCTTTCTCATTCATCTGCTAAGCCCCAGCCTACCTCCCATCGATGGGGAAAGGACCAGAAGTAATGAATGCAATGCAAACAAGGATGTGGACATCTAGTGTACTCAATTACTGGGGTTAGGGTAAGGTTGAAAAAAACATCTGGTGTCTCTGCTGCCAAGTTGTGCTTCCAAATGTTGTGTTTCCATAATGAGATAGGAATTTCATATTCCTATCTCATTAGAAAACAAGTGGTGGTGGCTATTTTTTCAATAAAGAAATGCAAGAATGTCAGGCTCATCAGGCAAGACTTGTTCAGAACCTGGTGGTTCTGGAAACCAGCTCACCAAGACCTGGGCTGTAGATATTGTTACCCTCAGGTGGGCCTTGTGCGTGAGCCTATCTTGGGCTAAAACTCAGGATAAAAGGAAAGGCACCCTGTTCCATAGTGGCAACACCATTTACTATGGATTGACCTCAATTTTGCCATAAAACACAACTGAAGAAACTCTCATCACCTCTCTTTAAGGTTAAGGAACAGCGAGGAAGGGTCTGAGCTCAGTGGAGCTGGCATTGAGCCACCTCAAGGGAGGCACTTCCGGAGCCCTGGTGTCAGTAGCTTGCACAAGTGCAGCCTGGCCATGCCCTCAAATTATGCCTCGGGAGTCCTAATCAGCTTTGCAACCTAAGCAGAGACTCCCATCTGTATGCTCTTCACGTGCCTGCTCAGCTTGTTTTGGTCGTCTCATGACACAAGGGGCAGTGGCCATGAATGCACAGATTTCAACAGTGATACATTACCAAAGTAGCTCTCCTACGTTAAAAATGAATTCTGTCTGACCCACATGTGACCAGTCTATCCCATGATGGGAGGGCCTTGTGGTTCACTGAAGCTGGCCCATCAAGTTCGTGTTCCACCGAGCCTTGTATTTATTCCACAGGTTCTACTGAGGTCCATGAAGGGTCTTCCTTGAACTCCTACACCATCAGGAATGGTACCAACGTGGAACTGGTGAACATGGCAATCAGGTGTAAATGACCAAGCCTCATCACTCTCCACCTCTGGAGCAGCCAGGAGCCAGCCTGGAGACCTGATGAACTTGGAGATTCTCTCCCCTGCTCAACACCCTGTTGGATGTTTTGGAGACAGCTCTGGTGCAAGCACATTTAGCCTCAACTGGATCCCATCAGCAATTTCTACTGCTCTTTCAGCCACTGTTTCTAAGACAGGATTGCCTCCTGGAGCTGTCAGAAATAAATTGTATTTCATCCTATTTATATGGGATGAGAAACAGACACAGCTGGTTTCTTCCAGTTGGTTTGCCCAGAAGTATTTCAGATTTACTGCAAAGAGCATTGCTAACGTTGCTTTTAATCTAAAGCGGATCCATTCATGTAATATAGTTAATATTACTTTAAATCAGTTGGCTCGTGGTGATATGTAACCAGTCGCAATTTCTCAGCAAATGTGGTCAGATGCCCAAGGGAAGCCTGTGTAAGTTTCCTTTCTTCCTTTGAGGCCCACAACTGTGCCATGCTCTGTTTTTCCTGATGGTGTCCATGGAAGGATCAGTCAGATTGCTCAGGGACATAGGACCAGCATGTCTACTTTATGGGTTGTCTCCCAACGTCCTTGGAGAATAGAAAAACCCTACTGACACATTTTGAATTTTCCTGGAAGAGCACTGTCCAGTGTTATATTGTGAAATCAACATTTAATAGAACTGTGCATTTGAAATATATTTGAGTCATTGTAAGCAGTCGGCTTCATAAAAAGAAGACCCAGTCTCCTTTTATTTAATCTATAGGAAATGTAGTCTCATTTATAGTTTTATTTCCTGTAGACTGGAGTTGAAAAGATTTGAATTAAACATCGACTCTAATTGTAACTAGTTATTGTAACATACTGAGGACATTTATTGGACAACAAAGCATGTTGCTAAATAAATGGCACAGAAATTAACTGCGTCTAACTTCAAGTTAAGGCAGTATCTACTTGTTTTGGCTTAAGCAAAGCTCATAAGAACACTTTAAGACAAATTATTCGATACTTCTCACTTGTTGGCTTAACTAAGGTAACTAATAGGCTTTTTATGAACTAAAGTTGGATTAAACAATAAGTTCAACATCTAAATGCTGAAACTATCAATATTTGTTTTGCTGACTTTGATGTATTTTTCTTCACATTTATTTATACTCAATCTTCTTCTGCTTTTGAAGAGTGTTTTGGGCTTTCTTTCAAACATTGGGTTATACTTTTGTTAGTTGCTTATTCTTAGAACCCTCAGGAACTCCTGCCTTTTTGCCACTTGCTTTTATCTTTACTTTGTTTCCTTTGCATTCTGCCCTCTTCAAAACTCAGTCTTTAGCCGGTGATGTATACAGGTGGTTATAATTGCCATGCTTTTCTCTTTCTACTAAGGCTTCCCGATAAAATTTCACCACTTATTTAAAGATTCATAAAAATCACAAATGTGTCATCATAAGGATAGGACTACAGAGAAAATGCAGTATCCGTTGTAGCTGTGTATATATGAGATTGTTTGAAAGATGGTGGCTACTTAATATTGATGTCTTTTGCAGTTGTTTGGGAGCTTTCCTGTTTGCATCTACAGATTCTGACTTGTTTATTGTTATATTGATACTTAGGCGATCAGCAAAGTGCCTTTTTTCCCCCCTAGCCACCAACTCAGCTAATAAGCAAAGGAAGGCAGACTTCACATCCAGAAGATAATCAAAGGAGCTTTATATACCAAACGGAAATGTTCAGTACCAAAGCCAAGTTCAAAATTCTTCCTGGATTCAACTTTAAATAAGCAAAATCTCAACACTGTTCGGTGACACTGGGCTAAACAACCTGGACATATAAGAGAGCCCTGTGTCCTTGGAATGGCTGTGAAATGAATCTTTGAGACGGAGCTGAAGGGCTGATAGAAAGTCATTCTCTGATTAGTGAGGCTGTGATTCTTAAGCCCACTGCAGATGTTGTGCTCGGATCTGTGTGTGGTTTATTTTCAGCCACTTTAAGTGATCATGTGCCTGCCAGTCACATTTGATATCAGCTAGCAGTGTAGGTGCACACTCAACTCATGACCATTAAAGTCACTAAAGATCTGTAAATTTTTTAAAATATCAAAGGCAGGAATATAGGATGTGCCCAAAGTAGTCTACCCTAGGGAATTTTCATTTGAAAGATATGATCATCATCTTTAAATTGGTTATTTAAATCCTGACATTGAAATATTTCTCAGTGATTTTGATGCACTGTCTCCTATTTATATATTTAGTCCTATAAAAGCTAGTTTGCTATCAAGTGGTTATTGATTAAATATATTTCAATAGTCCTCACCTTTCAGTCCTGAGAGGCATCTATTACGGTTATGAACTATAATTGATTATATAGTAAGTTATTTGTTGAAACATCAGAGATGCTAAGTTGCATATGTTGTGCATTTAAGTGAGCTCAACCCCCATATATTAGAATTAAAGGTGCTCAAGGAAGGATTTTGTGTGAGGTTTATATTAATAGTTATTTCAAGCACACTTTAGTAGTTGACTGGTATTTTAGCTCAGATTACCATAACAAAATGCCATAGAGTAGGTGGATTAAACAACAGAAATTTATTTCCTCAACAGTTGTGGAGGTTGGAAAGTCCAAGATCAGGGTCCCAGCTGATTTGGTGAGGGCTTTCTTCCTGGCTTGCTGTTGGCAGCCTTCTTGCAACGTCCTCAGATGGACTTTTCTGAGATGCATGCCCACTGGGCAGGGGAGGGGAGAGAGCAAGCTCTCTGGTGTCTCTTCTTCTTATAAGGACGCTAATCCTATCTGATCAGGACTCCAACCTTTTGACCTCATTTAACCTTAATTTTATTCTTAAAGTCCACATCTCCAAATATAGTCACACTAGGGATTAGGGTTTCAAAATGTGAATTTTTGGGAGCAGGGAAGCATAGACGTTCAGTTCATAACAATTGGTAACTCACAGTTCTACATACAGAAGGGAAGTTACGATATACTTTATGACAGATGGATGGAACTTTCACATAGAGTTGGGATGACTGATTTATGAGATATTGTCATAATTGGATGACAGGCAAAGACACACCATAAATTAATATGAAGTTGCTTATATTTTTTCTTCTTTAGCCATTTACAGCAAATGCAGTGATATCAGTGCCATTCTTCCATTGTGTGTGAGCTAATCAATTTTAAAAACACTGCTATATCATTTCTTTCTACCACACTCCTGATAACCCTTTGTTGAACAGTTAGCATTTGCCAGGAACTGGCTAAAATTTTTATGTTCCTTATTTCATTTTAATCTGTATGGTAACTGTCTTAGGTAGGTAGTATTTTGTCCTCTATATGGTGGTCTAGAGAAGCTGATGACTTGTCAAGTTCACAAGCTTGTGTTGGTAGAGGCCTGAGTTGGACCTCGGTTAGATATCTCAAAGCTTGTGCCCCTTTCTACTTCTTAGAGAAAAGTGTCACATGCCCGGGGATGCAATGGAACAAAGGAGGTTCTGCACTGGGATTCCCCTGTGTTGGGAGTCTGAGCTGTTTACCCTCGTTCCCATTAACTGGCCACAATAGCCATAGGACTTCTCTATTCAACACAAGCCCTATCCATTGAAATTCAAGAGAAGTTTTAAAAAGAGATGTTTTCAAGGCACCACCTTGAGAACTGTAGCCTGTGTACAACTTAAATGATAGCGTCAAAGTAATTCAGGTGGGGCTGTATTTCTGCAGGGCAATCTGAAGCTTAGCCTGAACACCTTGATGGCAGTATTCAGATAGACCTGATTGTAGAATTTGCTTGCTTTATTTTTCACTTCTGCAGTCTAGGTTAATGGCTTCTTAAAAAGTTAAGTCAGTTCTTTCTGGTATCTGGTGGTGTTTCAGGGCTACAATGTGGGAATTCACACCAGATTTACCAACAGTTACCTGTTGAATACAAGTGTCAAATGAACTCCGTAAGAGCACGGGGGCAGCGGGCAAAGGCTGCCCACTAAGCATGGATGTAGACTTCTGACATGACTTAGGACAGCTTTAAGGAAGTGGCAGGATAAAAATAAATTGGAGAAGGATGAGTTGAGTTCCATCCAGTTTTTGACCATGTGTGCCCCAGACTGGCTCTCTGTGAATTTGGCAGAATTAACTGATGACTGTGTAGTTCCACTTCCTTGGTTTCTGCTTAAAGTCAACGTGGTCAGAGAAAGGTCTCCTTAGTCCATTTTCTTTTGTATCATAAGCTAGTGCTCTCATTGCACCTGCAATTTGAAGACAGATGATAACCCTTAGACTAAATATAACAAGTAGCTACCAAAGGGACACATATATTGCAAATGTATGAAGAACCCAATTCCAACTTTATTTTCATGCTGAATTGGACACATGTGTTTGCATTTATTTCAAATGAGAGCCAATTAAAATGGGAAAGTGATGTCACATAAAGTTAACAGTTCTTCCATTAAAATGATAGGAATTTAGCAGTTTTAGAATTTCTCTTTATAGTTTTCTTTCTAAAACTGTTTACTAGAGATTTTTACATTGTAATGCTGTGGCAAATTTGCAAAAGACAATTTTGACAGCACTGCAATGGTAGTTTACCACACTTAAGTTTCTTAAAATAATTGAACTCCATTTTAGAGTGGCTTTGATTGTGACTAATTAAAAAGAAAATGTTCATTATATCTAGTTGCATCAAAAGAAGGTGACTATCAGGACACAGTCAGGTGACAGAAACCGCATCAGTAATTTAAAGAAGGAAAATTTAATACAATGATTATTAATTAGGAATTACTAAAAGAAGTATAAGAAAACCCTAAACAATACAGCAGCAGCAAAGGTAGGGAACAGTTACTACCTCTAAAGCTAAGGGAGAGGATTGGAAGAGGCTCCTTCCCTACCTCCCCCGAGACAGATAAACAGACCTCATTGGAAGTGGTACTGCTGTAGCCCATGCCAGTGAGGTTCCTGGGGTACCTCGGACCAGAGCTGGTCTGCAGCTGTTGGACTGGGGCTGGTGGGAAGGAAGTTGCTTGCCAGGGGCCAGCCAAACTTGCAGGAAGTTGACCACCAGTGGGACTCTTGCATGCAACTGGTAGTGTCACCTTAGGAAAGAGAAGAAAAGCACACCAGAATCAGGAGGAGAGGCTCCTTCGTCTTCTAGCACACGGAAAAGCTTCGCCTTGTGTTAGCAGACAAAGAAAAAACATTTACAAGGTCTAGCTCCACTATCTCAAAGCACTGCAAAGAAAGGTGGGTTCTGCAATGAGATGCCACTTCACGTGCACTGGGGTGGCTGTAAATGTCAAAAAGATGCCACAAAGACAGATAATAGCAAGTGTTGGTGAGGGCGTGAAGCAATGGGTGCTCTCATATACTGCCAGAGGGCATGGGAAATGGAGGAGCCACTTTGGAAAACAATCTGGAAGTTCCTCAAATGGTTAAACACAGAGTTACCAGATAATCTGGCAATTTCACTCCTAGGATTGAAAATAAAAGTGAGAAGAAAAAAGAGAAATGAAAACTCTTGTCCACATAAATACTTGTTCACAAATGTTCACACAGCACTATTCAAAATAGCCCCAAAGTGGAAACAACCCAAATGCCCATCTACTGATAAAAGGATAAACAAAATGTGGTATATCCATATAGTAGAATGCTATTAATATTTGGCAATAAAAGGTAATGAAGTGCTGATACATGCTACAACACGGATGAAAATTGAAACCATCATGGCAAGTGAAAGAAGTCACAAAAGACCAAATATTGCGTGGTTCTATTTACATGAAATGTCCAGAATAAGCTAAACTATAGAGACAGAACATAGACTAGCAGTTGTCAAGGGGAAAGGATGAAGGATTGAGAGGTGATGGCTGAAAAATACGGGGTTTCTTTTTGGGGTGTTAAAAATGTTCGACAGTTGATTGTGGTGAAGATTATACGACTCTGTGACTACATTAAAAACCACTGAATTATACACTTTACATGAGTAAATTGTATGGTATGTAAATTACATCTCAATAAAGTGTCACAAAATTTTTTTAATTAAAACGAGAATTGGATTTTTGGAACTGAGAGGCAATACATTGATAATTGGCACAAATTGCAAAAAACTTTGGATAACAATGTAGGCATTTTACTATGTTAAATTTCAAAGTTTTTTTTAAAAATAGGAAGCTGATAAAAATACCTGAAGCCCAGAGAAGTTAAGTGAGTTGCTCAGAATGCGGTTTTCCTGTCTCCCAGTCTATTGTACAAGACAATACTACTTCAAGAGAACCTCTGGGAAAGGGTTCTAACAACCTCTGTCCTTCCCAGAAAGGGACATTCTTCGAGAAACATGTAGCAGAACCTACTTATCTCCATCTTAGAGGCGTTAAAGGGGCAAAGTACTATGCAATCTATAAAGGTGCAAAGTACATGGCCTCAGACCCAGTTATGAAAAACAGCTGGTTGGAAAATACATTACCAGTCTGAAGATGAAAGAACTGTTTATGGGATGTAAGAAGAATTTTGAAGCAAATTATCAAAACAATTTTGAGTTTTGATGAGTATAGACTCCTTTCTTAATACAAGAGAAACTCCGTTGCTTACG
>NW_012150285.1:9235382-9255380 GCF_000956105.1 Propithecus coquereli
GCATTTTACTATGTTAAATTTCAAAGTTTTTTTTTAAAAATAGGAAGCTGATAAAAATACCTGAAGCCCAGAGAAGTTAAGTGAGTTGCTCAGAATGCAGTGTTCATGACTCCCAGTCTATTGTACAAGACCATACTACTTCGAGAGAACCTCTGGGAAAGGGTTCTAACAACCTCTGTCATTCTCAGAGAGGGGCATTCTTTGAGAAACATGTAGCAGAACCCACTTATCTCCATCTTAAAGGCGTTAAAGGGGCAAAGTACTAAGCAATCTATAAAGGTGCAAAGTACATGGCCTCAGACCCAGTTATGAAAAACAGCTGGTTGGAGAATACATTACCAGTCTGAAGATAAAAGAACTGTTTATGGGATATAAGAAGAATTTTGAAGCAAATTATCAAAACAATTTTGAGTTTTGATGAGTATAGACTCCTTTCTTAATACAAGAGAAACTCCGTTGCTTACGTGCACCACTCTTGCAGTAAGAAGAATGGAATTGAATAATAATAATCATAATAATAAAGTCCAGTTATTAATAATAAATGTTTACATATCTTTGGAAAATCTGGCAAAAAGCCCTCTATACAGGTGTTTAAAATTCAAATAATCTGTTTCTGAATAAAAAGAAAAAACACTAAATGGCCTTCATCGAAACAGCATAAATGTACCCAGCAGTTCAAGTTACTTACGAATACGGGCACCTTCACGTTTTAATGAAACATGCTTAGCACTCGCATTTCAATGAGAAATTGTTGCACTTAGTACTACGAAGATTACCTGAAACGTGAAGTTTGCTAAAAAAAAGGAAATTACAAGCTGCAACAGATTCTCTCTTGAGTTCACTGTGCTGTTATCGGCATTTCTTTGCTCCCCTAGTTGCAGCAGAGTGGACTTGTCCCAAGCTGCTGGCTGGCACCACCTGGGCAATGAAATGGTTCTGAGGAATATACGCTTGTAGGTTGCAGATGGGAAACGGAGGACCTGAAAGAATGACTTTAATTGCATTTAATTGCATTATTGCACCATGAGTGGAAGACCAGCAGGTGTCAGAATAAAGACACAATACTTGCTAATTTTCATTTCACCCAGATGAAAAGACTGGGTCCCATTGCTCGTATGAATCAGAGCAGCTGGAGCTTTCTCCCACTTCCAGATGCTGAATTCCTCCTCTGGGGATGTAGCAGCACTCACAGCTATCTGTTGAAGACTTATTTCATGCCCTTGGAAATCACCTGTGCCAGTTGTCCCCCATTCCCAGACACCTGCCAGGTCCCCATCCTCAGGATTCTTGCTCTACATTTCTAGGGTGTCATCAAGGAATTTGCATTTTAAAATAATCTCTGTAGATCATTCTGATGCAGAGTCAGGGTTGAAAATTGATGTATGCAGGAGTAATAACAAATATATTGTACTCTATCTGGGTGACGGGCACACTTATACTTTGACTCAAGTATAAAAACAATCCATGTGACCAAAACATTTGTACCCCCGTAATATTCTGAAATAAAAAAAAAGAAAAAACCCAAATATATTATTTTTACTTCCTTACATACTTGTTTTAACTAAGCGGCTACTTGGATTTTACTCTTTTTTTCCTGAAATCCATTTATTGATTTATTGAGTGATTTATTTATTTATTAATTAATCTATAATTTATTTATTTTTTTAATCTATAATTTATTGAGCCTACTATTCCCCAGGAATTGTGCTAAGTGAGGGTAAGGAGGTGTGACAGGGAGATAAATAAGAAACAAGTAATTTCAATGCGAGGTTAAAAACTATGATAGAGTAAGACTCAGCAATGAGGAGGGGCACTTAACCGAAGGGACATACTCATGGCGTGACTAAAATATGCGGGGGTGGAGAGGGCAGGGAAGGGAGCCTGGACAGGCATGGGTGGCCCTGTCCTTGGTGCTGAACCCTCTCTTCGTCTGCTAGGGTAAGGACGTTTTCCCTGAACAACTGGTTTCTGGTGATTTCTGCACTAGCCCACTAATTCTGAACCAGATGGGAAAAGGAGGATTGGAGTAACACAGATGTAGGCAGACTAACCGGGTTTTTGGAAAGACAGCCACTGAATTATTGACTTGGTGATGCTGGGAATTTGGGAGATTAGGGAGTGGAGATTTCAAATAATTCATGTCCAAGAAGAATGTTTTCTTCTTTGGAGAAGTAAGCTCTCCAGTACTTTCTACAGTGTTGCACTTATGATAGCAGAAGCTTTCCGTAAGTGCCAACCATCTGAATTGAGCCCTCAAATGGACCTCTACGTGAAGGGGGCTTGAGAGGCATTCCAGGGAGAGAAAAATGTCATTAATTAAAAAAAAAAAAAGACAACTTGCTCGAGGATCTACACATAGTTTGACATGGCAAGAACACACAATGTGATGGCAAGTTATAAAGGTGAAGGTGTAGCTAGGAGTTTTATCATGGAGGACCTTGTACATAGAACTCTTAAGAAGGGGCTGGCAGGTCATTCTGATGAGACCTTAAACTCAACAGAGTCTAAAATTTTGGTCGTTCACAGTAAATTTGGGTAGATGAGGAGAATGAGTTTCTGTTTACGTATGTTGATTTTTGCCTTGAACATATACATACACACACACACACACACACACACACACACACACACATAAGATACATATGCATACAAAGGTAAACAGACAGATAGATTTGAGACCCAATGGCTGCTGGCCACAGAAACTGTTAACAGGTGCCCATAATTACACCCAGAAGGTGAGCTAGCATTGTGAGTGAGAAACAACGTTGCCTCACTTTAAGAATATTTGGTTTGATTGTTATTAATATTTCCACCCACAGAGCTAATATTTAGCCAGTGCAACTGGTTGGGCTCTTCCAGATACTAAAATGTCAAAATAATTCTGTACTGGTTCATTAACAGCTGTTACCCTGAGCACCTAGGTGACTCCTGCTGGCATTTTGGCTGCCCTAGCCCCACCTTGCAAACTCTTCCTGGTCAGTGGCTAAAGGGTCATCCCTGGCCAATGAGGAGACTCCAGACCAGGTCTTGCACAGGTGCTTCTGGTTGGCTGGTTGGTTATTGTGCCATTGCTAATCATTTTGAACAACACCACTGCCTACTCATGCTGTGACCCTCTCCTTCCAGAGAGCACAGGGAGATGTTCTCTTGGAAGATCTACACTATTAACTCTGTATTTGAAAAAGATTGTTTGTTGGTTTCTGGTACTTCATAGGTAAGTACATCACTAATGAATCATCAATTAAATAAATTTCCTCATGGTAACTCCGCATTTCTTCATTTCACCTCTTTTATAAGTTGTCCTTGGTCCTTTTAGTATTTTTATATTCTTTGTGTTCATAAGTTTTACCAATTTCACATAAAATATAAGCAATGTGTTTACACTCAGGTATTCAGCACACATTGTTTTCATTTTAAATGAAATCTGATGACGGTACTCTTTGGATTAATTTGTATTTTTAAGAGCCACACTTTTTTCTGGATACTGAGTTTTCAGAATTTGGGCCTGTTTGGAAAATGGTTTAGATAATATCACATCATGTATTTCATGTAATATCATGTAAGTATTTTAGTGTGTATCTCTAAAAAGCAGTATGACTAGAACAACTGTCTTGTTACATCTGAAAAATAACAATAATTTCTTAATATCATCAACTATTCAGTCAACATTCAGCGTTCCCTAATTGTCTCTTAAATGTTTTGTTAAGTTCACATGTTAGTTCAGGGTGGTTAAGTTATTTTAGTATCATCATAAATAAATGGGTTTTAATATAGTTTTTGTATTATTATTATTACTATTATTGGTCAAATTGCCCCACCTTTGGCCAGGGGGAGCCTCTTCAAGTTGACTCCTAAGTGACCGTGTGGTCAAATCACTGCATTTTAAAATCACTTGAAATAATTTCTTTCCATGTGGTTAAACCACCAATTTGATACACAGAGAACTTCATTTGTTTCATTTTGCTTTCAATATTTAGGGACAGCTTTATTTTCATTTTGATTTGTTTTAAAGTTACATAAAACATTTACATATTCCAAAGTCAAGTCTAACAACACAGGTTGTATTCAGAAATGTCTAGCTTCTTTCTCTGGGCCTTCCCAGAGAAAGTCTGACAAACTCAAACTTTAAAATGGCGAATTTCCAGTGGCAGCAGAATAGGTGAGGAAGAAAAACAGCAAGATTTGGAAGGAGCCCACAAAGGGCTCCAAAGGACAGGTAATGTTCATGTCTTAAGCTGAGTGTGGGATGCATGAGTTTTTTTTTTTTTCTTTTGACTTACGAGTCCTTATAACTCATTCATCTATCATAAACATTTTATATTTATTCAACATTTAATAAATTTTTCTAAAGAATCATCATCAAGTGGTCCTGTTTAGAGATCATGAATATGCATCTATAATATGAATGAAAATATTCATAAGTGAAAATATTCTATGAACGTTATCATGGCTTGGAATACAGATTTCAGAGCCAGACTCAAGTAATTTTTTTATGGAATATGAGAGTGGTAAAAAACTAACATTGCTAAATTAAAAGATGTTTAAATAATATGTGATTTAAGTACATATGTAACTAGGCTGAAAAATGACATAATATTGGCAGGTAGACATTTGACTATTTCGTATATATCCCTCAATGTTTATGTATCCAAGTTGACCAAAAATCTTGTAGGAAACCTCCCCTAAGGGAGGGGCTGTGGTTAGAAAAGGAATCGTTCCTTCTCTCTTTCCTCTCTCCCTCCTCTTCCCACAGGACAAAGCTGTCTTTCCTGGTAGTTGCAATTATTTTTAAAGAATGTGTCTTGTCTTGTCTCTTTATTGTCATCTAATGCTAACCGAAGGCCATAGACTCTTGGTGACAGCTAAATCTGAGGGCTGAGGTATGGGTGCGTGGGATGCAGGACTGGCTTCTTTCCTGGGCTTACCAAGGCTCCCGGAAGACCTACTTGACTGGCTTTTTCAAAGACTCCTTTTATCCTGAACGACATGAGAAGACACTGGAAGGTTTTCTGAGCACGACCCTAAATCGTCCAGGTCACTGTAGTTCTTAGTTTCATGTACCCAAGCTGTTGGCTACCTTCCCTTCCCAGTGCTACACATTTTCACATGATATATTTTCAGACTACTTCATTTTCTCAGCTTCTTTTTTATTTCCTCTTTTATTTCAGCATTTCTATGTTTACTTCCTTTTCTTTGTCCCCTACCCACTGGTACCTTCCACTTTACAGAGTCATCAGTTTCTTTTCCTTATTTTCATTTTCTGTGTGCTCAACTGGTGTTTTTGGCATAGTCAGATATTGTTGTGAAGCATCTAGATGACGGAGATAGGTCCTAGGATGGTCACAAACTTCCAATAAATTCCTGATAAACAACTGTTGACAGGATAAGATATATGAACAGCACCATTTTAACTTCCTATTTTGCCTGTGCTATTCAGGCACCGCATTCGGCACCTTCTACCTAGCAGGAAACTTTTGCTTAGCAATTTAACTTATGGCTCACTTTTACCTTAAGGAATGAGGCATCCTCAATTTCCACTTAGCCAAACCATCTTTTTCTTTCACACGAGCAAAGGACACACTAAAAATTCATGAAATACAAAATACTGATATTCTTCATCTCTTGGCTTCATCATTCCATGGGTTTCCAAAACCAGAGATGACAGTAGCACCAATGTGTTATCTTTTCTGATTGCTTGGGCTTCCATTCTGAGCAATCGGTATCCACGTCCTGCCAGACATTAAATATTTTGATTATTGCTTCTTCCTATGATGCTACAAATTCTTTCCACATTGGATTTCATCTAGAAATTGAAACAGAACATGGAACAGTTTATGCATATGTTCAGTGGCAGGTAGTTTTCAGGATGACACACTCCTCCTTCTGAAGAGCTGATGCCACCTTCGAGGGAGTGAGGGTCACGGCCACTTGCTGCTTCCCGAATTTCTTCACGATGCCATTTATCTTGATTTGCCAAATTTGTTGGAAAAACTACAGAATCATTTCCCTGTGTATCTCAGGGTGCTCACGTATACGTTAAGTACCTTAGACTAGCCCTCTGGCAATGCCACCATAACTTTCACACTGAGAAAAATTACTGTGAATCTTTTTTCTCAAGGATTTTCAGAACTGAATATTACATGCCTTAAAACGTTTTCGTTTTAGATACAGCCACTCCCCTTTTTTTTCATAATTAAGCATGGAATTTCCATTTTAAAAGTTCTGCAAGTGTTGGAAAAATGTAGCACGAGATGTACCAAGGGTAACACAATCACAAACTATAAATATATGTAAAAAACAGTCTGCCTAACTGAGTGTCGCACTGCTGGCTGGTAGATGTTACTGACGTGCATTCAGAGCTGTGAGGCCAGGCTCTCTGACTCTCTTCATGGAAGTTGCCAGCAAGGAAGGTCAGTGACGTTTTGCTGGGGAATCAACAGAGCTGTGTAGAGGCCTAGAGAATGATCTAGGACGCTGGCGCAAATTCACTTCATAACATGCTGTAGCGAACCTTACTTAATTTGAAACCATTGCGAATGTCTCGTATTTTCTCAATTGGGTTCCCAAAGAGCTCAAATCTGGGGGCTATCTGATCCAAAGTCACATATTTGGTACTGTTTATTGTTTGGCAAGTATTTAGGTAAAAGCTTTAGTTGTGGCATAAAAAGAAGCAAAGGAAAAAGAGGAAAAAAAAACTGAAAGAGAAAACTGTAAGAGCATAAAATGCGAAGAGGAGACAGAAAAACAGATTAAGAGGAAGAGAGATCAGAAGATTGGGAGGGTGGCGAAGGGATGAAAGGAGGGAACAGCAGCCACGGACACTATTTTAAAGGAAGATTATGAAAGAAGGAGGGTTAGGAAGAAAGCAGGAGAATAACGGTGATTGTTGCAGTGTGAGTTCAGTGGAGCAACTGGACAGCTGAGAGGTTAATGGAGTGAAGAATATGGGCGGGGCTTCCCAAGGAGGCTGTTCCTCCTGTTCTTGTTGTGGCAGACTCTGGGGGTCAACAGCGCAGGACAGGACGCTGGGACAAAGGAGAGATAAGTCAAAGCTGCAAGAACAGAGGCCAGATGGGAAATGGGTTAATCTCGGAATAATATTGAGAGGCGATGGCCTTGTTCGGAGAGGCCTGAAACCAGATGAACAACGTGGATGGAGAAAACACAGAAACAGGCTGGGCGCGGTGGCTCATGCGTCTAATCCCAGCACTTAGGGAGACTGAGGGGAGGACTGCTTGAGGACAGGAGTTTGAGATCAGCCTGGACAATATGGTGAGACCCCCCCATTTCTACAAAAAATTTAAAAATTAGCCAGGTATGGTGATACATGCTTGCAGTCCCATACTCTAGCCTGGGCAATAGAGCAAGGCCATGTCTCTAAAAAAAAAAAAAAAGAAAGAAAGAAAAGAAAAAGAAAACATGGAAACAGAGTTCTGCCCCAGCCAGAGAGCCTCTTACATACTCCTTTGTCCGCTGGAGTCAGGAGCTAAACCCCAGGCATGGCTGCCAAGCCTGCATGCAAAAGCAGCTAATGGGGTGAGAAATACAGGTCCTGCCATCAGAACATATTCAGACAGTTTTCTCTTGAGTGTTGTTCCTCCTGGAAATTGAGTATTGATCCCAATCCAAATGAGTCCACTGAAAGCTTTTTAATACTAAAATGAGATTTAAAAATAATTGTCTCTGACCATGTAAGTGTATCAGCAGTTAAGAGTAAACTATTGACTAAACTATATAATTGTAAAAAATTCATATTTTAAGAGATTTAGGACTAAGGCAGTAAATTTAATGTGAATATTTAAAATTGCGTGAAAGTCTGTGTAGAATTTCAGTCTCCATCGGATTCATGTCTTAAAGAAAAATGGGCTATATTTAGGATTCGGGCTGGTGTGAGACTGAGGGTCCACGTTTAATTGAGCGAGTTTTAAGTCAGACCAATAGCCATCTGTCAGGAGAGGCTGTGCTGGCGTAATTTGGAGTTTTAAAGGAAGCAGAAACTGATGACGATCTTCCAAGACCTTGAAGACAAATCGAATCAGGAGTTTAAGTCTCCTGAAAACCTCATATAAATGTTTACAAGTGTTTCAAAGGGCAAGATAAAGAGAAACCGTAGAGGATTTTTTTTATGACCTTTCAGCTCATAAATTCTCTGAGAAATATCTCTCCTGGATAGATCTGTCTCAAGGAGAGAGCTCATGAAAATGCAGAACGGCAAGAAAAGTTTATCATTTCCCCAATATTCGACATCGATTATGGTGAGACTGACCATTTTTTTTTTGGTCCATTTTAAGAGCATTGCCTACCTCATCACACAAAACAGTTTTATCTTATATATATGTTAGAGCTTTATTATTACCTAAGGTCTTTCAAAAAGAGAGAATTGAGGTTTACTGCTTTTAAGCACATGCACTCCGGTCTAGAGGCAGGCAGAAGTCTGGGAGAGGAATTCCGTGAATCAGAAAAGCAGAGATAAGAAAGACAGAGAAATTCCTCATCATAAGACCCTTTCCCCAAAACCACCTTGCTGAAGGACACACAGCACTTACTCTCTCAGACTTGTTCACTGACTGCTTGAAGATCTTTCCTCTTTTTTGCCATTTTCATCATCCTAAACATAGAGCTCCTATCCCCAGACATTCTCGCTCCCAGCCCCCATCCTTTTGAAAGAGACATTTACACTTAACAGAGCTTTTGATTTAGGACACCTCGTTTCCCTCCAAAAAACAGAGCAAAATATCCAAAAGCAAACATTGATAACATGCTTTCCTTTCTTCTTTCTTTTTTTTCTTAGAGAAAAGGCCCTTTTCTTTACCAACTAGACATCTGTTCCATCTCTGGGACTTCTTAGATCCATCTGTGGGATTCTAACACTTGTTTCTCACCCCACGAATACTCCCTTAGGGACATTCTGCTTCTTCTCAAATATAGCCTCTTGCTAAAGTTTAGAAAAATCAAAACTATAGGACCACTCCATATAAGAATGCTCCAAATAGGTTTTTCTCTGAATAACATCAAATCTTGAGTCAGCTAACTATTCTTTCATCAAAGGAGGAGAATGCAAAGTCATATCCATATGAGATATATACTCTCAAGATAGATTTGCATGCTCACTCCAGCTTTCAATCTGTTGTGATATGTTGTTTTGATTGGAATATATTTAGAAAACCTGTCCTCACATAGATATGCAGTTGGCAAAGGAAGGAGGATTTTAGCAGCCTTTTCAGATAGGTTAGTTGCAATGGTGAATCTTAAACCACATCAATCAAATTTTAGTACTCTGCTACAGTAAATTCCATTGGTCTATCTTATACTTTGAATGCATCACTTAGCTGTATGTGATTTCGTAACATCATGTATTGGTCATGGGGCAAATATTGGTTGATTGAATTATGCAGATATTCTAGATATTAACTATCATATTACATAATATTAAAAAATCATATTCATTAAAATCACCACTGATACTATCAGAAAAGTCTTTAAAAGTTGTCATGTTCGTAGTGGTGGATACAAATTTACTCAGTCTCAGGTTTCTGTTATGCAGCCCAAACGGGCTAAGGGTATCACAAACTTAGTGGCTTAAAACAACACAAATCTATTAACTCTTAGTTCTGGAGGTCAGAAGTTCAAAATTGATCTCACTGAGCTAGAATCAAGGTGTTGGCAGGGCTGCGTTCCTTCTGGAGGCTTTAGGGGAGAATCCATTTCCTTGACTTTTCCAGTTTCTAGAAGCTGCTGAGTTTCTTGACTCATGAAACCTTCTTCTACCTTCAAAGCCAAAAGCCTAGCATCTTCAAATCTCTCTCCGATTCTGCCCCTTCTTCTCCCCCATCTTCTCCATTTAAAAGCCCTTGTGATTATATTGGGCCCATTCAGAAAATCCAGGACAATCTCCCTAATTTACAGTCAGTTGATTAGCAATCTTAATTCCATCTGCAAACTTACTTCTTTTTTGCCATGCAACCTGACAAAATCACAGGTTCCTAGTACAACTACCTGGCACTACCTACAAAGATGTAGACATCTTCGGGGACCACTATTCTGCCTACTGTATTCTACCTTTTCGTATTCATGAGATGATAGGAAATGTAAAAGTTTTAACTCTAAATTCCCCAGCCTTGTTGATGGAGTAACTTCCCTGGCACATTCGGAAGTGAGGTGTGGGAACGGGGCCCAGGAGGCTTCTACTGCCATCAGCAGTTATGAATTCCTGGTCAGGGTTTTTGGAATCCAGAATCTTCTTCCTCTAGATATCCTGGATGATGTTGCTGATCTCTTTGCTGTATGTCATGACTATACTCTGTGCCCTTCCTGTGGATAATCTTTTTGATTTACCTAAGTCCAGACTGTTCTAAACTATGGAGATCTGAGCCAACCATTGACATTTGTCAAGACGGTATCATCAGCTTTGTTTATTTGGTTTTTGTTGATCTATTTAGGTTTTCCAAAAGCTATGTCTTTAAGAAGTACTGAGTTCCACTGTTTTCCTGAGTGAATTCTTTCAAATGTTCAAGAAATAGATAATTATAATGCCTTTGTAACTGTACCAGGTCATAGAGAAAGAAAAGCTTTTTATAAAACCAGCATATAAATTTTTACAAAACTAGCGCAAAAAAGAAAAATATAGATTAGTCTCACATTGTGAATATCTATGCAAAAATCCTGAATGACAAGGCAAATAAAATCCAGCAATAAACAAAAAGAGCACACAAAACCAAATGAGGTTTATTCTAGGAGTTTAAGAAATGTTTCTTGTTAGGATGTTTATTAATGTAACTCACCATTATATGTAGTCAAAAGCTAAAAATATAAAATCACATTGATACATGTAAAAGAAGCATTTGATAAAAGTCAATGTCTCTTCTTGACCTTAAAGAAATCATAGTATAATAGCAATAGGTGAATACTCCTTTAATGTGATAAAAGTACATCTCTCAAACCAAAATGTAAGGTTGTACTTATGGCAAAACACTGGAAGCAGTTATATTAAAATCACAAATAAGATTAAGATGCCACTATCCCTACTACTACTTGACATTAATATAGAAAAGTTAATACTTTTTTTATATCAACAATAATTAGTGAGGAAATAGAATGGAAAAAACGAGTCTTGTCACCATAGAGATGTTTGTAAATATCCCTAGAGAGGGATTTAAAAGAAGACAAATAAATGGTGAGCCGTACTTTGCTTAGGGATAGGAAGGCTTATTGGATATACCAGTTCTTCCTAAATCAATGTGTACATTCTTTAGGACGCCCATTTAAAATTAGATTTTGAGGCCGGGCGCGGTGGCTCACGCCTGTAATCCTAGCACTCTGGGAGGCCCAGGCGGGTGGATCGCTCAAGGTCAGGAGTTCGAGACCAGCCTGAGCAAGAGCGAGACCCCGTCTCTACAAAAAAATAGAAAGAAATGATCTGGACAACTAAAAATACATATATGTAGAAAAAAATTAGCCGGGCATGGTGGCGCATGCCTGTAGTCCCAGCTACTCGGGAGGCTGAGGCAGAAGGATCGCTTGAGCCCAGGAGTTTGAGGTTGCTGTGAGCTGGGCTGACACCACGGCACTCACTCTAGCCAGGGCAACAAAGCGAGACTCTGTCTCGAAAAAAAAAAAATTAGATTTTGAGTAAAATTTATCAAAAATGATTCCAAAGTTCATTTAGAAAAATAAGTATGAAAAAATATTTAGGAAATTTCAGAAAGAGAGGAGTCAAAAGAGTAGAATACCATAGTCTCTAGGGCCAGACAATCTAGGTTCAACTCTTGACTCTTCCTCTTAATATCTGTGTGAACTTGGGTAAATTACTGAACTTCTTCATGCATTATGTTCCGCTTGTAAATCACAAAAATAGTACTAGCATGTAACAAGCATCCAGTAAATCTCAGCTGTTTTCATTATGAAGTCACCTTAATTAACACAGTGGGGTACTCAACACTGGAATAGAGGGAGTGATCAGCGGAAAGGAATAGAGAATGCAGAAATAAATGCAAGAACTAATAGGATTTCGGTATACAAATAAAAGTAACATTTCAAGTCAGTGGGAAAAGGTGAATTAATAAATAATGTTGGAATAATTGGTTAGCCATTAAAAATAGATGCTTATATTACCTACATTACATTATATTAAATACAATATAGTCTAGGACAATTTTCAGTTACAGCAAACTTTTAAATGTAAGAAATAAAATCACAGAAGTACTAAAAGAAAGCATGAGTAAAAATTGTTTTTATGATCTTAGGGTATGGAAGGCCCTTATGAGTAGGCATAAAACCAGAGTCCTCAAAGAAAATGTTAATCAATTTGCTTTTTTGAAAATTTAAACTTTTTATGGCCAAAAGAAAACCAACAATCAAAACAAAAGTCCCCCCTAGCCATTAAAAAAATGTATATATATACATTCTTTAGTCTATATACATATAGACTAACATTAAGAGGAAGATTGACTAAATTTCTGTGACTAAAAAAGAAAAGAACAGGATTTGTTTTTGCTCTAGGGAAGAAGGTGAGAAAAAGACAGGTGTGGACAGAGAGGGAGGATGGAGCTCGCCCTGGGCCATGTCACCGTCTCCGCACTTCGAGTCACACCCAGCTGGGTGGCCTCCCTCTCCTCCCATCCTTTTCTGTCGTCCTCTCTCCTCTCCTCCTGCCCTCCCCGTGGCAGAAGCAAATTTTCCCCTTCTATTCCTGGGGACCAGTTTAGTCATTTTAGAACAGCACCTGACATATAGTAGGTATTCAATAAATGTTAGCCATAAAAATAATAATGATTTTTAAATTAACTAATCTCTTGTATTTCTTTGTCTCCTGCAAATACCCACGTCTTCAGTGTCTCACCTCCCATCCCAAAGAGACTTGCAAAAGAATTTTCTTTTTTCGTTTATTATTTTATTGATATATCTTAGTCATGTATTTTAGGGCTACATGTGATATTTTCACAAATGTATACGATGTGTAATGATCAGATCAGGGTAATCAGGATATCCATCACCTCAAACATTTACCTTTTCTTTGTGTTGAGAACATTACAAGTCTTCTAGATATTCTGAAATACACAAAAAGACTTTCTTAAACAAGTACCCTTATGCTGAGAGGAATTATGGTGCCAGGGTTAACAGACAAACGTGTGTGTATGTACGTGATATATACATTCACACAAACACAAATAAAACTAGAAATATAGCCTAGAAATATCTATGTATTTCTCAAATTTTACCCTGTATGTTTGCCTCTATGTTCAGTCACATATATAAATACAGAAATATATATACCTTCAAATATGTTTATATAGATACAAAATTTTTCTATATCTCTATAGCTTTATATATCTATACGTTTGCAACAAATAGAATAACCCCAGTGTGATGGACCCAAATTTCTTCAGGGAGTTTATCTCTAGGGAAAGGGATTGTGAAAAGGGCCTTCAGCTTGTTTTTTTATCTTTCTGTCTTGGCTAAATTCTCCACGTTTTATTATGTTGGGAACTAATTCGACTTTGAAATGAAGTAGAGAGTTTTTTTTTTTTTTTTGAGACAGAGTCTCACTCTTTTGCCCGGGCTAGAGTGAGTGCTGTGGTGTCAGCCTAGCTCACAGCAACCTCAAACTCCTGGGCTCAGGTGATCCTCCTGCCTCAGCCTCCTGAGTAGCTGGGACTACAGGCATGCGCCACCATGCCCGGCTATTTTTTTTTTCTATATATTTTTAGTTGTCCAGTTAATTTCTTTCTATTTTTAGTAGAGTCGGGGTCTCGCTCTTGCTCAGGCTGGTTTCGAACTCCTGAGCTCAAACAACAATCCACCCGCCTCGGCCTCCCAGAGAGCTAGGATTACAGGCGTGAGCCACCACGCCCGGCCTGAAGTAGAGTGTTTGAAAGGACTACAAAAGGTAAAATGAAGGCTGAAAATATTTCCCAGGTTTTAAATCTTCAACAAAATGCTTGAAATGATTTTACCACCATCATGCGAATGCAGGATGGCTTCTTGAATCTTGGGCTCTTTACTTAAAAGCAAAAGGACAAACAGAAGGGGCTGGTGACCCTCTCTCCTGGGCACGAGGGAGCATGGAACACATTGTCTGTCACTTGGAGAAACGTACAACCCATGCCTACATCCTGCAGCCTGCACTGGAGTTGTGGGTCATCCCATCTCCTGACTCTTCTCTCCTTTTTCTTTTTCTTTTTCATTTTTACTATCTCTTATTATCATTTTGGGAATAAGGGGGTGAAAAGAGAAAGAATATAGAACCCAATATTCTAACAGTCTCTCTCTTCCCCTGCCTCCATCCTCCCTGCATGCATGCGTGTGTGTGCATATTTTTCTTAATTTATATTGTTAGGTGTTTTTATAGTAGAATCTCACAGAAGCAATAGGTTGCCCCTGCAGTCTTGAACACCAGAGAGTACTATAATATGAAGTTGTGTGTAGCAGGTAGAGACTATAGACCATTTTCCTTTTCAAAAGTACTATTAATTATGATTTCCCAGCCTCAGCGATAGCATTCATCAGTACGCCAGCAATGTGGCTCAGAAAAGATATTGATTTAAATGTTCTCAGTTCCACACTCTGCTTGTGAAAGGAAGTTGAGGGGTCTAACTATATGTGAGGAAAGGATAAATGGCAAAAGAAAAGATCTACCCTCCAAGGACCACAATAGAGAATTAGAAATGGAAGATGAGAAAATGGCGAGAATACCATACTATAATTTTCTGCATGTCCTTAGAAATCAAGGTTAAAGGTGTGCATGAGAAGTTTACCAATGATGACAGAGCTCACAGACGCTGTCAGTCACTGAGGGAAGATGACCAACTCTTAAATTAAAATTTCATTGCATTCCACATTTCCCAAAAGGAGCAGAAGACAATAAAAATGAAGACTCAGAAAACATAATTTTCCATAAACAGGATGATCACTGAAACAGCTAAATAAGAGAGTCTATTTTTTTAAGTGAACATCAGAGGGAAAGAAAGCAAATGTAAGTGTTGTCTGAATTAAAAGGCACATGCAAAACTGGGGGGGGGGGGAAACATGAATTTCTCGAGGAAGATACTGCTACTGCCTGGCATTGCCATTTTAACAGGTTGAAACTAGAGAGGTGACAGTAGGATTCCACGTTAGTAGATGCCAGACCAGATTCCTTGAGATAATAATATTGGTACCAGTTTCCAAACATCAGCTAGGAAGCCATAAAGACGCTGATGAATGGGACAACTTCAGGTGGCTCCATCTTACATTGAAGGGTGAATGTTTGGGGAGCAACTGGGACTGCTGCACGTGGATGTCAAATTTTATAAGTTGATTATGGGGTGAAAGGATTGGGAAGGAAACTCAGATATTTAGGCATCCAATTCAATGTTGAGTTCATGTATCTCCCTCAAATTTCTGTTGGCTTTTTGTGCAGTCCAAGTACTTGATAAGTTTTCCACCTTTTGTTATACTATTACTAAGGTAAAGTAAGATTACAGGGATGGACTGAGTGATTAAAATCCAACTCTGTAAATGTAGTTTTATCCTCCCCTCTTGAATTTCTGAAAAAATGTAGCCCTGTGTTCTAAGTGCAGCATTTGTATAATATATGAAGTATTGGGAATAATTCAATTATAGTTGAAAATTTAAAAGCCCTGGTGAGAAACTCTCTATGAAAAACAATGGTGTTTTTCTTAAATATTATGAGAAACAGTTAATGAGGTATTTGAAATTTTCTTGTGGGATTTTAAAAAGATGTCATGGAATTTTCTACATGGGAGATAAGGTTGAAATACAATTTTAGATGATGCAGGTCTCAAGTTATTAATGAAAATTACTAGAATGTTTGAGGAACATCTCGAATACTTGAGGTTTGGTTCACTTGCAGTAATCCTGTTTTCCCAGTAAAAGTCTCTTGGTGCCACGCTCAGACATACAATCTTGGGAAAAGTCAGATGGCAGTTTTTGTTTCAGCGAATACGTGCTATAGTTTTTTCCACAGTTCTGAATCCATCTAGTGTCTAACAAGCCAGGTTTGTCAAAAGGGAGGTCACAACAGGGTGGAGGTGGGGAGGGATGAAAGAGACGGCAGGAAGAGGGCTGGAAAGGAAATATGTCGCCATTACTGTGAACTACCTCGCACACTGGTGGAGCTAATAGGCTTGTTCACTGTCGTAAACTGAGAGACATTTTTGAGGGTGTTGATTACTGACTGAGATTTTCCTTGGAAGCTGGGAAAGAATTCTATGTAAATGGCACCGGAGAATTTGCTAGGGAACCCCACCGAGCAAGCAAAGGCTTGGATCGAGGATCCTGGGTTTCTTTTTCTCTTTCTGGAAAGTTGCTTCTCATTCCTGTGTTAGATGATCCAACCCTAGAGCGATACATCTTCTATTTTTTTTTATTTGTGCTTTTTTGGAATTTGATGAAATGTGATGCAGCAGTAAAGGCAGCTGGTTGGCCACAGTTGGGAAAACATATTAACTGGGCACGACAATAATTAGAGAAAATAAATCACGTGAATATTATTTCAGAGCCCATTAAAATTCAGAATGGCTTGAACTTGCTTAAGTAAGGAATAGAAGCTAATTTGGGCAAAATAATATGTTTTAAGAATTTTTAACAATCTTATCAAACAAGGAGATTACAAACTTGAGTGAATGCTTGCTAAACTGTGCCAAATACATTTGTTCCAGGAGACCTAGGCCACCTGGTCTCTGAGGCAGGAAGTGTATAAGAAGAGGAAATTCAGGCACACTGCTAAGGTATTAAGTACTCCCAGCATTTCCCAGAGGAAGCGGAGTTGCAGACACAGGGCTATGCCCTCCATTAGGGGAATTTTCTGTCTGGCGTTTCTACCGCAGGAATTCTTTTGCCCAAGTTCCTCCTCCAAGTGTTTGATCCTAAAATAAGACTTAGTGCTGAGTTTACTTTCATCCCCAATTTTGACAGGTTCTAAAATATATTTTGTAAATGTAATATTTGCCTGTGTGAGAGATGAAATGTCCATATTTTAATACAGATTTTGAGTGTAGTCAATCCCCCTTTAATCTAGAATGATTGGGAAATGGCATAATCAGTAGAATATTTCAGTTAACTGAATATCTACAAAGGCAATACTTCTATAAGCATTGACACATCTTACTGAATGCAATAAAATGCATCTGCCACTAATGTTTTATTTTGTTTAATATGTGGCTTAAAGATACCTTCACTTTTTTTAGATAACTCATAAACATTTGAAGATTCAACTGTGCTGAAGGTCAGCTTTACTGACAATAATGTACAGCATGAAATAAAATTCCTGTCCCTCATGAGTTATGAATGGCTGTATTCTGTGTAAACAGTGATTCTTTGACATTGGTTGGCTATTCATATTTCTTTCAATTACTGATAACATACTTATTGGCACCTACTATGTGTCAGGCACAATATGTATACATGGCTATAATAGAGCATAATCACAGGCCTCAAAGAATTCACAGCCTGGGGAGGGGAACAGCCCAATAAACAAATAAATTGCTCATGTGCTTAGGTGATGGCAACCACTCATGGCTAAGCACGGAACAGGCCACTCCTTGGAGAGTTTCCCTCTGTGTGCTGGAGGGTCCAACACAGGTGGAATGGCTGGAAAAGGAGGCGGTAAAGTGCTGGGTACTTGGAAAGGAGGAATTGGCAAAATCTTAGGCTGGAGAGATAGGAAAGAACCAGAACATAAAGGGCTCATAAGTCATGCTCAGGAATTTGGACTTACTGGGGTTTTGAAAAGTTTTAAGGAGGGCTGCTGTAGAACACTTTGGTGAGAGTGTAGAAGACGGTGTGAAAAGTGGAAGGATGGACCAGAAGATCAGCTCTTTGATGATACCCTCACTCTCGACAGCTAGAGAAGAGGTAACAGTGAGACACTTATTTTGATATACACAAAAATACATATCCAATTGATATATTTATGAAAATTATATATAAACTTTGTTTTAGCATATTGGATATTTTGAAGGCTTCAGTGAAACTCTTAGGAGAAATCAGAATTAAAATCTTCTAAAAGCAAATTTTGAGTTCTTTTGTAGTGTAGTTTATTATTCAGACTAATTATTGTATAAATTTGGATTTTTCATATATTTGCATGTATTTCAATTTTCCTAAAGCAGGGTTTGGATGGGTAAAAGCAAAGTTGGAGCAATTCAATCCTGGAAACTCCAGAGCAACCACTATTACATTCAATCACCGTTCAAAAAAAGGCACATGCTTAGAGAGTTTAAATGTGCTTGTTAAAAAACAAAAACAGAACTCTGGATTTAATATAAATTTTAAAAGGTGCTATTTTGCCATTTCCTTTTTTGGGGGGAGGGCATTAAAAATCTATTCTGAAAATACACAGGACTAAAAATGGGAGAATTTAAGCTTTCTATACTGATGTCAAAAAGTATAAGAGTTGAGGTGATGTCACCAAAATGCCAGAGTAGAAGCAATCTGAATTCTGTCTTCTCCACAGAAAACCAACACAACCTAAGGGGAGACAAAAGGATTTTAAACTTGCCAGTTTAGATGATTAACATTGCTCAGAACTACATAGGTGGAATATGGATATTTTACTACAGTCAACATGGACATCTGTGGGGTCGATTATTGTTTGCAATTCTTTATTTCCCTTTCAATTTTAAAAGAGTTATACATTCTTGGGGGTTTTGCAGTGCCTCCTACTTGATTAAGAAGAGTATATTTTCTTGCCCCATTGATGTTGGACTTTGTTATGTGATTGCCAACAGAGGCCAACAGAGTGTTAATAGACGTGACACAACAGAGGACAGAGGCTTGAAGTGTGCTCATATGTATAACTTGGCCTTTTCTGTTTCTGCAATCCATCATAAAAAAAACACTCTGGGTAAAGCCGGTCATAGAATCAGAAATACGTGAAATAGAGCTGAACACAACCAACAACCGCAGTCAAGCCTCGCTAATACCAGCCAAGCCCAGCAAAAGCCACAGCTGCAAAGACCTGTGAGCAAGAAATAAATGATCATGCCACCTCTAGTTTCAACTTTTTTTCCAACCCAAGGGCATCTTGGCCACGTTCTATGGTGGTGAAGTTTTAGAACTTCATCAATCTTTAATTTATGTTCTGGCATTGATGCAAAAGCAATTCCATTTTGGCCTGCAGGTATTCTGTAAGCCCACCTTTATGTAGAAGTAAGACGGTCGTCAAGGTGAGAGTGTTGATTATCCTTGACGACTGCAAAAGGAAGTCAGTCTAGCCGTGCTTCCAAGTCAGTGCTTAACCAGGATTTCAGATCAGAATTGCCCATAGAGCCTCTTAAAAAACGCACTCGCCTGCGCTCTGTCACCAGAGATTGTAGTTTTGTAGTGCTCAAGCATAATTCTCATGAGTCCACTCTTAACAACATCATTCTCTCTCTTTTTTTTTTTTTTTTTTGAGACAGGGTCTCACTCTGTCACTCTGGCTAGAGTATGCAGTGGTGTCATCAGAGCTCACGACAACCTCAAACTTCTGGGCTCAAGGGATGCTTCTGCCTTAGACTCTTGAGTAGCTGGGACTACAGGCATGCGCCACCACGCACGACTAATTTTTCTATTTTTTGTATTTTTCTATTTCCTATATCTCGTTCTTGCTCCGAGCTGGTCTCAAACTCCTGACCTGAAGCGATCCTCACACCTTAGCCTCCCAGAGTGCTAGGGTTACAGGTGTGAGCCACCACACCCGGCTAACAACATCATTCTTATAACAAAAGACCCCAACCTTTTAATAAAATCCAGTTGGGATTTAATAAAGACCAGTTGGGAGAAAGGTTTATGGGGCATTGTCTGAAGGACATATGCATATTTGTTCTTCTGTCTAGTTCAGGTTTCATCCATGGATCCGGTTGTACCACTAGGGAGGCATTTTTATATTTTCTTAGCTCCTCATCAAAATGCTTTCATTAGCTGCATTTTGGACTCTCTTAAAAGGTCCGTTACCTTATTGCTGTTGTTGAATGCATTATCCATTGCCTCTTTTTCTCTTCCCAGTATTTCCCACTT
>NW_012150285.1:9256803-9290256 GCF_000956105.1 Propithecus coquereli
GAAGCAATTTTTTAAGAATGAAAAATAGATCATATTATTAAGTGATATTTTCTCTATGATATATATCCCTAATAACCTATGGGTGATAAAAGGAATAGAAATGGAGTTGTGGTATTGATCTCTTGAAATAAAAACAGAGAATAAGATTTAAGAAATATTCCTGAGATATTTGAACATTGGTTATTAATGTGAAACTTAAATTTTTATGTGATCTGGGTCAACTGAAATTTCAACACCTATTTTGACTAATGTTATCTTACATGAAGTTTTATTTTTATGGATATCTATTCAAGCTTGACAATTGCTTCTAACTTTCCATACCCCCAAAATCTTCTGGATTCTTTGGATTGGCTTGGTCACTCTAAATCTATAAGGAGATCCTAGGGACTTTCAGAGGTCTCATGAGAGTCTGTTGAATGAAGGGCTATAAAGAGGAGATTAACGAATTATTGTATAGCTATATAATAGCATACGCCCATCATTAAAAGTCAAGTTTCCAAATGATATCTAATAACGTGGCTATGGCTTGTGTTCTCGCATCTTCTTAGGCACACAGGAAAGTGAAACTTTCCGGTCTCCCCTTAGGTTATATCAGGACCCTGTGACTAGATTCTGGTTAATGGTATGTAGGCAGAACGAATATTACCCGTAGGCCTAAACAAGAGGAGTCCTTACCTGGCTTTGAGTCTTGGAGGGGCTCTGCATATTACAAACACACAAAACCCAAATTTATTAAAGAACACATAAGTGTCCCCGTCACTCAGGTAGTAATTGATGTTTAGAGTTGGCCCAGCATTTTCTGTAATCATAAACATTTATTCTTGTGCCCAACACTATTTAAGCCCCAGAGCAATGCTTCTCTATAACACTTGCTATGTGCACTCAAAATAACAGGTGAGTGTGTTCAAATTCTGTGAAAGTGTGTAGGCTATACCACTGCTCATGTTGGAGATGAGCACAGGGTCTGAGTGCGTGCAAGATCTGAGCAACAGGAGAGCTTAGGCAAGAGAAAAGAAATTAATTTATCAAATCCTCTTAGAAACCATGAATATCATAGATTCTTGCATACAGAGTATCATTTCTCAGTTGTGCTTAGCATCCATTTTCTTTTCTTGTTTCTCTTTGTTCAAGTATCCAGAGATGCTCTTAAATTAGCATGGTATTTGTGAACATTCGCACATGGTACACAGAACTTCATTCATATGCTTGACCAGGATCTACAAATGTTAGGGGAAGCCTGGGTGGAGGTGATGTGTTTCATATGATCCTCCATGTTCTCTGCCTTTGCTCATTCTCTGGCAGAATACGGAAGATCCATTGGAAAACGTTGAAGAAACTCAAGGACAGCAGAGCCAGTAGATGAAAGGAGCATGATTCTTTCTTTCTTTTTTAACTGATACATAATACATGTACATATTTTGGGGGTACATGTGATAATTTAATACATTCATATGATTTGTAAATATCATGTTGGTGTAACTGGGATGTCCATCACCTTAAATATTGCCTTTTTTTAAGAGCATGGTTCTTTTGGTGACTTGGAAGAGACAGACATCCCTGCCAACTGCATTGGGCTGTGGTGTAAATGGGAAACAAACTTTTATTATGTCTAGGCATTGCGATTTGGGGGTTCATTTGTAATATATTGCAGCCTATCCTAATCTACTTTGGTGGAAAACTTCTCACTATGGAATGTTAAGTTAAAAAAGAATAATTGAAAACTGTAGATGATCCAAATTTTGTAAAAGTTTCTTCCCTCTCCCCAAGTACACACAAATGCATTTGTATGTATATTTGTCAGAGATTGCTATTAATATTTCTCCAAGTATCTATTCTCTACTTCTTCCTCTTGGTAATGGAGCCCAACAATTCAGTTTGGGTTGACTTGTGTCTCCTCCAAATCCATACGTTGAAGTCCTAACTCCCAGTACCTCCGGGTGTGACTTTATTAGGAAATAGCGTCACTGAAGATGTAATTAGCTCAGATGAGGTCATTAGGATGGGCCCTAAACCAATATGACTGGTGTTCTTAGAAAAAGAGGAAATTTGGCCACGGAGACACGCACACAGGAGAATCCCATGTCAAGATAAAGGCAGAGATTGGAGTAATTTTTCTACAAGCTAAGGAATGTCAAAGATTGCCAGAAGAATCCCAGAAGCCAGATGAGAAGCATGGAACAGATTCTCTCTCACAGCCCTCAGAAGGAACCAACCCTGCAGGCACCTTGATTTTGGACTTCTAGGCTCCAGAACTGTGAGACAATAAATTTCTGTCATATAAGACACTCAGTTTGTGGTACTTCATTGTAGCAGCCATAGCAGAAACAAAACAAACAAACAAAAAAAACCACCTACCCCTAACCCCCATTTTTGATGGGGCATCTAGCCATCTGGCTAGAGACTCTACTTCCAACTTACCTTGGAGCCTGGTATGCTCATGTAACTAGGTTTTGTCCAGTAAGGTATGAGCAGGTGTGATGTGCCACTTCTGCCTCATGTCCTCAAAGAGCAAGTTGCTCATCCTCCAACCCTCTCTATCCTCTGTCTCCTGGGTTGCAAGGCAGGGATGGCAGTAACCCAACCTCGAATACGCAGATGAGAGAAATACCCCACAAGATGATGTGCTGACCCATTGCCCAAGTCCAGGGGGCACCATTCACCTTCTCTGTGAACAGACCCTTCTCACCTTATATAGTGCAGCAGCCCTGGGTTGCTGTGCTCCAGGAAATGCACTATTTCTTTTATATATTAACTTATTTAATTTCCACAACAAATCACTAAAGTAGATACTGTCATTATCTTCATCACAAACTGAGGAAACTGAGACCCAAAGAGGTTAAGTATTCTTCCCAAGGTCACCGGCTAGTAAATGGAAGAGTTGTGATTAGAACCTGTAAAGTCTGGCCCTAGGATCTGTGTTTTTAATCATTCTTCTTCCCACCTTTCTTAATGCATTATAATGCCTGAAAAAAATACCCCTAATATTGTTAGTGGTTAGACTTGTGGAGTGGAAGTATGGGTGCTTTGTATTTTTTCAATACTTTCCCCTATGTTTTAACTCTGTACAAAGAGAAAGCATTATTTTAATAAGAAAAAGTAATACATTTATCACTATTGATAAAAAGAAGGATCCCTCTGCATCTCCGCTTTGCATTTGCATAGGTAAACGTCAAGCATTTTTTCACAAAGGACCTCATTCTGGTTTGATTCATCTGCACGGCCACCCAGCAAGCATTTGTTGAGAACCATGTGCCACGTACTGTGCTGTGTGTTCGGGAGAGAAAGTTACATCACACTGTTGCTGCCTGCAGAGAGCTTACAGTCTAACAGACTTTGCTGCAGTGGGACAGGGCCTTGCCCTGGTTCTCAGGCACCCTGTGGTATTCAACGGAAGTCCCAGTGCAGCGATGGGAACGTTTCTCGGTGCAAGAAGCAACGTCATTGCTATTTTCCTAGAAGGCACATACTTACCTCAGACTTGGAGGACCCTAGAGCATAGAGGAGGGATGGAGGCAGGTAAGGGGGAAAACAGTGCTGGGTAGAGACGGACGATGGTAGCACTGAGGGAGGTGTCGGGGAAGCTGACTGCTTGGAACGAGAATGAGAGACTATCACATTTGTCACACCCAGGTTCTAAACTCAACTAGGAATAGAGAAATGTCCCAGGAAAGAATCAAGTGTCCAAGACATCAGAATGCTTCCAGAAGGAATGTCTGGCAAACCTTTGGTAACATTTTTTTCTCTCCTACATTCTTCTAGAAAATTCCATGTAACTCATCGCTATCACTTCATTCTGATAGCTGCCGAGTAGAGTCACAGTTCTTTTGTAATTTCTGAGAAATCATTCACTTTGAAAATTTCCTTAGAGAAACGGTTTAATTTCGTGGAACCCGTTTTTGAGCAGGGTCAAGGAGCAATGATTGGGGTTGGTTTCCCAGTTATTGAGATGCTGATGGAGGCTCTGTCAAGGTCTGGTCACCCGGAGCTGTGAAAGTTTAGTTGTCATTGACCAGGAATATATTAAGGGGTTGAACTTTCCTGACTTGTGGCAGACAGCCCTAAATGAGATTTACACACAGACGGTTTTCATCACACAGATGTTTTCATCGCACAGATGTTTTTCATTGTAGATGTGTGTGTTTTGGACTATTGTCAAAAGTCTAGAGCTAAACAGTCCCTGAAAAGAACTTTTGCTGCTAAAATGAGCTTGCCAACACATTATAGGTCACATTTGGCTCCAGGGGGAGAGAGAGAGAGAGAGAGAGAGAGAGGTGTGTGTGTGTGTGTGTGTGTGTGTGTGTGTGTGTGTGTGTGTGTTGAGGTGTCAGGTTGTTTCAGGGCAGAGAACAGGGGAATTCATACCTTGAGTATAGTGACATATACAACAGGTCTTTTAAGCCCCTTCGAGGACAAGGCAGAGTCCAGGCCTCGCAAATGGCTGTGTAGAAGCTGTAGGCACCACGGCGTTTCCTCCATTCCTGAAGCAAATTGTGTGTTATTTACACGAATAAAGGAAGGTTGACGAAGGCCTTTTCCATTTCCTTCTCTTCCCCTTTCTGTGTTTCCCTTGGTGGAGCACCGGGGGACAAGATAATCATGATTCCTGCACCAAACAGAAGTCGAAGGAACATGGTTCCTCCTCGGGTCGTTGTTGGCTGACAGGTTCCTGCGTGGGGGCCTGTTTCAGGCCCTGAGGAGACGCAAGTCTCAGGTCTGGGCGTGAGGCGAATGAAGGCAGGATGAACCAACTCCTGAGCGCAGAGTGGGGTGTGGAGACCAGCCTCACCGGTTCTGTCCCTACATGCCGGAGCCTCCTCCGCCCACAGGAGCCATCTCTGTGCACAAAGGCAGCTGCGGCGTCACCTGGGCTCCTCTGTCTCAGGTGGCCGCTGCTCACGGCTAATCGGTGACGATCTGGTCTGCCCCTTGTGGGGGCCTGTCTAAATGGAGTCCAATAACGTCCTTATAAATGAGCTTTCTTGAATAAAACCTGCTCCCACTGTGCTCAAACCCATGACTCTTTCTGCAGAAGCACATCGTGTCAGTTGGTATTCTATTTAAACAAAACCCAACCAAACCCATCAGTTTATATGAGGAGCTGTCCACGGTAGTGAACAACCACCTTCACAGTGAGTGTGTTGATACAGTTAACGCGACAGGCACCTCCGTTAGGAGGCGAGTCCAGTAGCGCACGGAGGACAAGCGACCACAGGCGGGGACGGGGAGGAAGGGACAGCAGTGGCAGCTCGCTGTGTCCTCACATCTGTGGCCTCACAGAGATTTTCTCACTGAAATCCTTACAACCCTTTCCTGTAAGTATTTCGACCTCAATTGTACAGGTGAGGAGAAGTACACTCAGCATTTATGAAGAGAAGGGACAATATATTATTATTACTACAATACATCATATTGTTGGAGAGTGGGGATTTTGGCCTCAGTCTAGGAAGTATTGGAGGGGCTTCTGGAATTCTGGAGAAACTGTCTTAGATTCAGGGTGATTATAAGGCAAAAAATTAGGCCATGACTCTGTTGGCTCCCTCATCCCTCAGTGCCCTGCTGAATATTGCTGAAATTACTGGATTAATGGTGTCCGTGGGTGGGGGTCCTTCATGCATTGAACTTACTCATAGACTAAATAATCTCTTGTAATAAATTATTGTAGGTCATTATTACAGAAACAGGGATAATCACTCAATGTCAAAATTCAATTTCCCACCCATGCCTAACTATAGACGGTTCATTCTCAATATTCATTTTACCTGAAATTCCATCTGCTGTTTTAAAAAAGTAAAGTGAGAGGATGCCTTGACTTTGCAACTTTAACAAGCACACGCATACAAAAATAAAACAAAACAACGACAGAAGACACACCTCTTTCTTTACATCTTGGCTCTAATTGGTACCACCTGTTCTTCCCTGCACGTGAACCAGCCCCGGCCCGGGCAGCTGTGGAGACGCACAGCGAGGAGTGGTTTTTCCTACTAGAATGTGTCTCCATAGTACAGAGGAAGGATAAGCTTCACATAACAATTTAAACAAAAATGAATATTAAAGAAAATCCCTATTCTTTACTATCGTAATGTCCACAATCCTAAAACAGACAGACTATAAGGAAACAAAGAGAAAGCGAAAGACTTAGCAGGATTTCCTTCCGACTGACTAAAATCTGAATTGAAAGGAAATTCCTCGATTCTCTCCTTTTTTTTAAGTTTGCATAAATTGAATTTTCTTGGAATTTACAAAGTTACTGTGTTTAAATAAATTGAAATCCCTCTTGAAAGTCATGTTCTTGCCAACTGTACTAAGCTTTTTATTTTATTTTATTTTATTTTTGAGACAGAGTCTCACTCTGTTGCCAGGGCTAGAGTGCCATGGCGTCAGCCTAGCTCACAGCAACCTCAAACTCCTGGGCTCAAGCGATCCTTCTGCCTCAGCCTCCCGAGTAGCTGGGACTACAGGCATGTGCCACCATGCCCGGCTATTTTTTTCTATATATTTTTAGTTGTCCAGATAATTTCTTTGTATTTTTTTAGTAGAGACGGGGTCTCGCTCTTGCTCAGGCTGGTCTCGAACTCCTGAGCTCAAACGATTGGCCCACCTTGGCCTCCCAGAGTGCTGGGATTACAGGCTTTTAATTATTTTTCCACAGCCAGAAGCTTCAGTTCTGATGCTTTGATTGGGATTGCAAATATTTTTTTCCAAAAGTAGAGAGAGGATTCCAAGCAGAGAAGTGGCCCATCAGCCCCTTGAGTCTGTAGTTCATTTGTGTTTATCCTGCACACCCTACACAGCAAGGGCTAATCCTGGAGCGGGGCTGCCCTTTCGTTCAGAACATTTTATGCTCCTTTGTACTTGTTTTTTGAGGTGTTAGAAAATCTTTCATGGCTTGGGAGAAAACAAATCACTCTTCCTTCTCGTAATGTATCCCCAGTTGTTTCAATTAGCTCTGGCTGCTGTAACAAGATACCACAGACTGGGTGGCCCATACATGGTAGGATTGTATTTCCCACCCTTCTGGAGGCTGGAGGTTTGAGATCGGGGTGCCACCGTGTTGGGTTCTGGTGAGGGCTCTCTTCTAGGTTGCGGACGGCTGACTTCTCACTGCATCCTCACACGGCAGAGTGGGTGAGGGTGCTAGTTGGGACCTTTTTCAAAAGGGCGCTAATCCCCGTCATGGAGGCTGCATCCTCATGACCTTGTCACCTCCCAAAGGCCCCACCTCCTAACACCATCACATTGGGAATAGGGTTCTCCATATGAAGTTTGGGGGGACACCAACAATGGTTAGTTTGCACCAATGACTAATTCTCATTGTGTAAATGGAAGCGAGACCATTAGGTAAGTGACCATATTAGCAATTCCAATGAAGCCAAAGCCTCTATTCCAAGTCGTTTTGCTCTAACTCTTTGATGGATACTGTCTGAGGCAAGCCAGCACCTGGGGAACAAGGACTGGATAATCATTCCAAGTGAAAGAATTTATCTCCTCTTGCTCTTCCTGTTACCCTCAGCTATGCTGCCCGCCCTCTGGCTCTCTGTCCAGTCACAAGTAAGGCTAAGACTGAGGATGTGACCGGGCCTGCCCCAGTCACCAGCCTGCTGTCCTCAGGGATGACTCGTCAGGTGGTTTTGCACAGGGAGATTGAGACTGCCGGCTCAGTTCGTGATCCTCTATGTGTCAAGACGCGATCTTCTCCACGTGAGTTTGTGTAGAATGAAGGGTTTGCATCTGAACCTGGTTTTTGAGGCAGCTGCACAAAATAAAAATGAGATGAACACGTGTGGAACATTCCCTGTGTTCCAAGCACTGGGCCTTTTTCTCACTTGAATGTTCACTATCATGCTATGAGCTAAGTGCTATTTTTTCCTCATTTTACAGATGAGAGAACTGAGGTTCAGAGAGGTTAAGTGATTTGCTCAGGGGCACAAAGCTAATAAATGGTGGAGTGAGCATCTGAGGCCAGGCAGGCAGACTCCAGCTGCTGCTTCGGCAGTCGCCGCATGAGAGGAATGAAAATGTGAGCACGTAGATCCGACCCCTCCCGGTGGGAGCCTGGGTTTCCAAGCTGTTGCAAACCAGCCCTTTGGGATACCTCCTCCCATGAAATCACAGCACTCAGAACAGCTACTCAATCAGACGGATATTTGCTTGGCTGTGGAAGTCCTTGAGAAGGAAATTAACAGGACTTGTGCCTTCGTAGGCATCAAGACCCTCTTCTTGGGCCCCCTGGGAATCCTTGGTTTCCAGAATTAACATCTCCAACTTTTTTTTTATCATAAAGGCTGGGCAGGCCATTCAAATGCTCTTTGGGTTAGCAAAGTACTTGGAATCCCTTTACGACGATGCATGAAAAAAAATCAGGAGAGGGCGGTGGGAATGGGACATCTTTAAACATCTCATATGCATTGGGACAACATTGTTTTTACAGTGGAAACAAAGCCCTTTGGTTATTTAGTGTTAAAATACTCAGATGTACATCTGATGTAGGTATGTGGTCACTGCAGCTCATCAAAGGCCAGAAGAAAAGAAACTTTCTATTATAAAATCCTTCTGGGCTGAAGAGGTTAAAACTACAATAGCAGCTTTGTTCCTCTCTCTTCGTGCTACCTCCCTCCCCATCCCCCATCCCCATCCCCCATCCCCTACTGCAGACTTCCACAGCAAGAATAAAGAAAACCACTGCGTTTATAAAGTAATCTCACATCGAGCTTTCTTTGCATAAACAAAGACAGATGTTACACCAGGTGCTTTTTCTAAAGGGAAGTTTTGATATATGTTGGGGAGAATCATCAGTTTCCACGCAGCAGCAAATGTTGTCAAATGTGTGAATTTGTTTCAATCATGGTACGAACGTGAAGTAGAAAAAGAATTTTCCCCTCACTGGGGCAGGGAAGTGTCTCCAACATGAAGCAGCCCCAGGACTTACTCCCGTCTGAAGCAAACAGTGTGAGGCAGAGAGATGGTTTTGATATTTATAGGCACATATTCTCATTCATCTATAGAAGACCAGTTCTGAAGGTTTTTGTTTCTTTGAAACATCATGAAAGAACTTGATATTATTAAATGGCTACTTGGAAAAAAAGAGATGAAAATCTCATTATTTTGCATTGTCAGAGTGAAGCCAAAGACAGCACCTGCCTGAGTAAATTGCAATAAAACCCACACAATCAGGTAGGAGGAGTCCAGAGCCGAGAGGTGTTGGGATGTGTGAGAATCAGAAAATGAAAGCTTTATTGGTGGATCCTCAGCTTCTAGTAACATGTAGATTACACCACAACCCACAGTCTTTCAAAGCTTTCGATTTGACTTGTAAATATTCAAATCAACTTAAATAACATTTATTAAGGGCTAATTAAGTGCCCTGAAATGGAAGTTGAGGGTGGGGACAATCTGAAAGATTTGATGAAGTTAGTGCTTCTCAGATTTATGATTGACACACCGGTACAATTTTTAAAAAGCAGGGGCCCAAAATAGAGTTGCTGACTCTTTCTTTTGCCGAGTAACATATCATCACTATCATTTTATGAATCAAAAGGCATTTTGTGAACTATAATGACAGAAAAATGGAACGAGGACATCATCTGAGACAAGAGATTGCCCTACGGATTGGATAGAGGTCGCTTTTCGAACAGCTTTCTTGGTTGTCCTCAGAGGCTCGTTTTGCCACAGATGGGGACATCTTCATTCTGCCGGGCTCCAGAGCCCAGGCTTTGGGAGACTCTGGATTAGACGAATCTTTCAGGGTCTTTCCAGATCTTGAAGTCTGTGACTAGAAGCCTTGTCCCTGACCACAGTGGAAACTGGAAAGGCCAGATTGACAGATGATGAACAGCCGGGGAACAGCTTGGATGCCAGGAGTCACAGGATTGCACAGGAGAAACGCTTCGAAGCACAGAGTGAGCAAGGCTTCGTGTAGAAGGTGAAACGCAGTCAGGTCTCCTAATTAATCATATTTTCCCATGTTGAGAGATCCACAAACGGGAGTGGCCCCTCCAGACTGGGCTGCAGGGAGGGATTCAGAGGGCCCAGGGCTGGAGAAAGGGCTGCCGAGTCCCGCAGCCGAGGAGAATGCCAGGTCTGAGGTGGATATTTTCACTCACTCGGTCTTTGGCCTGTTTCTATCTGCCCTCTCTCTCCACCCCTCACGTTGAAAGTTTTATTCCATCTTTCACACTCAGCCATCTGCTCTCCCCTTGGCAAAATTATCCGTTTGCAGTTACTTTACTCTTTAAAAGAAATTTTTATTTTACGTTTTTCTCAGAGATCACTGGTGAAGCTCAGGGGCCGGAGAACGGGAGAGGGGTGAAGGGTGAAGGGTGAAGGGTGAAGGGTGAAGGATGGGCTTGCTGGGCAGGGAGGGGTGCAGGGCTATTCCCGGAGCTGCTGCCCTCCCAGCTACTCCACCTGGGCTTTGCTTCTCTTCACAGCCTCTCCGTTCACGGGCAGAGACAGACAGGCCTGGTAGCCACCCAAACACAGTATGCTTTTACAGCACCACTGTTTAATTTTGGGGAAACCAATTCCCCCATTTCTCCTGAAATTTGATCATTTTGTAACAGAGCAGTCACCCCTCCTCCCAAAGATATGGGTGGGTAAAATTGAGAGTGTGTAATATGTAATATGCAACAGAGGGCATGGCCTGAAGAAGGGGCAAAAATATTTTCTGTTTCTTTTAAAACACCCTTCACCCCTTTTTGAGAACTAAAATCTGCATCCCTGGCTCTGGCCAGTGGTTGGGAGGAGCAGGGAGAAGGCCTTTTGTTCTTATCCCAGGCCCTGCCAGCCCCACAGCTGGGCCCAGCTGGGGCTTTGTCTTTGCAGAGATGGGAGGATTAGAATAGTTAACCACAACAGCCTAGAACGCAGGGCACTCCCTTAAAAACCTTTGTATTTCTGCTTATGGGCAGGAAAATTTGGATTTTGAGATGAGAAGGTCTACCATTTTTCTTCCTTTGCCAGCAAAGTAATAAACTTCTCTTTCCTTTTTCTCAAACCACTTGTTCTCATTCTTCTGATGTGGCCTCAAGGACAAATGCTGAGTTTTCAGCAACAATTTGGTGAGTGTTTGCTCCTGTTTGGTGTCAATAATTGAAATAAGATTTTATTTCCATTGTAGTGCATCATTGTATGTGTGCACTCTTATCTATATAGCCATATATAAGTGTATGTAAGTGTATGACATTTATGACATATGTATAGATATATATAGACATATATTCAGACTTGTAATCATGTATGTGTGTTTTGATAGGCAAATACATTAAAAGAGCAAGACCGCTCTGCTTGGCGCTGTTACTGGAATACACACATGGAACCTCAGACCATGTCTGAGATAGTAAAAACTGCGTTAAACTGAACATTGCCTGGGGTTTAAATTTAGAGTGAGGTGTGTTCACCTTATTGGAATTGGCAACAGTTCTTTTAGCCCACTAAGCTGAGAGATGTTAATTGACTTGTTTATAATCTACATTGGGTACACTGAAGACAATGCCAAGGATAATGTCGCTAGTCTGAACTTGCTAGGTAGGTGCCCATGAGCTGTACTGACCAAGAGTGAGCAGTTGGAGAATTTCCAGGAGGGCAAGTGTTTAAGGAGGTGACATGAGCTCACTTGCACAATTCACATAGAATTAACAGCATCATTACAAGAATAAGATTTGTTGAGTGCTTATTGGGTTCCAGGCGCCATGATAAGTGCTGTACATATGTTTTATTTAATCCACACAAAAACCTTGTGAAGAAGGTTGCTGTTGCAAAGCTGGGAAACAGAGTCAGGGATGTCAGTCGATGTGCTCTGGGCCTCACAGTTGGTCCGTGGTGGCCCTGTGATTTGGTCCCCGAGCTCTCAACGCCCATGCGAGATTGCTCCCCAATCAAGGAGGAATGGGAAACTCTTCTAGGCCAAGGGAATAATGTGAAGGCAGGAATGTGTGGTGTCCTCTTCATTTGGCTATTGTCTGCTGGTTCCCCTACAAGCAGTATTGAAATTAGCTAGAAACCTCATCCTCTTCCCTTTTATGTCTTTCCACCCCCAGCACCTGTCTGAAATACTCTCTCTACCCCAGCAAAAAACCTGTAAGAGCGTCTCCAGCCTTTGGGGAAGCCTGGACTGGATATATACTCCACCTACTAAATGCCTACGGCTTCCTAGCTCACACTTGGTAGCCTCTGCTCCTGAGAGCCTGGGAGAAAAGCCCCTGAACACAGAGGCCCACAGCCCAGAAATCAACTCAACACAATGGAAAATACACGACGGCATATGCACAGCCATGCCCGTGTGGCATCGTACTGCACGCCTGAACTGTGACATCCCCGCAGCCCAGAAACACACAGCCTCGCGGGGTTTCCTGGGCCACAGGCCACGGGCTTTGCTATGAAACTGAGAATTGGGGAAATGAGAACACCACCTGGATATTTGATATCATTATAGCAAGATTATTGTGGTTTTAGCTGTGGTAGTGGAGTTGAGGACATTTAAGAGCCCGTATCTTTTACGGATCCATATAAAAATAATTTATTATTGGGAGGGAATAGACAAAGCAAGACTCAGGCTCTGAATCAGGAGATGTTGAAGCTGGGTGAAGACTATGTAGGAGTTTATTATATCATCTTCTGCACTTTTTTATGTAATGTGAAAATTTCCATAATAATGCTGCACAAAAAGATTGCCTCTGATTGAAAGAGAAACCAGCTTAGGGCAACAATAACCTTCGGAAGCTACGGGCGGGGGGGAGTGGCTCCCCAGCCAAGACCCCAAGGCACCCTGAGCTCCATGACAGGGTGAAGGGCCCTTTATTCAGGCAATTCATCGAAAATCATCTCCGCCACGCGACAAAGTCAGAAATGAGCATCCACAGCCTGAGATGTGTCCACATTTACACATTTATTTGGGTTTAGAGAGACGACACAGACAAAATACTTTGATCATACACAAGTTTATATTTGGTAAGAAGAACAGGTTGCCACATGTTTGTGTATTTCATGTTTTTATTTTTTTTCTGTCATTAGTAATGGAATAATGTTGGGGAAATGTCAATGTCATTCAGAAACACCAGTTGGGAACAGTATTTTGGCACACGTAACTAATAAATACACAGTGTTTGCATTTAGCACTTAAAAACAGAAGAGCACGTGCAAGATGATACCCAGTTTGAGGTTCCTTGATTCCTTGTCTTGCTACTCTATTTACACCTGCATTTCTTTGTCCATCTTTTGAGGAGTAGCACCTACTCCAATGCCCAGCAGAGTCAACACCTGCGATTTCGGCAGTTTGTGACACTCCATAATTGGCTTCTTCTATTCCTAGAGACAAAGTAGAGTTCACCTTGCATTTTGTGAAATCACACAATTCTCAAAGGAGGTTTCTCAGTACGGGGCTCAGCTGGGGGCGTGTTCTCTATTAGAGCTGATACGGAGGGCATCAGTTTAGAAAAGAGAGAGAGCGAGAACAGCAACAGATGCAAATGTAGTTTTCGTAATATCCAAGTTCAATACAGCTACCACACGGAAGAAGACCAATAATATATTGTACAAGCTTTCACAGAAACACATGTTGATTTGCAACACTGTACAGTTCAGATCTAAAGTGCACAACCCCAATTTGAGGTGACGAGACAGTACTATCAATATAATAAAGGCAGCACAGTCACACACAATTGATTTCCTTTTCCTTCCTCACACCCTGTGACAGTACATGAAGTCCACACCGTGTTTAGGTCTCAGATAAAGACATACCACACTTTTTTTCAAGTATCTTAAATAACAAACACAATATTGCTGTGTAAATGAAAATGGCCATGTCAATTCAGATTAAAGCTAAAACCAAACTTTTCTAAAATTTACAAAGGATGGTCCCACATAATGGCCTTTGGCACTGGGAATTTGGACTAATATTTAAAACAATCTCCCTCCCTTCCTTTCTTCCTTCCTTCTTCCTTTCGTCCCTCCCTCTCCCTGAGCAGATTACAGACCTACTTTAAGGAATATTTATTAAACTACTGGGACCCACTAGGCTTTTATTTCTCCCTTCCCTGGGCTGTGGTTGGTAGGACTTCCCCGCAGAGGTCTGAGCAAGGCTCTTGGCAAATTTCAGAAAGGATCCGGAAGTTGCAGGGGAGTGGTTAAAACAAATTGAACCTATCGGTTAAAATTGTTTTGCTGGAATTTCATGCACAGGCACAAATTGTCCTATTAAATTCTGTCATCTCATCAATCTGAAATGCAGCACTTTATGATCTAGGATCTATACCCCATGAGACAAGCATCCTGAGTGGACAGAGGTCGCCGCGCCGTCTTCTCCAAGCAGGATGGTTGGTTGGATCAGTTAGTGTCTCCGCCTCTGGGATGGGACCTTTGGGTCCAAGGCTCAAGACAGATGGGCAGCTATGCGCTTGTTCTCAGCAGCCAGTTCCTAGAAAGGAAAGGGATCCTGCCCACTGGACAAAGCCTAGAACGAGAGGCTATTCCTTCATGAAATTCCGCAGCACAGATAGAGTTTACTTCTACTCGTCACAGTGAATCCATTTGCTTTCCAGACAGAAAGGGCCCAAAGCCATGTTCATATCAAGCATCAGTGTTTTTGTTTGTAACCTGGGAGAAATAATGCAGGGGCAAGCCTGTGCAGATTTCAGATGGTTGGCTCCTGTGGATATATGCAGGACGTTTCTATCTGTGGTAGGACAGCGCCCTCTCTGTTCACTTGTCCACCTGTATAGTCTTTCTGCCCAGTGAACTGCCCGGTCCATACCAAAGGGTGAATGTTTCTAAATTACTATTTGCAGTCTCCACTTAAAAGTCTGTAGTTCTCCTGCAGCACTTGGAATCTGACAATCTGTGGCCTCCTAAATATCTATGGAAGCTTTTGTTAGCTCATGTCTCTCCATCAGGTTTGCAGGGGAAGAAGGATGTTGTAAAAATATTATTTGGGATTGTCAGGATCTTATTACCTCTGTGTATACTGGTCACTTTGGATCTTGATGGGAGACAGATAGGAGAAGGTCTTAAGATGATGTCTCAAAATCTAGGGGGAGGAGCTCATTTCATGAAAGGGAAACAATCACCCATGGAATATAAATTATTTGGGATCCAGTGAGAGGGAGTCTAGCAGGAGAGACTTCTGTGGTTGGAATGGGGAGGGGATGGAAATAAGCAACTACCCAGGAGGTAAATTACTCCTTCCTGGACACTGCCAATGTGGCACCCAGGATGATGTCATTATTGTCACACAGAGATCTCTTCTCCCAAAGCCAAGTTTAATTTTCTGGGCTCACCACATTCTGGGAGCGTGCTTCTTTCCTCTTTGCTCAAGCTGATTAGATTTAATTTTTATTTTTCTCTAATTAATCCAATGGCCTAATAAAAGAATACTGTTTGAGAAGACACCTCAAGAACCAGCATCAACTTCCTGTCCAAACAGGCGGAAGTGGAAAGCCCAACAGAGACGACTGCCGTCATTTAATCTAAGATGAAGCCTGGTTGGTTCCTCATGCTTGGCAGACAGTGTCTGCTAAGGGTCAAGTGGGTGGAAAACTTAAATGGGAAGAGAATGTTATTGCCAATCTAATCAATCATTTTAAAGAACTTGCAGTATTCTTTTGTGCTTGTTTTGAGATACTAACTTTGGAGATGTAATAGGCTATAACATGTATAGAAAGAAGGAATCCTACTTTTTAAGAATCTTTGTGGGCCTATGCTTCAAAATTACTTCGCTGTTTTATTGTGCCTCCATTAAAAGAAAGAGAAAAAAAAAATCTGGCTTAGTTTTTATATCTGCCCCTGCAGTTTGTATAACCCATATAAAATAAAAATCTATATGTTACAAAATAGGATTTCTTTTTTAATATATATATTTTCCTTTTTGTAAAATTATATGTATTTAAATACATTTGAAATGTCACTATAGGTAAATTAGAAATTTTTTTTCTAATACTATGAAAAAGGCAAGAGTTTTTATTGTCAACATACATTTTATATTTACTATATCCTTTTCACTGCACCCCAAAGAACCTTTTATGATTCAGGGGCAATTTGGCACTATTCAATCCTACTACTCTGAAGTGAAAATAAAGTTTGATTTGCACACTATATTAAAAGTAAGGGAAGTATTTATAACAACTTTAAGCTTTTCCTTATTGATTAGAACACAGCCTTCTGTCACTAATTGTTAGAGAGGTATTCTAAACTTAAGAAAGGATTTTTAAAAGGAGCAATGTTTTTTTGATTTTTAAACTCTACTCTACTCTGACATCACAATATAGAAATAGATTTACTTTGGAACAAACTACAAATACATTCACACAGTTTGTGACAACTTAATTGTCTACCTAGAGAAGTGAAACAGCTTGGTGAGCTAGGTTATTATAAATCTTGTCCAAGACGTTCTATTTCTTCAATCAGGAAGTCAATGTCTTGGTGAGTTGCTGCGGGGTTTGAGATAACCATGCGGAAGAAATTGACCTTGTCTCCCAGGGGTTGGTAGCTGACCATGGTGGTTCCATACTCCATCATTCTGGCTTTGATCACTGGCGCCACCTATGGGAGAGAGCACATCAGCCTGGTGACTGTTTCTCCTGGAACGTTCCCCTTAGTCAAAGAACCCAATAGCAAGCAGCAGTTTTAGGTTTTAACTAAACAATCAGAACCATATTTATTTTCTCTCGAAAGAATTGCCTTGAGTTTTCTTGAGACCAGAGGACTACAACGGTTCAGTACATTCAAGACCCTGAAGATGATAAGAGCAGTAAGAAATGGTAGGTGATCACGTGTTTGCCATCTTATCCTTGACTTTCTAGTTAAAGTTTTGGGAGAATCTGGTAGTGGCCTCAAGGCTAAACAGTTTAGCAATACAACATTTGGGGGAGTTTTTCCCCCCAGCCAATATAAAAACATTGAAATAAGAGATAGTTCAGAGAATTGTCACCAAAAGGTAATTTTCAATATCAAGTGATATATGAAGATAAATAGACTTGTGGCAACTTTCTTAAGACCCTAAAGCTTGTTTCTTCTCATTCTCGGTTTGCATTGCCTTGGTTTATAATGTATTTTGAAAGGTATTCCTTAACGATGACAAATCATCTGGGCAAAAGCTGAACCCACAGGGACTTAACACGCATGTGTTACACATCACGTATCGTATCACAGACAAGATTTTACTGTATTTGTGCTGGCCTGTTGATTACAGCCTCAGTAGTTCTCTACCGTGTGTGAAATTAAATTTAAACTCTTTAGCTCAACACCCAGCTCTGAGGACTCATCTTCCACTGCTCACCAAAATGCATCTTCAGCTCTGACAAGACTCCTTTATGAAATATCCCTTGAATGTACCACTTGTATCCTTATCCCTTCGCACTTGTCATCAGTGGTACCATGTCACGCTTGTTCTCTTTGCTTAGAATGCCCTTTTTCTTCCAGTTCACATCCTGCACACACTCCAAGACTCCAGCGCAGTCTCGCAGCTGCTAGGAAGTCTTTGCTGACTTCTCAGTCCCTTAGAATCTCTCTTCTTTTAAGTTGTAAATAATGAGTCTTTCCCCATAGATTCTGACTATCTACTGATTTCCTACCATCCTCTTACTTAAGAGCAAACACATTTCTAGAGGGTGGACAAAGTGTCACTTCTTTTGTTTACCAGCATAGTGCTGGGTACATGTGGAAGCTTCCTGAATTCTTGCTGACTATAAAGAGTAGCATAATTTAGGAAGAGGCATGAATTTAAATTACATCTAACTGTAGGTATGATCTGTCCACATATATTTACCACTGGAGTTTATAAATATGACATTTGATCCTTTAAGTTCAGTGCTGCAAATACATAGAATGGTAGACATCAGAGAATCTTCAGACTTGTTTGAGGTATATACATGGTCAGAAACTCAGTTCAAAATGGGGACGTGCCTTACATCACAGACGAATTCGTCTCAAATGAAGGATAGATTCAGATGGAATGCTGTTACGAACATGTGACTTCTGAATATCAGCTCTTAAATAACCATTGGTTTACAATGAGGTTTTCATCTTCAAAGTACCCAATGCACAAAATCAGCCAGGTTCCCATCAGGCCTGATCATTTGTTAGTTACCAAAGAGAAAGCCAACAGACGGACGTCACATTCACCTACACCTCACATTCTGAACCTAACTTCCTCATCTAAAAGTGAATGCGGATGACGACTCCAGCCACCGCTGGGATTTTCTGATTCTAGATGAACAAGTTCCTCCTCCCTTCCTGCCCCTTCCTTGCCCCATGGGGAGGTGATGTGAAGAGGAGTGTTTCTGTTGGGTTGGTCCTTCTTTTGTGTAGGGGATTAGAACACATGCAGAGCATCAGGCTCATCCCAAGGGATAAATATAAAAAATAATTTAAATATCTTAAGTCTGGGATTAAGTTCTGGAAACAAATCTACTAGAATATTCTAGTCAAAGGGGCATGAAATTTATTACTTTGTGCTGCAAGGCACGTCAAGTCTAGGTGGTCCCTGAGAAGAGAAATCCCAAATTAGAAAAGTAATTCCAAATCCACGTGGCTGCAGGAATTCAAGGAAAAGTCACATAAATATTCCTTAGTTTTATCTGTGCAATAAAATCGTGTTTGCTCTTCAGAACTGGTAAAATAATGGCAATACTTTACTCAGTGAATTCAATTCCTCTTTAGCTTTCTTGGCTACCCAAGCAAAACCACACAAGAATGGCACTAATTATTAAGGACAATTATCTCTAACTTTTCAGATGAATGCAAATCAAAGGTCAAAAGAGTAATGTCAACAGCCACGTTCCCAACAGATCTTGGCATAAAGTGAGATTGAATCCCCTGTTCCTGAAGCAAGCCGAGTGGGCAGAAATTGCAGCTGTCCAAACACATATGACTTTTGGCTGCGTCCAGAAAATGCTGATGAACTAAACTTAGCGGGAACATGGATCATCTACTTCATTGTGTATTCACTAATTGTAAGTGGAGAAGGAAAATAAGATTCTGACTATTATGATGAATATATAGAATTTTCACATATTTCCAGGCTTTTTGGGGGTTGTTGTTGGATCCTTGGTTTTGCTGAACAGTCAGTTGAGAAAGAGAGAAGCTGCCTGTTGAAGAACTCACTAAAGGCCTCATCACAATAAGAGCTCTTTGGGCCATCTTAAAGGGTTTTATGGTGTTGTTTTCTCTCTTGTGCTATTAGCTTTTTCAGTCTTTTAGAAAATAATAACCAAGGGACCCTTCTGTAATTGCAATCCACATTTGTTTCCTCCAAACAAGGCTCATATTAAAGCAACTTACAAGCTATCATTATAGGAAGGTATTTTTCACTATGTGTTAGAAAACCTCTTTGTTTTTAAATTTTGGAAGCCTGAGAGAAAATTTTGAAAATTGAAAAAGTAGACTAACTATAAATAAGATGTTCTGAAATGTTAAAATCTCACCAATTAAATTCCTCATGATACTTGATAACAAACTTTCAAAAAGTCACCTTCAATATAAGCCCAAACTACTTCCTTACCGATTTAGTATTAAACCCATTGTTGACCTTTTGAAAGTCCATCCATCAGTGCAGGACTGTAAAGGCTGACAGAAGAGATGCAGATAATGATCAAGAATAATGAAAATTAAAATAGAAGAAAAAGATGATGATGAAGAAGAAGCAGAAACACAAGAAGTGATTGACAGACCAGAATTTTTGATTCTTGTTTGATAAACATCCTCACGGAGTCTCCTTGCTGCCCCTTCCCTGTGTCTAAGGCGTTTGTGTGGGTCACACCCCCACAGCGCCCCACGAATTCTCCCTCTGCCTCAGTGACAACACGCCACCCGCACACTCACAGTCCTGCCTGGGCAGCAGGAAATGCACCGACTGGTTCTCCTCTTTACCTCCCTCGTGAAGACGTGACTGATCTAGATATCTGTCCCCAGCTAGTGTACTCTGGGAAAAGGCCTATGGCCACTATCAGGTTTCCTAAATGTTGTTTCCCTTTCTTATTCTGGAATATGCAAACAGTATGTGCTATAGACTGAATATTTGTGTCCTCCAAAAATTTGTATGTTGAAATCTTAACCCCCAATGTGATGATATTAGGAGGTGGGGCCTTTGGTAGGTGATTAGGCCATGAAGGCAGAGCCCTCATGAATGGGACTAGTGCCTTTACAAAAGAGACCCAGAGAACTCCCTTGCCTCCTTTTGCCATGTGAGGATATAGTGAATAAAAGGCCGTCTATGAACCAGGAAGTGAGCCCTTACTAGACACGAAATCTGTCAGTGCCTTGATCTTGGACTTCCCAGCCTCCAGAACTGTGCCAAGTAAGTTCCTGTTGTTTACAAGCCACCCAGTCTCTAGTAGTTTGTTTTGGGAGCCTGAACAGACTAAGGCAGTACTTTAGTTCAACAAATGATTTTTGTTTGTCTATGTCAATAATTTTTTCAGAGTTTCAGAAAAGTTTCTTTTGAGTGCCTATTGTATGCTAAAGCCAAGTACCAGGCAAGAGGGTAGAAAGGGTAATTCTCTGCTTTGTCTTGTCCAGAATTTAACTTCATTCTCATTTCCCACACGCTACACAGAGACTCCACATTTCTCTCCTGTTCTGGATCTACATCAGCAATGATGGAGACATTCTATACTCGCACTATCCAACACAGTAGCCACTGCTCAGATATTGGGCAACTGAAATGTGTCTAGTGGGATTGAAGAACTGAATCTTTAGTCGAATTTAATTTTGATTCATTTAAATTTAAATGTACATAGTCACATGTGGCTTTTACTATCATTTTGGACAGTACAGGTTATTCCCCCTCAGCAATTTCCCTCTGGGAGTGCATGTGTGTGTGTGTGTGTGTGTGTGTGAAGATTTTACTGGTTCCTGGACATCATATTTTAAGGGCTTCATGCTTAATAAGAAACTTTTCTGAAACTCTGAAGAATTATTGACATAGACGAACAAAAGTTAACCTTGATAATTCATGCGGTTCTACTTTCATTTCCAAATCCAAATTGTTGAATTCTATTACAGTAATAAAAATAGAGTCCGAACAGAGAGAAAAATCAGGAGAATTCGGTTTGCAGTCCCCAGAGACTTTCAGATTTGAATTACCAACAGTCTAAAAACAGTTTATGAATACCCTGATTGCTGTCCCCAGGAAACAATCTCCATCCCCATCACAGTTTATGTGATGTGCTAAAATCTAAGAGGTATTTGCAGAGTTGTATTTAAATGGGGGAGACTCAGAGTTGATTTTTGCTCAGAAAACGGAAACAAAACCCCTTTTTGTCCTGTATTCCCATCCTGCCCCATCCCTTGGCCCAGTGATCATGAACTGATCCAACAAATGAAATCAGCGGAACCACTCCTTGGATCCTCTATCTGGTCAGTTGGTTCATTAAATAAGTCAAAGGCAATAAGAATGGAAATATCTAATTTCTAACTAACTGCTTAAATAAAATTTGTCATTGTTAAGATAATTTACATTATGAATAGGCTACATCGTAAAAATTCCAGGAAAATTATGAATTCTTCCCTCTCAAATGACTGCAGCCCTCTCTTCTTGCTGCAACTATCATCTTGTCCAATGTGGCCTCCATACCCTCCTTCCCACCTCTTGGGCTTGATTTCCTGGAAAGAATCATCTTCACTAAAACTTCAAACACAACCATAACCCCTCCCACTCCAGACACGTGCCTCATGGATGCCAGTTCTAGAAACTTCCATTCATTCCTCTACGTCAGGGGTAAACTGCGCTACACAGTGGAGTCACCTACCTAACCTTTAGAACCATACCCAGGCCCATCCAAGAGCAATCTGATTAAATTCTTGGGGTAAGACCTAGTCAGCAGTGTTTTTTATAAAGCTTCTGGATGATTCTAAAGCACAGCCAGGGTTGCGAATCTCTACTCTGATTAGCAGGCTTGGTTTAAAGACCTCAACCATGAGTAGGTTTCTTCCTGATGAAGAGTTTAATCCAGGGTTGCTTAAGGGCAGGTGTTAACATTTAAAAGCTTTTCTGAAGGTTTTAAATCCACACAAAATCCTGTTCTTCATTTTACATAGGAGGAAATAAAATGTTTGGAAAGGTCAGTGAGGTAGTCTAGTGACCGGAGGAGGTTCCCTCTTTTACGATAAATGAAACAAACCCCAAAACAAACCCATCAACCAGCCCTCTGAGATCCAAATACACATGACCATCCTTAGTTTCCTGTTCCCGCAGCACCATGGGGGATGGGCTCCCTTTGCTGTGTGCCGTGAACCATGTCCACCCCAGTGTCCGTGTTGTGAGCAGGAGAGGACAGAAGGTAAAGGCGTCTTACTGATCACAGCAGAATTTAAGGCTTGAGCTCTTGGGCTCTGGAGTCAGACTTTCTGCATGACTCTGAGAAGGTTACCTTTTCTCCCTGTGCCTCAGTTTCCTTATCAGCAAAATGGGGCAATAGTCTTTCCCACATCTGGTTCCTATGAGGCTTTAAGTGATCTAATGCCTGATGAAAGTTGAGCCTGGGACACAGTTCACACTCTAAACCGTGGCTGTTTTTACTGCTCTTTGTCCTGTTACCTTCTGGGGTCGAGACTGCTCTAAAGACCCCACAGGATCTTTGGCAACTCAAGAAGGTCCACGCAGTTTTCTGATCATTTCTGGTACCTGAAGCCTGTTTGTGCTTGTAATTGAGCACCAGTTTTGCTTGGAAGATGAGTCAACCTCAGCCATGGTTCTTGCTGCTTTGTGAATGCCAGCAAAGGTTATCACCTAATTACTTAAGACTTCATAAACTCGCTCTCAGAAAACAGGCAGATAGAGTTGTTAAAAGTCTGGCTATACAGGGCTCTGTGCATCCCGGCTCTGCAGGAGCCCACAGAGGGGAGTGGACCCACGTACCAAGGTCAGGTCTCTCCTAACGACGTACGCGCATGTCATAAAGACACACGCTTGAAAGGCCCCATGTACACGCAGATCAGAGGAGCGTGGAGCACTTACCTTTGAGAGGCGACTCATTCTCTCTTCATTGTCTTCCAGGGTGCGCAAACTGGGAGGAACGTACCAGAAGCAGACGTTTGTGTGCTGAGGCTGCAGAGAGGAGAGGAAGATTCACACCCAGCACAAACTGGCAATTTCGAAATTCCATTTCATATCTATTTATTTGGCAGATTCAGAATCTGATTCCCACTTTTAAGTCAGGAATTGCCTTTGGAGGGCCTGACTTTCCCAACAGGATCCGGAATCATTTTCCAGTCTGATCTTTATTCCAGCTCAGAAGAGCTACCCGTCACCCACCGCCCCCCTCTGCGATGGTCCCACTCACCTGGACGGCACGTCATTCACACCAAACAATGTCAGCAAGAAGAACTGGAGTTGACTAAACTTTGGGGATTGTAGAAATCTGAGTACGTACCTTCCCATCAAACACCATCTCGTATCCTTCTCGGTTTTTTATGATGTTGTATAAATACTCTGCCAGCTCCAAACACTTATCAACGTGCACCTCAAACCCGGTAGTCCCCTAAGAAAGAGAGGAACAAGCTCGTTAGACAGGCTGGGGACGTGGGACGAGTGACTCCCTGCAGATGACCGTCTTCCTGTGGCTTCCGTGCCAGCACCGCTCTGGCACTTCCCCGCCCCAAGACTCATCCTCCCGGCTTTTCCAGCGTTTGCTTTCCCTTCCATGCTCTCGCCCTCAGGTGCTTTCGTCCCCTTTTATTACAGCTCTCTGCTGCAGACTCCGTTTCTTCCAGAGCCTCCATTCCCCAGGCAATTATTTTAATTACTCAAGCGGAAAATTTGTCTCTGCTGTTCACAGGAGTAATCACGGAAGTCATTAACAGTGAGAGGGCCAGGCTATTCTCTTCCTGCAGACAAGAAGCATCATCAGAGACCCCAGGAGGCCTCTTAGCCCCTCCCAGACCCTAGCATTGTTTGTCCCTGCACCCGACCCAGAACAAGCAGGGTAGAGCTCAATGAATTCGCTGAACAAATGGATGAAAGAATCTTTGGGAGCTCGGAGAGGCTTCGTCAGCCTAGCATTCTGCCAGGCTCTGCAGCGTTCTCCTTTGGTGACAAGTAAATGACTCACGTGTCTGTAACGGATGAACATTCTCACAAAGGTCTTGCAGTTTCCAGCTCTGAAAGCCCTGGATCTGGACTTAGGAAAATCAACGCAGCCATCTTGGACTGAAGCTGTTTAACTGACGTCAGGACGTCGAGGGGTTTACTTCTCAAAATGGCTTTTCTCTTACCTCCATCAGCATTTACTGAGTGCTAACGGAAAGCTTAGGAAAACAGCCAACGCTCATCCCAGCAGCACTTGGAACCAGCCTACCAGTAACTCAGCCGACCTGCAACTAGAGGGTGGGCCGCAGAGAGGCTGAGACGGGCCACCTGCCTGTTCACACATGGCTCAGGTAGGGGCCCAGCATGGCCCAGTGGTGTGTGACAAATGTAGCGTGTAAGAACAAGTTGCACTGGAGAAATCTAATGGGTTCAGAAATTTGTTTCTTTGGAGATCGCTGCCCCAGCTGATTGGCTCAGGAAGCTGGCGGGTCCTGATGCCCCCGTGTTCAGGCCAGCACCGTGGCCCCATGGGACAGTGGGCGCTCAGGAAATTAGAATTGGTTTGAACCGACCTGGCAGCCTGGGTCCACTTGGGATGGACTGTAGGAGCAGAGAGGGAAGCTAGTTGTTCTTCTCCAAACTGGGTCCTTTGGACCAGTCTGGAGTTGGGTTTAGACTTTCACGTATCCGATCTAGGCTGTGGCCAGGAGCAGCCAGACTCCAGCCCTGCCAAGCCGTGTGGCCTTGGCAATCTCTGTGGTTAGATGGGAAGGAGGCCGCCCCTCTGATTACCCACACAGGGAGAGAGCAGGGTGAAACAGATGCTCTGAAAGAGTCTGACTGCCCTGTGAAGGCAGTGGGATGACTGCAGATCCGAGGGCGAGTCCCATAGCCCTCGCAGGTCTACGATTTCACTACGGGCTGATCAGGAGTGACGTGACCACCCCTTTAGCTGGGTGCTGAAGAGGTACCTAGCACCCCCTCAGGAGCCTGGGGGCCCCTCCCGGGATATTTATGAGAATTAGATCCATATTTCATTCTCAAGGTTCTGAAAGCTTTTAGGAAAGTCTTCAAAATTCATTCATGCATCAAATACTTGTTGAGTAGCCATCATACGCCACATGGGTTTTATTTTAATAATGACAAAGCACATGAAAAAACTTCATCAGGCATCGTGACACCATGACCTGAACTGATGTGAAGGATGCAGGGGGCCCAGATGGGGGCTCCTCAGCGAAGGGCTGGAACCCCAGTGTCAAGGTTCCACGGAGGAAGCTTCTGGGGAAAGACGGTTTTATTGCCCCTCTCACGGCTCACACACGCGGCACTGGGTTAGACAGACCGGGCCACACCACATACTGTGCGAGGGCACAGATTTTTATTCCTTTTTTCACTGGTATATCCCCTACACCTCAGGCAGTGCTGGGCGCATGTTAGGTGCTCAATGTATGTTTGTTGAATGAATGAATGAGTGAATGAAAGTACAACTTTTAAGCCCTGGGGCCATGTTTTTACAGAGTATGTTCTGAGGGGCCATCTGTATCAGAACCAGGTTGTGTTAAAAATGGAGCTTCTCAGGCCCCGCCCAGCCTCCCAAGCAAGCATTTCAGGAAGATGGACAGGGACATGCTCATGTTATCCTCTTCCGTGAGCTCACTGTCGAGCAGTGGTTGGCCACTGCCTCTGTGTCGCCTTGGGCTTTGACATCTCGGGTGCTGGTCGTGAGTCTTTTCTGCTTCGTGCGACCCTTTGGTAAGTGCTCCCTGGCCCAGAGATGCTGCTTCTGGGATAACCACTAAATCCCTTGCTACCGTCTCCATTTCTGCTGCCACCACCCTAGTTCAGGCCGTCCGTCTTCTCATCTGGGCCGTGGCTCCCAGATCATCCTTCAGTCAGTGGAGACGCTGCTCCGGGCTTGGAGAACGCACTGTGGCTCCTGTCTGACGCCTGCTGGCCTCCTCGCAGTGCTGCTGACTACAATCTTGCCTCTTCTACCTCTTCTGTTCAAACCCTATGTCAGAGATCATCTCTTGATTCATCCTTCTTGACTCTCAAACTGGTAATGAGCTCCCCGTCCTTCAACTTCTCCAGGTACGTCTGTGTTTCTTTTATGACCAGATCTGTTCTATCTTATTAATACATGGCAGCTCTCCGTGCATTTGTCCTAGCCTGTCTGGAAAAATGAGAGCACCCTTGTCCCACTAAGCACCAGGTGCTCAAAATCTACTTATTAAAATAAATTCGTATTTGAGAGAGAAAGCGAACATTAAGGCACTCAGCAAAGGATGCCAGACGTCCATTTGCTGTTAATAATTTCTTCCTCAGCCATTTGCCAGTCCCTCTGCTATCCACATTTTTCATTAGAGAGGCCAATCATAAAAAACCACAAGGAAACCCACCAATTTGTATAACCACATACAAAAACAGGGATTTACTGTGCAACCTCGGTTGCTACATATTAAGCCGTCCCTGCAGGCCTAAAAAGGGGGAGTCATTTTAAGGTTCATTTGTTTATTTCTGTCTGCCACTGAGTTTTAGCCACTGTAGAAATCTATCAAAATGGAAAATAATCATGAAGTCCTAGAATTCTGTAATGAAATGCAGATGAAACGAAAGGCCCACTCCCATCCGCAAGAACAGAGTTGGGGGCAGGCACGGTGCCTTGGCTAATGACAGGCTTACATGGCTTAGTACCATCTAGAAGCCTCTTCACATCTCAAATCAGGAGTCTCATTTTTTGCATAAATTTATTCTCATCGAGTTGTCTTGGACTCAATACCATGGCCATCATTTGCGCATTTAGCCTCATTAGTCATTAACAGATTAGTCTGAAGAATAATGATTTACACTGAAGTTACTATTTTTTATGTGGTTTCATTTTAGGAGAAAACGTGGGGAAAACGTGGAGAAAATCGCATTCTCCAGGCATCTCTGATAACAGAGGTTCACGGAGTCAACGCTACGCTCCTCCGCCTCATTGTCAAGTTCCACATCGTCTCCCCACCCCTGCGGCCATGCAAGACAGAGCATCACAGCCAGCTCTTTCCTGGTCCTTCCTGAGGGAAGAGGATGCCTTCTCCTGCCTTGGCTGGCACCATGGGGGCTTTTGGGGCGAGAGTATAATTATCGTTATCTCTGATCTAGATTATAGGACTGAGCTTATTATTTTCATAATTATCATTTCATTTTGCAAAAAACAAATGCAGCTTCAGGTTGAAAACCAAATGGAAGCTTTTTGCCATTTAGATGTCTAGATACTTGAGGTTTTGCACAAGGAACTAAAAGATCACGTGCTTGTGAGTAACGCAGCTGCAGTGATTTTTCTCTTTCCTCTTTTCATCCCCTCTCCCAGTGCCTTTATCTCAGCGCTGTCAGGACGGGATCTCTCGCCTTTATTTCAGGCTTCATCTGGTCCTGCTGTTCGGTTCCCACCCGATGTGCTGTAAGCTATTTCTCTGAGAACCCAGGGCTGCGTCGAGCTGGAGGAGGCGCTTCAGGTGGAGAAAGAGCAGCAGGAACTGATGAAGCATGAGAAACATTTTTGTGCAAATACAGCCAGCGATCATCGTCTTAATAAAAACACCACAGGAGAAACAGACAGGAAAGAGGATGCTTGAAGTCAGAGGGAACTTGCACAATATTTAAAGATCAAGGTTTCCCCAACTTATGGCCTGATGTTTACATTTATCATTTTGTAATTCCCACCAACCAATGAAATGAAAAACCAGCTCATTTCAAAACAGTTTGGGAGTACACCAATAATTTATATTGTTGATTTTTTTCTTTTCTTTCCTTTTTTGCCAAATGAAAGTGTCATTGCCAATAAAATGAGCCATGTTGGGTGGTGGGGACCAGTTACGTGTCCTTCTCAGGCTCCCAACTTTCAAAAGAGAAAGGGAGCCCCTCACGCCACCCTTTCTGGGCAACACGGTAGAGCCTCACTGCCAGTAGCTGCCTGACACTTAGCAACACTTCAAAAAAGTTCAGCCGGGGTAAATACTATTAAAGAGGCTTCCTTAAAGGATACGTAGTCCAGCCATCCTTGGAAACCATCAAAGAGTTATTTCTGCTTTGAGCAAGACTATCTTTCTATTTTAATTGCCCTTTTTTTCCAGAATAGATTTAAAGAAGATTCCATAAAATATTTGCAGATTGTATTGTTTCATTCCCAAGCCCTCTCTTTTTCTCGTTAGCCACCTACCCCATCTGCACTGTTTAAGGCACTTTAGTTTACAAAGTTTTATAAACAACGGCATGTCAAATTCATCACTGTGGACACGGTTCCTACTTCTTTACACAGACCCAGGGAAGAACACACTCCCTGGTCTTATCCTGGCAAACCTCACCCTGCTGACCAAGTTATTTGCTTTTTCTTATGGGACTGAGCCTGTTACCTCTGTGTAGGCTTCGAGCCAAAGCTGAGAGGTAAATGTGTGGCCTCTTCACCAATACTGGAGCTCAGGGCATATCAGCTTTCCTTTGGGAAGGTTGTCAGTATCAAAATGGAGTCGCTAATGTCAAGAAAACCCTGACAGAGGGGGTGAGGGAAGCCACGAAGAGAAGATTCTCATGCTTGTATGGCTGACAGCAAAAACAATCACAGAAGACTGCAAAAACCACAGCCTTGCACAAAGACCATTACCAGCTTACACAAAGAATACTTCTGCAAGGACATCTCCCCAGCAACTGCCTGTTCAATCTTGGACTGGTGTCATCCTTGTTATTGATCTTTGTAGCCAAGGATAATTATCTCAAAACAATTATGTAATCCTCCCCATTTTTTTTTTCTTTAAAAACTTTTGTCTTCTTTTACCTCCCTGAATACGCACATAGTTTACTATGGCATACTATTCCCGTTGCAATGCTTTTTTCCCAAATAAACATCTTTTCTTGTAGAGGGCCTCTCTCTGTTTGTTGTTTAGATTGACACTTTTGATCTCTCCCTTTCTCATTTTCCTTTGTTAGGTTTCCTTGGAATGCACTTTGCATTTGGGTTTCTGTAGCATATACGACTGTCTGTCCATGGCCTCCTCTGAGAGATAAATGAAACCTGATGGGATGTCACTAATTTGTGACCTTTAAATGAGAAATCTGGTCAAGATCAAAACTAAAATCTTTGACCTTTCCAGCCTGCTTCATTTAGACACAGATGTATGCCCTTGGAAGGCTACACTGAGGTCCAGCCAGGGCTGCACACTGTTAGTTACGGAGTTTACCATGCCAAGGGAGGGGTATCACTGACAGTTCAATTCCAAGGTCAACAGAGAACCCCAGCAAAAGGAGGTGGTCAGGTACTGCTGGAGTTTTACAAAAAGCTTTCTAATTAAAGGTTATCCATTAAAATGTCAAAAATAAGCTATCATGGTGGGCTTTTTACTTTTCCTTTTTTATTCTCTAAATACATACTTTCAGATTGCATTAACCTTATCCAGGTGATCAATCACTGGGTATAAAAACCAAGAGTCAGGGGATAAAAAACCCAACAGTGACAACCACCTACGAAAAATCAAGCTTTCTACCATATAAGGCAGATTGGATGTGTTTTTGACATGAGTGAGCATTAGAAGCAATTTAGCTTAAAAGGGACAAAAACAAACGATGAGTTTGGTTATATTCTTGCCTGTGTCGAATGCAGGTATTTAGATATAGAATTAAAGAAACAATTTTGGGTAACTAATTTGCCATTTGGAAATCAATTGTTTAACATGTTATAATAGGTGTCACCAGATACAGTTTCTGTTTTTAGTTGTCATTCATCTGTTCTGCGCATGCTCACCTTTGCCCTCCACATTAGCCATAATTTGAAGACATCAACATGGCGTCCGCACTGTAGGGCCTTGTCTCCAGTGTCGTAGGACAGGTCGTAATGTTTGTCTTGCTGAAAGAGGTAGGAGGCATGCATTTGGTTGCAATTCTGCATCAATCCCTAAAAGAGAGAAGAGAAAATTTAGGAAAGTCTATTGGCTATTCATTAGATTTACATTGTAGTAGGAATTATTAATAGTAACACACAAACAAAAAAAGGCACAATGTATGTCTTGGAGAAAGAAAACAGTAAGAATCAAATGACACAAAAATGTGGGCCCACTCTACACAGGAATGCCCTGGCTGCTGCGATAGGTCAACTCTGTGGGATCAAAGGCTCAGGGACAAATGTTACAGAGGTTAACAGGGACATACTTATACTTTTACTCTCCCTTTCAAGAGAAGACATTTATGAAAAATCCAATCCATAAACAAAAGTCAAAATCACAGTATGATGTTCCTTCCTTGGGAGAACATCCTGATATTCTGGTTTTGTTGTAATTAAAATATTTTGGAAACTCTTTGGTTCTGTGAAATATCATCAGTGCAGTTCTTCCAGCATTTCCATCCATTTCTAGTTCAAGTACTTCATCGTTTAGCTGTTAGAGTGTGAGCTCTCTTTAGAAATCCTAGCTTGTAAGACAATTCTTCGCTATTCTTTTTATATGCTGAAATCTTAAAAAAGAAAAGACATTGCAAATCTGAGATGAATTTCAAATAACCGGTCTTTCGATGTCATGTTCCTCTCTCAAAAGTGGTCGGAGCTTCAGTCCTGCACCTTCATGGTCAGTCCCTTACGGCAGTCGCAGGGGAGAGTTTCGTTGTCGGTGACCGTCGATTTGCCCTAGCAAGCCCTGCAACCTTACCATGGAAACGAGAGGCAAAGCGATCGAACTATTCCAAAGAACACTGAGTGAATCACGCTTTCTGACTAAAATAGCGTTGCCGGTCTCCTCATTAGAAACCCCACCGTGTTTCAGATTGTCACGAACCACTGGAAACCTTTGACTCTTTTGTCATCTACTGTGTAATTGCGATTTTTTTCAAAAGCTTTGGCATTTGGTTTCTGTTTCTCTTGTGACGCATGACAAAAAAAGAAAAGACTAAAATGTGATCACTTCACTTCATTGAAGTTAGGAGTGAGAACACTTCTTGAAAATTATCCAAACTAAAACACCGTGCAATGCAACTGCAATTTTAACTAGGGTTTGAAAGACAGAGTGCCCAGATGGTAGGCAACAGAACTGGACTCTGCCTTGCGGTTTAGGCTTCATAGACATTGGAATCTAGTACATTATTTTTGAGAATAAGAAGAATTATATACAATGTATTTGTATTAGAACAGTAGAAAGACAATGAACTTGAAAAAGAAAATTCACCTAAAGACCAATAAGATGTGAAAATTGCAACAGGTGCTTCTATTTGGTTTCATGGTCACAGAAACTTTGTACCACTCTTCCTCTGGCCATGCAGTTCACAAATAGGTGACATCAATACTACAGGAGACCACCTCAGAGAGTGTGAAATAGTGGGTGGATCAGACCAACTTCTACTGGGGTAGGAAAAACAACTCGAAGCACAAGACCACCAAAAAGTTGGATGGCTCGAGTCTCACCACTGTACCAAAGGACAAGTGAAAGTGAGGTTGTTTTTCACACAGAGGCCTTGGTGAGATAATGTCCTGGTTCTGCGCCATGAAGAAGTTATAGGTCATCATGTACCAAACTATTTAAGATCTGTTAATAGGTGCGGTACAAAAAGAGATTTTCATGCTTAAATAAATTTAGGAAACTATCTCATAAATCCCTTCTTTTTAGACATTGCAGTATATATCAGCATATTAAAGACTCCAATAAGCCCTGAAATAATGAAACTTGTTTTTAACTCTAATCCAATATATCCCAACCTTTTTAATGCTGAGAACTCTCTTCTCGCAGAACACTTACTAACATCTTACGGAACAACAGTATTATTCCTTAGACCCCAGTAAAAGAAATGCTGTCGGAGCATCATAAACTCTTGGATTTAGAAGGGAGTGAAAGCTCATTTACTGTATTCCTACCCAATAAAAGAATAGTTTCTATATCCTTGTGAATAAGTGGCTGTCCAATCTCTATTCAGTCACTTCCCGTGATTAATTTATTCCTACCGTTGGACAGATTGATTTTTAGAGAACCATTCATTTTATAGAACCCAAGTCAGACCTAAAAATCACAGTGTGTACTGATGTCACCATCAACTCGGTACCACTCAGTGTTACTCACCCAGCCCCCCGAAAGCCTTAAGAAAAAAAGAAATCTCTTCTACTGAGAGTCCTTTAAACTGTGAAGGCTACTATCTTCCTCTCTGTTCTTAACTTTTCTTTTTTTTTTTTCCTTTCTCTTCTCCCTGCGTTAAACATCCTCAGTCCTTTCAACCGTCCCTCTTACGTGCTTACTGATCAGTGCCCCCTGTTTGAGCTCTAGCCTGACAGGGTTCCATACACGATTTGGCACCAAGCTAAGCAAAACACTGCAGGGGTGGAGACTGTGAGACCACCCCCTTCTCAGGCTCGAACTCTACTTCTTACATCTCTTTAATGAACGGTATTTTTCTCTTCATTCATTGTTGACCCCGACGAGTACAACCTCACGTCCTCTGCACTTTTCACAGGTCCAACAGCATAGCCATGTGTGAAACAAGCCTGCCCTGCTCAGTCAAAATACACCCACCCTGTGCTTGGACAGGGTGATCGCTGATCCTCATTAACAAGCCCCCTTCTTTGGCTGTGGCTCACTGGTGCAGTCTGCAAACATCATCTTGCATTCTGTTTATGTCATGACACACATGTATTCAACCTCCCAGTTTCCTCTTATCGAAGGTGTTAATAAGCTTCTATGTTTTACTCAAACCGTCAACGAATATTTTGAATGATACAGGGTTAAGCTCCCGGCCACAGGCTCTATCCCAGGTAACATCCAATCACCAATCAGCAGGTCCTGCCAATGCAGTCATCTAATCAGTTCCAAATCTAACTGTTTTCACCTGGCTTTCCTCTCTCTTTTGATCTGCGAGGACACAATGGGAGCCACTGTCAAACATCTGGCCGACATTTACACAACAAAAATTTATTTTCTCCTTTCGCATAACACAGCTGAGGTTTGCGTGAGCTAGGGTAGGTGACGATATATTGAACCGGATTTTTAAGTGATGGAAAATCAGTCCAAAAGGATATTTTTCAAAGTATTCATTTCAATTTAAAGGGCAATCTCTGTCTTCAATCCCATGGCAATTTTTTATACTAATTACTTTGATGAAGACACAGAAGGCACAGATGCTATTTAAATCTGCAGTTGACAACAGGCGATACTAAGAACTATAGAAACAATAATAACCTTTGATCCAACAATCCCACTTTGTAGTATCTACTTTAAGAAAATAATCAGGAATGTGATCAAAGATATGCGTTTAAAAATTTTATCAAGCCACTACATAAAATATTGGTTAGTATTTTAACACTAGGGATATGATTCATTCAATTATGTGACAGAATAATATAAGGCCATTAAAAGTCATGTTTTGGAAGATCACGCTCACAATATAATGTTAAGTATGAAAAAGAATAAACATGTGTATATGACATGGATGATAGC
>NW_012150285.1:9290306-9294449 GCF_000956105.1 Propithecus coquereli
TCTACTTTAAGAAAATAATCAGGAATGTGATCAAAGATATGTGTTTAAAAATTTTATCAAGCCACTACGTAAAATATTGGTTAGTATTTTAACCCTAGGGATATGATTCATTCAATTATGTGACAGAATAATATAAGGCCACTAAAAGTCATGTTTTGGAAGATCATGCTCACAATATAATGTTAAGTATGAAAAAGAATAAACATGTGTATATGACTTGGATGATAGCAATTTTATTTTAAATATGTATTTATTTACATATTTTATATATTCCTAGAAAAAGGTGGGAGAAAATATTAAATATCAGTAATAATGTTTATCTCTAAGTGGTAGAATTTGGGGTGACTCTAAATTTATTTATATCTTCTGTTCTGCCCAAATTTTCTAAAATAATTATGTGTTACCTTTATAATTAGGAAAAAGCAAAATATTTTTAAAGTAAATATCAAAAAATCCCTTTGATCTGGGGTTGCTTTATTAATGGTAAGGAGGTAAAATTTAAAAGGGATAAGCTGAAGGTCTTTATTTGAGTCTCATCAACTAAACCAATGTAGCAGAGAGGGTGTGTGGCTCTGACCTGGCGTCACAGGGACACACAGAGGCCTGACCAAGAGAGGACACCTGCAGGGAACAGCCTTAGGCCTTGTTAACAGCAATTATCATGAATGGAAGTGCCTTTGTTCATTCTTCTATTTGCTGGCTAATACATATGCAGATTCCTTATATTCTGGACATGGCTTTAACTATTGAATAGACTAGACTGTAACTACGAGATATACCATACACACACATACATATATATATGTGTCTGAATTCTAACGCTAACCTTAATCTTATATCACGAACTTTTTTTTAATATATTAAAAACTATCCCTTCTCATATTCCAGAAAAAAACTGGAAATTTAATGTTTTGAGAGGGTAACCTAGAGGGACTCTGGATTAGGGGACACCACGTCTATTTGAGGAAAGAAGTGTCTTATTGAAAACATGGAGATTAGGTCAAAGTTTATATTCCGAAAGTTGGGATGTCCTAAGTCTGTTTTCCCCTCTAGGCAGACCTTTACCCTCCAGACAGGAGTTCAGAAGACGGCTCGCTGGGGAATGCGAGCAAGCCAGGAGGGGAGACCTAGTGACGTTGACATTTCAAGAGAAAGTCAACTGTACAATGACAGCGAAATCCCACCGATGGCCTGGGACGCAGAGTGGGGACAGACATACCTCTTCTCTAACCAGGAGAGCGGAGCACTGCAAGGGGACTCCCATCATCTTGTGCGGATTCCACGTCACAGAGTTGGCCCTAAAATACACAAATCAAAAAAGAGAATGACACTCCACGACAGGCCCAGAGCACGGGCAGCACAGCTTGTGTTCCTGGGCGTTGTTTCCTAGACTCCAGGATGACACTGAATTTACAAAACAAAAAGCAGAATCTATAACACGCAACTTTTCTTCTTTTTTTTTTGAGACAGAGTCTCACTGTTGCCCAGGCTAGAGTGCCGTGGCGTCAGCCTAGCTCACAGCAACCTCAAACTCCTGGGCTCAAGCGATGCTCCTGCCTCAGCCTCCCGAGTAGCTGGGACTACAGGCATGCGCCACCATGCCCGGCTAGTTTTTTTTCTATATATTTTTAGTTGTCCAATTAATTTCTTTCTATTTTTAGTAGAGACGGGGTCTCGCTCTTGCTCAGGCTGGTCTCGAACTCTTGAGCTCAAATAATCCGCCCGCCTCGGCCTCCCAGAGAGCTAGGATTACAGGTGTGAGCCACCGCGCCCGGCCGACATGCAACTTTTCTTTGTACACAGAGACAGCAGGTGGGGGCGTGGGTGCCCCTGCGAGTGACCAGGCTCATTCCACCTGGGGTCCCCCCTTTGGCCACTGAGGATCAGAGCACCCGGCAGGTGAAGGCAGCTGCCTCCCACGCCCCCCACTGTCTGGCCTGGAGCTCAGAGAGCAAGCTCGTTCCACGGCTGAATTTTCTTCTTTTCTCGACATTTCTCCACTGCGCCTTTTCGTAGTCGCTTCCAGCTAGTGCCCTGCTTCCATCGCTTCTCTGACCCGGAGCTGGAGCTGTGTGGCGGCTCCCAGGGGCAGAAGTTTCCCTCCTTTTTGGACTCACACCGGAGACATATCATGCTCTCTTTTCAGGAACAGGGGCTCCCACAGCAGAGAGTCCCAGCTCAGGGAGCTACGTCATTTGAAAAGCCTGAACCACAGTCTTGGTTCACATTCCTTTAACAATAATAATTATTATTTTAATCTTAACTGACTCTCGGTCTCCGTTTCATCCTCCACTTGGTACGAGAACCCTCTTCTAGCTCTGTGCACGACCCTCTCCTCTTCCAAAATAGCTGACAGCTCCATGTGTCTCCTGCCCAAGTTCCACACTGTGGGGAGTGGCCCAGGACACCCCCGGACGAGCCCCCCGCTACCGTTCAGTCTCCCGTCCCTTCACTTTGCTTTCTCTGTTTGCATCACGCCACATTATTTTTTGTTCTCAGACAATTCTATTCTCGCGTGCCTGGAAAGCCATCTCCCTTCGCTTGCCCTGGCTGAGTCCTGCTTACTCTTCAAGGCCCAGAGTCTTTCAGCGTCACCTCTGCAGACTTGTTCACCTTCCTTCCGCGTCTCTGCCCCCCTCCCACCCTGCTCCTCCTCGGGTCCCCGGCAGAGCAACTGCTCCCCGCGTGCATTCCAGCGCACGTCACACGCTCAGTTACCGGGCGGGGCGAGTCTCTGTGCTTGTCTTCTGAGGGACTGAGGGGTCCTTCAGGGCGAGACTCACGGATATGACCGTGTCCAGACAAGCCCACAGGAGGAAGGAAAGTGGCAGAACCATCCGTGGTCGCTGCCTGCAGAGCGCCGGGGTAGCTGAGCCGGCTCTGGCTGAACAGTAGACTTGGGCTCCCCCTGCTCACAGGCCTCAGGTGCGAGGGCCTCGGGAAGAAATCAGAGGCCAGGAAAGATCCCGTCCATCCACGTGATGAGTGGTGGTGTCGCCAGCCTGTCAGAGGACACTTACTGGCCTGGGGATCTTATCTGAGCCAATGAATCATCCAGTTTATCTGCCGCTATCTCTTTGGCCCTGACACTGGCTGTCATACACACGGAAGACTGGAATTGGGGAAACAGAGGCAAAAGCAGTTCAGGGGCAGATTACCACCCCTGGAGAGGGGACTAAATGACTAAATGAATAATAGTAGAACTGTAGTATTGAAAAGTTCCTTCCAAGAAAATATCTCCTTGCTCTGCAGGATGACCTTGTAGTGAAGAAATCTACTCTTGAGAGCAGTAGGTGATCATGGTTAAGGGGGAAGGACTTGGGAGCTGGAAAATTTGGGTTTGCATCACTTCCTAGCTGTGTGACCTTGAATAAGTTACTTAACCTCTCTGTGCCTAGATGGCCTCATCTGTGAAAGGAGCATAATAGTAAATAGTTTGGGTAAAGTGCTTATAACTGTGCCTAGCACACAGTGAGCATTAAATAAGGTTGTCTGTATCATTTACGAGCTCTGTGACCTTGGGCACCTACACACCACCATTCTATACATTCTGTGACATTCTACAGCTAGACGTCTAACCCCGATGAACTCAACTCTGTCAACAAGGGTGCCCGACGGGAGAAGAAAAGCGCCGTCCTCCCCTTCTGTGACTGTGGCTGTTCATTTCTACGCAGTGGCCTATTTGTCTTTCAAGAAGAGAAGCTGCCAAGGCACACAACCATCTGCCACTGAAGTCCCTGCCCTGCCTCTCTCGGGGACAAAAAGATGTCTCAAAGAGATGGCAAAAAGCCACGCAGACCGATTCGATGACACGGCCTCGCTTTTGTTGAGAAATGTTGCCAATTTATGAAAAACAGCCTCAGGTTCATTCCGAAATGTCTTGCTGTGGATTCAGTCATGTGGCTTCTGCAGATTTCAGAAAGTTGGGCAGAATCCCCCGGGCTGTGTGAAGACGTATCCTTGGGCACTTATTTGCACCTAAATCCACAGGCCCCAAATGAACTAATTAACCTGCCACTGCTCATCCTTCTAGATGTATTCTTTCTCCTCTGTATTCCGTGTTCCCGGCATCATTTTCATTCCAGGCATCCAGCCCCCAAACCTCATTGTCGGATTTGGTTTCATTCCATCCTTCCCCCTCTC
>NW_012150285.1:9295184-9296862 GCF_000956105.1 Propithecus coquereli
AAAATTTTTAAAACCTTAATGTTAATAAATTTAGGGGGTACAAGTTGAATTCTGCTACACATATATAGTGTGTAGCAGTGAAGTCTGGGCTTTAAGTGTGCCCATCACCCAAATCGTTTATACTCCATCCCACAGGTGATTTTTCATCCTGATCCCCTCGCTTTGGTTTGTAATGCTTGGAAAAACATCACTCCCCAGAGAGACAAATTTCTTTCCTGAACTTGTGTTCATGCACATTATGCGCCAGCGGTTTCCCCTGGTCCTGCAACTTTACTCACCAAAGCAGGTGTGTCTTTCGCCAGGAAGGCAGCAAGCTGGGTGCCCTCAGGTAAAATGAGTGCTGAGAGCTCCAGCAGTCCCCTCGTTTTTAGGGCTCCACACTTGGCTGATCTATTTGAAAGTTTTCTTTACAATACAGTTTCAAGGATTGTGGCAATGAGAGAGGACTTCACATTCCGTGATGAACGTTCTAAGCTTTGCTCTCAAATAACAGTCTTTCGTACAAAACCGTGTGGGTGTTCTTTTTTCTAAGGCTCAGGGGAGGTGATTTAGTGAGCCTTCAAGTAGAAGATGTTCCAGGGGTTTCAGCACTTGCAGTGACACGCGGCATCAAAGGTAGAATAAGAGACTCTCACTTTTTCTGCCTGTCAAAAAGGAACTCAGAGAAGGTGCTGTGTATAGGCCACCTCTCCTGAAAGCACATGAGTTTAGTTCTTGTTCTGATCATCTGAGCAGACACCTTCCGAGTTGTTTTCTCTCTCTTTTTTTTCATGGTCTCTCCCTAATTAGTTCACTGCCCCTTGCATGAGCTTCTGGTTTCCTGCAGATCTTCATGATGGGAAGGCATTAGGACTGGGAGAAGCCCCAGAAACCCAGAAGCAGAAGCCTGGACCTGGCTGACTCTGGGTGGGGGGGCACGGCCTGCCCTCATCCACCTGCACCTGAATGGTGCCTGCAGTCAGAGCATGGGCAACTCTCGGTGCCCAGCCAGACCCCGACCTCGTCCTGGAGCAGAAACTGTGCCAACATGTCCAGGGGCAGAGCCAGTGCGAAGCTCTTCCTGGGCAGCATCTGGCTGCGTCTCGGGGTTGGGGGGCGTCTGGCAGCCTCGGATGAATTTAGACTCTCAGTCACCTGGAGGTCAGCGCTCACCACTGAAGCTGACCTGCGTGCTGTGATGGCGAACTGGGCTGCCTTTGCGCGTGGTCCGGAGCCAAAGCCTGAGGCTGTAGTTTGCATTCTGTTTTTTTTTTCCTTCAGACCCGAATGTGCTAATCAAATATTACCTCCTTTGTGTTTTGCAGCTTTTCTCGATGGTCTACTGCAGAGGCTCTAAATAAAAGATGCTTTGCAGTATCAATCAGAGCTATGTCAGAAAAAGGTTATTATGGGAATTAAACCATGAGATGATGTTATCACGAGTCTGTCTCACCGTAAGCGAATTGGACCTGTTAAACCCCAAACCTGAACTTTGAACGTTGATAAATTGCAAGGGGCTTTTTGTTTGCTTTGCAAAATTATTGTGTGTTTTTTTTTTATTTTTTTTTTATTTTACTTTTATTTCAGCATATTATGGGGGTACAGATGTTTAGGTTACGTATTTTGCCCTTGGTTTTTTTTTTTTTAAGCGGTGGATATTATCCTTTTATGGAACACGAAAGCTATAAATCTTCTCCTA
>NW_012150285.1:9296912-9298264 GCF_000956105.1 Propithecus coquereli
TAATGTTAATAAATTTAGGGGGTACAAGTTGAATTCTGCTACACATATATAGTGTGTAGCGGTGAAGTCTGGGCTTTAAGCGTACCCATCACCCAAATCGTTTATACTCCATCCCACAGGTGATTTTTCATCCTGATCCCCTCGCTTTGGTTTGTAATGCTTGGAAAAACGTCACTCCCAGTGAGACAAATTTCTTTCCTGAACTTGTGTTCATGCACAGTATGCGCCAGCGGTTTCCCCTGGTCCTGCAACTTTACTCACCAAAGCAGGTGTGTCTTTTGCCAGGAAGCAGCAAGCTGGGTGCCCTCAGGTAAAATGAGTGCTGAGAGCTCCAGCAGTCCCCTCGTTTTTAGGGCTCCACACTTGGCTGATCTATTTGAAAAATTTCTTTACAATACAGTTTCAAGGATTGTGGCAATGAGAGAGGACTTCACATTCCACGATGAACGTTCTATAGCTCTGCTCTCAAATAACAGTCTTTCGTACAAAACCGTGTGGGTGTTCTTTTTTCTAAGGCTCAGGGGAGGTGATTTAGTGAGCTTTCAAGTAGAGGATGTTCCAGGGGTTTCAGCACTTGCAGTGACATGCGGCATCAAAGGTAGAATAAGAGACGCTCACTTTTTCTGCCTGTCAAAAAGAAACTCAGAGAAGGTGCTGTGTATAGGCCACCTCTCCTGAAAGCACATGAGTTTAGTCCTTGTTCTCATCATCTTTGCAGACACCTTCCAAGTTGTTTTCTCTCTCTCTTTTTTTTTTTTTCATAGTCTCTCCCTGATTATTTCACTGCCCCTTGCATGAGCTTCTGGTTTCCTGCGGATCTTCATGATGGGAAGGCATTAGGACTGGGAGAAGCCCCAGAGACCCAGAAGCAGAAGCCTGGACCTGGCTGACTCTGGGTTGGGGGGCACGGCCTGCCCTCGTCCACCCGCACCTGAATGGCGCCTGCAGTCAGAGCATGGGCAACTCTCGGTGCCCAGCCAGACCCCGACCTCGTCCTGGAGCAGAAACTGTGCCAACATGTCCAGGGGCAGAGCCAGTGCGAAGCTCTTCCTGGGCAGCATCTGGCTGCTTCTCGGGGTTGGGGGGCATTTGGCAGCCTCGGATAAATTCAGGCTCTCAGTCACCTGGATGTCAGCGCTCACCACTGAAGCTGACCTGCGTGCTGTGATGGCGAACTGGGCTGCCTTTGCGCGTGGTCCGGAGCCAAAGCCTGCGGCTGTAGTTTGCATTCTGTTTTTTTTCCTTTGGACCCGAATATGCTAATCAAATATTACCTCCTTTGTGTTTTGCAGCTTTTCTCGATGGTCTACTGCAGAGGCTCTAAATAAAAGATGCTTTGCAGTATCAATCAG
>NW_012150285.1:9301949-9303605 GCF_000956105.1 Propithecus coquereli
TATGATATAATCACTTTTTTCCTCTTTGTTGTAATTTCAGTTCTTTTACCCTTTGAAAAATCATTTGATTTTCTAAATGTATGCCATATTAAGGTTTTTTTCTAATTTATTTATAGAATGTATGAATGTTAAAGCTAATAAGAATAAATGGTAAACCTGATGGGTTTCAACGAAAAGCTGATACAACTGGTTAAAAGATCCCCTTGTTCTAGTTTAAGTAGAAAAGAAAGACCACAACATCTGCTGCGTCAGGAGACACAAATATTCTTATTTTTAAAGTTGTCTGGTGATCGTTGTCATGAATCGGCCAGCAGAGTCTAGCAGGCTTTCCAGTTCTGAGACCCAGCAGTGATGGTACCTGAGTTGTTCAATCAGTGTCTTCATGTGTACAAAGAAGGGGTCTGTGGTCGCCTAACGAACAACTCACACAGTGAATCAGGGAAGGAAAAGAATATTGGTGACTGTTCTGCAGGATAACTCTGGAACGAATGGAAATGCACACAGCTTAGCCTGCGGACGTTTTCTGCTTCTGAAGAAAGGGGAATTCATTGGTCTGAGTACTTATTGTGCTAAGCCAAAGTGACCTACGGCGCTGCTCCTCCAAGTGCTGGCCCACAGTTACGCAGGGATCTCGCACCAGAATGTACGTCACCTTGTGCATTCCTTCACCGACAACGTCTCGCAATGAAAAAATATCAGCTGCACCAGACATTGTACTTAGTTTGTGATGGTTGGGGATTAGTGATGGTTTGGCACAAATTCCTTATCTCAACATGGATCACGAAGAGTTCGCAGATGGCAGCTGATCTGCAAACCACACTTTAAGTAACACTGACCTAAACTTAAATATTTCAATCCATCCTTCTAAGAACTGGCTATTTTTCATTTGAAAATGTTCCAGTGGGCCACACCTCCATCATTATTATTATTAGTAGTAGTAGTAGTATTTTTGGTGTGACTAGGTCTGGAGTCAAAATATCTCAAATATAATTTATCTTCTTAGCTGACCAAGCTAAGAAACTGGAAATTTGGTGGTCCATATTTCTCAGTAAGTTGTCAAGTCCATTTTCCTCCCCAAATGCATGAATACCTAACCTGAGCTTCAGTTTTGTATCCTCTGAGTTTCCTAAATAAATGCAACTCCGTTTTGCCCTTCTGATCCATCCTGCAAGGGAGGAAGATCTGATCTCCGTGTGTGACTGTTGTCGACTATTCCTCCGTGGAGGCGATGGCTCAGTGAACTGAGGACCAAGTGCTCAGCTCAGGGGCTGGTCATAGAAATAAAAACATTACCATGTTGGGAACATTAGGGCATAATCAGCCTCAGCCTGTGTCCTGTGTGAGTTGTGTGCTAATTTGTCTCTGCAATCTTTAAAAGCTTAAATATCACTATTCTGTAAATAAGCTGATAAAGTAAAAAAAAGAAAAACCAAATTTGATTCTGTGAGCCCCAGATGAAAACTATGCAAGAACATTTTGGAGGCCGGTCCCTAAGGGGTACTCACATCCACATGCATCCAGATCTTATACTTTTTGCAAATGTCAGCGACAGCCAAGAGGGGATCGAACGCGCCATACACGGTGGTTCCGGCCGTGGCACTCACGAGGAAGGGAACAAATCCCTACACAAATGAGAAAGCCCCGAATGATGTTAAA
>NW_012150285.1:9307875-9308746 GCF_000956105.1 Propithecus coquereli
GAATTTTTCAGTGGATTAGAAAATTTAATAAAAAACAATAAATTCAAAAGCTGGGGCATTGAAAAGATCAATGGATACACAAATATCTGATTAGTCCAATAAAGAAAAAAGAGAAAATGTAATATTTGAAGTGAGAAAGGAGCTTACAGATAAAGACATTTTAATACTATAGAAGAATTCTATGTAAAGCTTTATGCTGATCTTAAAAGTCTTGAGGAAATAAAAAGTTTTTTCTCTAGGAAAATGTAAATTGTAAGAATTGATTCAAGAATATATAGAAAATTTGAAGGAAAAAAACCCCTAATAACCAAAAAATTAGCAAGAGGAATGCAGCCAAAAAACTGCCCTCCCAAATGCCAGACACCTAGAGTGAATTTTATCTAGTCTACTGCTGGCAGGCAACACTTCTAAATTCTTACAGAGAAAACAATGGAAGGCTGCAGAATTCATCTTCTAACTAGCTTATTACTCTGAAAGTAAAACCTGTAAAAGATAGCTCAGAAAAACCTATACATATGTATTAGAAATATAGCTATGAAAATCCTGAATATAATATTGGAAAACATAAGTCAGAAGAATTAAACATAGGACCACATAGGATTTGTTGCAAGAACGCAAAGGTGTGAATTATTAGGAAATATTTTTTAGCACAACTCATCTTACCAATAGATCAAAGTTAGGAAATTATAGCATCATCTCAGTTGTGTTTTAAAGGCATTTTATGAAAGTCAACATCTATTACAGACGACAAGGAAGGGCGGGAGGGGAAGAATGAGGAAGAGAAGAAGGTGGAAAGAGGAGAAGAAAAAGCAATTCTTGGTAAATTAAGAAAAAGAGAACACTTCCTTAACACAATAAAGAATATCTATTT
>NW_012150285.1:9308796-9311169 GCF_000956105.1 Propithecus coquereli
AATTTAAACTTTTCTAAAGCAGAGCCTACCATTCAGAGAAAGAACTAATGTCTGGATGCAGAATTCTATATTCTCACTAAAGCTGGGGATCGAGGCTTGAATCCTCTTTTTAAAATAAAACTCGAAGTGTATTCTTCACTGGATGGAAAGTAGAAATATAGTCTGGATAAAGCTCTGTGCAGAAACTTACTTTCTGTTTGGCTTCAAGGATCCTTCTTTCAAGATCAGATGGGATCATTTTCCCCCTGAAAGGAAAAATAAACGTATTATAGGTTTGCTTTGAGTAATTGACTTTGTTGTCTTTACAACGTAAGCAGCCACATGAGGGTAAAATCCAACCCTAAACTGTTGATCATAATGTTCAAACACCTTGGCTGTTTCTAGGAAGAAATGGATTTACCTCCCTGAACAAAGCATGACCACAGTTTCTGGCACTCTTTTGGAGACCCCTGACCACACTGTGTTACCCTCTGTAGAATGGCCACAATGGCTCTCTACTCTGCACAGAGACTTTTAAGTAATTCCCTTAATTCGGTTAAAACAAGCCTGATTTAGAGCAAGACACTGGCAATGAAAGGAGAGTTGAGAAAAACATTTTTACTCCAAATCTTCTAATGAATGAGTCTGCGATTTTACATATAGATGAAATACTAGGAGGAGAAAAATCTATTTTGAAACAGTTGAATGAAAATATTAAGTCAAAACCTATCTAATTACATTCCAAGTGCTAAAATACAGAGCAGGCCAAGAAATCATGGGCTCAAATTTCAAACAGTGAGAAAGACATTGGAGAAAGAAACTTCCTTTCATCCTGAAATGTCTGTTTCTTAAAATGGATAGTATTAATACTTTGTTTACTACTATGATAAAGGAGTTGATTTCTGCAAGAGGCTAGATGTGGCTAGATGTGTGATCTTAGTCATGTCACTTAATTTCTTGTGCCAAATATCCCTGGAAAATAACATTACTTATAGAGTTATAATGGTTAAATAAGGTATTAATGCAAAATGATTTTTAAAATCATATGGTAAGCATTCAATAAATGTTAGTTTTAATTGTTGAGATTGTTTTTTATGCATTATGACATTCCTATTTCAAGACCTTTCAGAAAAAATCAGACAAAGGACAGACAGTAGTTGCCTGGTACTGGAGGCAGTGAAATATTCTTTAAACCAAAATAGCTCTCTGGAGGTGGCTACAATGGCCAAACTTCACATCAGGGTCATTGACCTAGGTTTTAAAAAAACTATTTGAAAAAATAACTTGTGATAAAGGTGATTACAGCATAAGTGGTCAAGAGATGCTACTGGCATTTAGCAAACAGCGAGTGGGATTTTGGTATTTGTCACTAGCGTGATAGTTCATCTGTGGCTTTCCCTGTGAGTCTAGACACACAGCAAGCATCAGACTACTTCATTACAGCTGCTAGTGTTGTCTTGCCTAAGCTTTTACACATTGAAATGTTCTTTTATTACAAATTACTCGTCTAACATTTCTTCATTTTTTAAAATAACGTGAGCGTTATATAGTGAGAAGGTAAGTTATATTTTCTACCATTTTCATTTCAGTCAATAAAGGAGGTGTGACAAGTAGTTGGAATATAAAACAAATATTAAACCTCAGAGCACTGAGAATCGCTGATTTAGGTGAAGCTGCTTCCCAAGAAAGACAATCGCATGGGCAATGGTGTGGACAAGTTACTAGGGACTAGTTTGTTGGGCTGGAATGAAACAAGGGCATCACAGGTACCTTTGGTGCAAACGGTCTAGACTCAGATTCAGAGCAGCCCACCTTTGGGAACTTCCATGAGACAGAGGGGATGGGAAGAAGGGTGGTGTGGTCAGGGAAGAAGCCCTAGAGAGCACCCCACTCCTTACGCTTCTCCCTACACTGCATACCTTCGCCTGGGGCATCCCTTAAAGCAGCGATTTTTAACCTCTCCTAGATCAGGTTGTGCTAAAACACCTTGCTCCAGCCCCGATAGCAACAACATATTTAAATTTCAGAGGAAATTCGGATATTATATTTATCTTTTACATAAAGTTTTAAGCACATGAAAATCATCATGTCTGTAGGTAAACATGGAAACTGAGAGAATTGTTAGAACTCGTTTTGTAAATCTTGCATTTTAACTAAATTTACCACAAGCTAAACAACTTTGCATTGGAGAATTTTGGGTAGACTAGCTTGACAACCACTATTTACTTATCTAATCATATCAGGACATTTTGTTAAGTGTAAGACAGTAAGATGTCATGGTGAAGTTGGAGATTAGGGTACAGTAGAATTAGAAGAGGCTCAAGACCTGATTTTCCTTGAACCATCTCATTTTTCAAATAAGGTAACAGGCTGAGAGGTAAAGCGATTGCTCAA
>NW_012150285.1:9322644-9323811 GCF_000956105.1 Propithecus coquereli
GGATCCCCTCTATGAATTTTAAGGGAATAGGAACCTGGGAAAGTAATTTTAAAGTACAACAGGATGAAAAACATTAATAAAATAAAATAAAAAAACAAATAGCAGGGGACAGACAGAGTTTTTCTATTAGCTAGTAGAACATGTTTTAGAACTATAGTGATTAAAAAGTATGGTAATGGAACCAGATAGGAATATTAGTGGAACAAAACTAAAAGACAAGAAACGCCCAATATGAATTTGGTCTGTGACAAGACATCAGTGATTTTTTGGATCTTAAATGATATTGGAACAAGATTTATCAGAAAGAAAAAGAAAAGAAAGGAAAGAAAGGGAAGGAAGGAAGGAAGAAATAAATTGATTGATTTCATATTTCCCACCATAGACCAAAATAAATTTCAGTTAGATCAACTATTTAAATAATAATACAAGATTTCTAGGGAGAAAAGATGAATATTAACACATACTAAGAATAGGAAACACTTTCTATGGACACTAAAGGTGAAAAATGGGTAATAGATTATCACTCTATCAAAAAAAATACCACAAATGAAACTGAAAAGCAGATGATATATTTGAGAAAACATTTGCAACATACATGACAAAAATGTCTTCTTTTTTGTTGTGAACTATAAATAACTGGTAAGCATAAAATACTCAACTTTACTATTTGTCAAAATGCAAATGAAAACATGAATAATAAAAAAGCTCTATCCATCAAACTGACACATGTCACTTAAGGTTTTATGAGCTGATGAGGACCAGCACCCCTTTATACCACTTGGGGGGAGTGTAAATTGGCCAGGTCCTTTCTGAAGGGAAACATGACAGCAATATCGTGACTCTGAGTGCAGGCACAGTCCTGGGCTCAGAAATCCTACTCCTGGGGATTTATTCTAAGAAGATACTATAAGGATATGTACAAATATTTAGCCACAATGCTATTTATATTAGCAATTTTTTAAATAGTGAAAATTTAAAGCAACTTAAATGTTTAACAACAGATTTGTTAAGTAACACAAATACTAAACAATGGATTATTAAATAGTGCGTGAGAATTGTATTGGAGAATTTCTAATAACATGCAAATTGTCCATATTTGTAATGTAAAAAACAAATTTTGAATCAGTAAGCATTTCTAGTTCCTTTTATGTTAAAACATATAAAAAT
>NW_012150285.1:9324376-9340177 GCF_000956105.1 Propithecus coquereli
AAGTGTTGGTGAGGATGGAGATACTGGAACTCTTGTGCACCACCGGTGGGAATGTAAAATGGTGCAGCAATTGCGAGAAACGGTATAGCGTTTCCTCAAAAAATTAAAAATAGAAAAACCATATGATCCAGCAATTCTAATTCTAGGTATCTACCCAAAACAATTAAAAGAGCAGTCTTGAAGAGGTAGTTGTACACCTATGTTTCACAGCAGAATTATTCATAATAGCCAAAAAGTGGAGGCAACCCAAGTGTCTGTAAATGGATGAATGGATAAACAAAATGTGGTATTTACTTATAATGGAATATTATTCATCCCCCAAAGGGAAGGAAATTCTGACACATGTTACAACAACAATAAACCTTGAGGACATAATGCTAAGTGAAATATACCAGTCGCGGAAAGTCAAATACTGCATGATTGCATTTATATGAGTGGAGTCCCTCGTGTAGTCAAATTCATAGAGACAGAAAGTGGAAAGGTGGGTGCCAGGGGCTGCAGGGAAGGGGTGACGGGGAGTTAGTGGTTAGTGGATACAGAGTTTCAGTTTTGCAAGATGAAAAGAGTCGTGGAGATGGATGGAGGTGATGGCTGCACAGTATGAGTGCATTTAATACCTCTCAAATGAGCAATTAAAAATGGTTAAGACGGAAAATTTTATGTATATTTTATCACAATAAAAAATTGGGGGGAAAAAGCAGGGGCTGTGTTTAAGTAGTGAGTAGTAGTTCTCTTCTGAGTCCAATCCCTGACTCTTCACTTACCAGCCACATGACCCTGGATGTGTCACCCGTGAGGTGTTACGAATCAAACGGAAAAAGAAAATCCAAAACTTCCCATACTGTTTAAAATTGTTGTGTAACTGTAAGGAAATAGACTCTTGTGTCTCTAATTAAATGAATTAACTAGATCAATTGTGTAAAGTGCCCAGGACTGTGCCTGGCATGTCACGAAGACTCAGTGTCAGCTGTTATTATTTTCTAATCCTTCCTGATATAGGACACAATGAAGCACACACACCACTACTACCCCTGAGTTCTCTGCATCTAAACCCATAGGAAACAAGGCATTCGGTGGGCTTCCCACAGCCCCTGCTCGGTAATAATTGGTTCGGTTTCTCTGTGAAGTCTATCCTATTACGGTGCACTGAACAGCTCCCCAAGGACCTGAAAGAGTTAATTAGCATCCCTAACCACCTTCAGGCACTGGCTGCAATTCAGCTAATTTAATAAAAAACTATAATGACCCCAGATTATTTATACTTTCAATTGTTCAAATCAATTGTATGATAAAGTGTGGTACTTAAGCAGCGCAGGGAAACGTAGTCTAACTGTAATTTATAAAGCCAGAGTGATGTGTTTAAAAGGAAGGCTAAGATGTACACGAACACACTAGTAGTTAATTTGTGGTATAAAAGCATTAATCAAATAGCTCACAAAATTCTTGTGTTACATGGGAGCTAGAAAAGCCAGTGATTCTTCTAGTCTTCCGCCACCGGGTATCATGTGTCTTGGTTGGATTTATTTTCTGCAAGGTTTTACAACAAATGACTGCTAATTTAGATAATGTAAAGGAAACCCTGAAGGTAGCAGAAAGAGAAGGAAAGATGGAAAAGAGAGGGAAGAAAGTATTAATTATAAAAATAGAGACTGCTAGAGAGTATTAATTTCTGAAAACACCCTTGAGTCCATACTTACAATGAGAGAGAGAGAGGGAGAGAGAGAGGGAGAGAGAGAGAGACAGAGAAAAGAAAAAAAAGACAAAAAGATAAAGAGAGCTCTACCCTACATTAGAATGAAAGAACTAATAAATAAAGATGGAATGGTGGCGTTAGAAAATCACTATTCTGCAACCATCGTAATAATAATTCAGGCAAAATTCATCAATGGATGCTAAACTAGCGGGTGAATATTTCAGGAGCAGCAGGATATTTATATAGTCTCAAAGCATCCCCTACAAGATACTTATTAATTGCAAAGGAGACAAATAGTCATTTTATAGTGGAGAAACCTGGAAAAATGGTCCAAGTCAACATTACTGGCAATCTCATCTCAGGACGAGATGCACTCGAAAAGGGTAAGCATTGCCTCCGCCGAGTCCTGCTCCGAACGCATCACTGGAATCTAATCATGAGGACATGTCAGGCAAATCTAAATTAACTACAAAATAGATGGTCTACATGCTCCGCAAAGATCAACGTCATGATAGACAAGGGCAGGCTAAAGACACGTGATGACGATTAAATGCCACGTGTGATCCTGGACTGGGGAACAAATAGCTGTAATGGATACAATCGGGACAGCGGACCCAACTTGAATAAGGCATGTAGATTTAATAATAGTATTGTACTGGTGTCACATTTCCTGATTTTGATAATTGTTCTGTGATTGTGAATATCCTTCTTCTTAGAAAATGCATTTGAGGGATTAAGGGGCAAAAGCAGCATGATGCCTTGTAAGGAACTTTCAAATGGCTCAGAAAAAATTATATATATAATTAATATATGTATTATTCATTACATTCAATATGTAATATTTAACTTTATATACAGTATCTGTATCTGGAGAGAAAAAGAAAGCAAATGTGTCAGAACATTCACAATTGGTGAATTTAGGTGTAGGGTATATGGGAGTTCTTTTTACTAATCTTGCAATATATCTTTAAGTTTGAAATTATTTAAAAAATACAATGTAACCAAAAAGTTGGATGAGTTAAAGTCTAAGAACCTTCCCAACTCTAAAGGTGTCTGATTTGAAACGCGTGGGCAGCTTGTGGACAGAGGCTCAGCCCGGCTTGTCCTCCCCCGACCTCCCCACCTTCCATCACAGTCCTGTTGCTCTCTCTTCCCGTGTCCTTCCAATTTTGTGTGTGAGATAATTCCAGAATTCTTGAGAGCGCCTTGGAGAAAGACCTTACACAATTTCAGCCAAAAGAATAAGGAACTCAACGAGGGAAATACAACCTCTGTTATCTATTTCACTCCTTCTTTTTCCCCACATAATTCACGTTTCCTCTCGAGAGGTCCTCCACCTCACAGAGAAACGGGCCTCAAGCCCCTCGCCTTCAAATGAGGAAACCAGAAGCCACCCTGGCCTGGATGCGACACTCCCCTCTGGCTGCCCTAGTTCCTCCCTTTCACGCTTAAGCTCCTGGAAGTTTCCTGTATTGGTTTCTCCCTTTTCTCGTCCGCCACTCACAAGGGCCACTGCTAACTGCCTTCTGCCCTCACCCCTCGTTGGAACTGCTCTTGCCACACTCACCAGCCACCTCCTCGTAAGTAAAGCCAAGGGGCAGTGGCGGGCCCTCGTCTCATCTACGGGTAGGATTTGGTCCTGTCGACCACTCCTTCCCCTAGACACACCCCCGTGGCCCTTAATTGTCCTCCCACAGCTCTGGCCACTCCTCAGTCTCCTCCGCAGGCTCCTCTTACTCTGCCTGTCCCTGAAGTGTGGGTGCTCCGCAGAGTTCATCCCCAGGCCCACTTGTGCATGGCTTCCCTTGTAAATCCCCTGAGCTCCAGGCTCATATTCCCAACTGCCACCTGACACCCTCCCTCGGATGTCTCATAAACGCTTCAAACTCAGCATCTCCTCATCCGAATGTCTCCCCACAGCCGGGGTCTGTATCTCATAAAGAGCCCCACGTGGGCTTAGCGCTCATCTTGCCTCCCGCCTCCACCTGCCCGCCACCAGGCAGCATTTCTATTAGTTCCACGTCCCTCTCCACGGTGTGCATCCCCTCAGCCCACCATGCACCACCCCCCATGCCTGTTACCACAACAACTGCCAGCTTGCAGTCTCTAACCCCATCCACTCTGCATCAAAAATAGTCTTTCTAACGTAACACTATGAGGTTGCTTCCCTGCTCTTAACAGTGCCGTCCCACGCCTTCCACTTCAAGTTCAAACAGCCTAACCTGGAGCACCAGGCCCTTCAAGACAAGGATATTCTGACCACATCCTCCCCTGAACAAGCCAAGTTCTCTCATCTACGATTCAGAAAGTGCTGTGGCCTCTGCCTGGAACATCGTCTCCTTTCCTCTTCATCTGGGTAACTCCCATCGTCCTTCCTCTAGATGTAGAATGGGATGTGTACCCATGGCAGCCTGTCCTCCCATCGTATTGTATCATCGTGTTCACCTTCCTGACCTGTTTTTGCCTCTTTCACATCAGACTAAGTTTTGTAGCATTTGTGACAATGTCCAGCGCATCTGCCACTGTGTCATCAATGAAGGCCACTGCTCATGCCCAATGGAGTAGCTCGCAGGGCTGCTGCTTCCATCATGTGGGAACTTGATATGCTTCCAAATTATCATGCATACGATAGAAATTTTCTCTCCTCTTCTCTTGACTGAATATTTGGGAAACATCGTTTTTGCTCAGTGGCCTAATCCAATTCTGAAATATCTTCTTTCACGAATACTCATTTTCTTCTAAATATTAATTCACTTCTCTTCTCTATCCTTAGACACAGCCACACAGCGTGAATTTGGATGCCACTAATTCAGATTTTGCAAATGTTAGACCCAATGACACTAGAATAAAAATTCATTAATCCCATCACTGTGAATATTCAATTTTTCATTAGCGAGGAAAGGGAACTCTGAATCTAGAAATGAAATAGAGCCTCCATTCAACACGGTTCCCTCTTGTGAATTTAATAACTCACTTTTACAAAATAGAATACTCCTTTTTGGTCATGATACTTCACATTAAAATGTAAGCCATGGCGAACTCAAGTTTTGCATTACCTCATCATACTCTACTTACTAGAATAAATTCAAATGCTTTTTCATTTTCAACTCTGAGAGAACCTAATCCAAACAAATAAAGATTTACTATACGTTTCTCTCTGTCTCTTTTTTTTTTGACTGAGAGCCATGTTTCACTTTGAGCTGGTCACCGAAGTAAGCCCCTGTGACTGCTGATGAAAAGAAGGTACCTCACTGAGATCTTCCCCCACAGGTGGCTTTGGGGTCACAGCTAGAAAGGCGCAGACTGTCTCTCTCACTGAGACATTTCCCTTCAATCATGAACCTTCAGCTAATTCAACTGTCTGCAGAACACGATAAAATCCACCACCCCAGCCGCTGACAGACTAAGGTGCAGTAGGAAGGAGTAGCCACAAGAAAGGGCAGCCTTCCAGAGCAGGTCCAGGCTGGTGTCGGGGGGAAGCCCGGACAAACTTCACAAAGCAGCTAGGAGACACCAGCACGCGGGACTCACACTGTCGGCCTTAAGTGATTTTCTGAACTGCACGCCTGACTTTCACAAGGACGCGATAATAAAAACAAACTGCGGCTGAGAGCGTTTTAGTTGATTCTGATGGGAATGGTGGCTACAGATGACTGTCCAAGGCCTTCTCCTGCGCTTCTGACCCCAGACACTTCAATTTCACTTAAATCTGCAGTCCCTGACCCCCAGGCTGTGGACTAGAGCCAGTCAGTGACCTGTTAGAAACCAGGCTGCACAGCAGGAGGTGAGTAGTGGGCCAGTGAGTGAAGCTTCATCTGTATTTGCAGCCGCTCCCCGTCGTTCGCATCACCGCCTGAGCTCCGCCTCCTGTCAGGTCAGCAGCATTAGATTCTCACAGGAGGGAACCCTACCGTAAACTGTGCATGTGAGGGATCCAGGTTGCGCCGTCCTTATGAGAATCTAATGCCTGATGATCTGAGGTGGAGCTGAGGTGGTGATGCTAGCTCTGGGGAGCAGCTGTAAATACAGATTATCATTAGCAGAGAGGTTCGACTGCACAATAAATGTGACGCACCTGAATCATCCAGAAACCATCCCCTGCCCCCATCTGTGGGAAACTTGTCTTCCATGGAACCAGTCCCTGGGGCCAAAAACGTTGGGGACCACTGACTTAAATCATTAAGGCCAGGCTCTCAGTCTTAAACTCATGCTATACGGATGACACGAATTACCAATATAAAGTTAAAGACTACATGTAGCTACTAACACAGCATTAAATTTTTTTTTCCAACATACTCTCATATAATACTGCTAAGGAGACAAATTGGTGAAACCATTTTGCAAGGCAGTTTGGCCTGATGTATCTCACTCCTTCAAAACATGCAGGTAATTTTAGTTAGTAGGTACACGAAGAGATAAACATGAGTGGAGGAGCTGTAGACACATAAGGATGTTCATGGAAAGATGGAAAGGTTATTTGTAACAGTAATGACAGGAACAGGAAAATGCTCCGCAGGGGGCTAATATTTTGTGTGTACCCTGTCCTAGGTATCATTTTTTAGCATTTTGCATTTGTCAACACATTTAATCTTCATAATCCTATGAAGTAGGTGCCACTACTTTTTCCTTTTTTCAGATAAAACGAGGCCCAGAGAGGCATGTGCCCACTCGTGCGGGCACTGAGATCTGAATTCGAGCAATTCAGTCCCAGAGCCGGCTCTCTAAAGTACTATAACACTCTCTGACACAGTCAGACCTGAAATATTGTACAGTTAAGCGTGTTTCTGTTTGTGATAATGTAGAAAAATACTCATGTTATCTTGTCTACTTAGAAAAAAAATGATCACAAATATGCAAAGAGATAAAAAAAGGATACGCTTCTATGCTTGGAAAAAGAGATTCAAAGGTTTAAACACTGGTACAGTATTAGTGATGATCTTTGGATGGTGGAACTATGAATTTTTCCTGTTATTTTCTATTTTTTTAAAAGTAAGCATGTGTCGGTTTTTACATATGGTAAAAACGTAATTTATTCCTTTTAAAACTCTCACTGTACTTCCTGCTCCCACTGGAGTTCCCCTCTACGTCTCCCCCTCGGTCCGCGCTTCCTCCATGAACTGTCTTCTCCCAGGCCTTGTTTTTTCCTTCCTTTTATCTCTTATTCTCTCTACTCTTTCCTGTTTCCTTCCTGTACCCTACTGCTCTCTCTCTCCCCCATCCCACAAGGTTCATTACTAAAAAACCATACTTTTTAGCATTATTTTAGTTTTTCTAATGGCTTCCAAAATAGTAGAAAATAAAATTCTTTGACTTTCCAATTTGAGGCCACCTGGCCAGTCACTGGTTCTCACCCCTGTGGGCTTCCCAGCACTCCTTTCCTCCCGCCTCCTGCTCTGCCCACCTGCTGGTGTGTGACAAGCCCCCGTGCCTGTCCCTGACCCCTTTCCTCAGCTCTTCCCTCTTCACCAGGACTGCGCGTCTCCTGCGAGCGTGACCTGCCTGCAGATGTTCAGATGTCCTCAGGCCTTTTGCTCCCGCGAGGCCCCGGCTGGCTGGCTGGCTTGGTGGACTTGTCCGAGATCACTTCACTGTCATACCTGCTGTTCCCAGGAGAAGTGGCAACGCTCGTGCTCTTAAGAGTGGCGGCAAGAGCCATCCCCCGTCCGCCCACTGGGATTTAACTCAAGAACGCTCTACCTAGGCTAGGGAGGAGGACAAGGACGGCCCGTCCGGGGGATTTTCTTTCCTGTATTCTAGGCTCCTTACTTACAACAGATCAACTCCAGAGTAAGAAAAATTTTAAAGTCATCTAAACCTTTATTCCTAGTTAGCAACTTTTGTTTTTTTCCAGCTAGTTTTCTCCTAAACCTCAGTTCTTACGTACCTGCTAGTGAGGCACACTGAGCCTTAAAAACACAAGGCAGGTCCTCGCTCCTGTCCTGTCGTCATTTCCCGCCTGTCTTACTGCCAGAGCCTCCCACCTGCCAGAGCCTTCCCTCTCCCCTTGCTTCCCGAAGGGTGGCCTCATCCATGTCCTTGAATAAAAATGCTTTTAAATTACGTTGTTCCCAGACCTATCGAGCTCAAATCCTAAATTCAGCTCCACTGCTCCCAAAGGAAAAATAACAGACTTTTTTTTTTCTGATTGTAAAAGTAACGTGTGTTCTTTGCAAACAAGCAAACAAAAGCAGGCACTATTGAAAGGTATAAATAAAAAAGTGACATCACCTTTAACCTCATGACCCAAGGTGAACAAGGTTATGAATCCACTGGGTGTTCAGAGGTTTCAGGGTCCCACGTGACCAACTGTATTTGCCACGCCATCCGCTCCTCCTACGACGGGTCACGCCTGGCTCCTCGAGCCCCATGAGGGGATTATTCACACCTCTGTGGCTTTGCGGCTGCTATTGAACCTTCTGTGAGTGCCCCTGCCTTTCCCTGCACCCATCCAACTCAATCCTAATTTCAAAAATGCATCTGAAGTCCCGCCTGTTGCAGGAAGCTTTCCACGACTTCCAATGCACACGCGTGCCGTGCAATCCAACCATATAACCGTCACCTCCTGACACTACTGCATCTTCCCCCCTAGATCACATGTCGTCAGGGAACTGGGATCGTGTATTATGCTTCTCCAGAGCCTAGTGACACGGTGGCCAATCAGTACACATCTGCCTAATAAATACGTATGAATAAATACATGGTTAATTGAGTGGCTTCCTTTTGATTTAGTGAAAGTTGTTACTCAAACCTTTGAAGACTGAGTCTAGTTTTTACTAGGTTCCGGGCCTACAGGGCAGTGATACTTCACATGGATGCCCTACAAATACTTTCAAATCTCCCCCACAAAGCACCACCCCAGATCCCAGAGTGCCTGTGAAATTCAGCTGCCGATTAAGACAGGGATTTTCCCCAGGAATCCTTCCATTCCAGCACAAAGTTGTTGAGTTACTGGTGCATCATTCACTCCTACTCACTAAACTGCACCCAGTCCTGTAATCACCTCATCAAGTTTATGCAACCCATCGTGCCAAAAGCAATGATACCTATATAAATCAGTGCTCAAATTGCCTACTGCCTCTAAAGTGCCCGGGTGATGAATGTCCTTCTGCACCTCCTTGGTGCAGACTATTTTGATCGATTTAACAAAGGTTCCGATTCAGTCCAGGGCTGTGAGAGGCTCCATGGCATTGAGGAGCAACCTCCGAGGGCCCCAAGCAAGAGCCCATGTCAAGAAGGAACAGTGGCCAGCAGCGGCCTGCTGCCCCGCAGTCATCTCCTATTTTCACACCAACAGGTACTTGCGGTGGAACTTGCAAATTGCTAACCAACAAGGGTGGCAGATGCACGCTCACCTCTCATCACATTTAATCAGGATCACGCTGTCTGTTCCAATCCCCAAGGCTGCAGCTCCCTTCTTGAGAGAAAAATGACTCTGTACAAGAAAAAAAAGCATATTTGAAATTAGTTCCATATAAAGACAAGATCCATTGCCTTGGCTTTTTCTTTTTCCTTTCTCCTTTTAGTTCTAGTCTGTTCCTCCGGTGCCTGGGCTGCTGAGAGAAGTTGGTATCCTTCACTGCGCTTTTTTTTTTTTAACTGTGGTGAAACACATATAATGTAAATACCATCTTAACCGTTTTTAAGTGTACAGTTCAGTGGCCTTAAGTACATTCACACTGTTGTACAACCATCACCTCCATCCATCTCCAGAACTCTTTTCATCTTGCAAAACTGAAACTCTGTACCCATTAAACAACTCCTAATTCCTCCCTCCACCAGCCCTGGCAACCACCATTCTACTTTCTGTCTCTGTGAATTTGACTACTCTGGGTTCTTCGTATTAGTGGAGTCATACAGTATTTGACTCTTATAAGTGGTGTATTTCACTTAGCATAATGTCCTCAGGGTTCTTTCATGTCGTAGCATGTGTCGGAGTTCCCTTCCTTTTTAAGGCCGACTAATATTCCCCTGTATGTACAGACCACATTTTGTTTATCCATCCATCTGCTGATGGACCCTTGGGTTGCTTCCACCTTTTGGCTATTGTGACTCACGCTGCTATGAAACATGGGAGTACAATTGCCTCTTTAAGACTCTGCTTTCAATTATTTTGAGTAGATACCTAGAGGTGGAATTACTGGATCACATAGTACTTCTATTTCTAACTTTTCGAGGAACCTCCATTCTTTTTTCCATAGTGGCTCTACCATTTTACATTCCTATCTGCAGTGCAACAGGGTTCCAATTTCTCCACCTCTTCACTGAAACATTTGTGATTTTCTGTTTTTTGATAATAGTCATCCTAGTGGATGTCAGATGGTAACTCATTTTGCTTTTGATTTGCATTTCCCTAATGATTAGATGTTCAACATCTTTTTGTGTGCTTATTGGACATTTATATACCTTCTTTGCATAAATTCTATGCAACTCCTCTGCCCATTTTTTAATAGAGTTGTTTGTTTTTGTTATTGCTGTTGAATTCACTTGGGCTTTTTGAAGGAAGATAACAAGATGTTGGAAATTGTAAATGGACCTGATACTACAACACACAGTAACTCCGAGCCAATTTGACATCAAGTCATACGTAACCAACCCATGTCATCAACCACCTCCGGCAGCGAAGTATGAATTTTGTATGGTTTCCAGACTTGCATTTTGCTGCCAAGAGATTACACTCAGTTTTTCCCAAGTTCAGTGAAATTGTGTGCACTGAGGAAGTTGGAGGAGGAGCTGGCCCTAAATTTAGCACTCTCCCTCCCAGCGCTGGAGGGGCTGTCTGTTGTGCAGGCAACTGCCCAGCCTGAAGCAGACTCTGGGAGGAGGCAGCAGTTCCTGGCTGGGGCAGAACGACTTGTCTGTGTGCAGAGAAAAGGCCACACGGGCAAGCCATTGCCAACTCTTTGTTTGTGCTTTTGGTTATTGATTCTGGGCAGGACTGTGTGTCTCAATGGTCGTAATCGCTGTGCCATTTGGAGAGCTGAGAAAGGCCAACCCAAGCCCAGCTGTGCTGCATGCCACATCAGCCTCTTACTATTAACCACAGATCATTAAGCTGTCCAAAAGGAGAGCGGCTTCCTCAATTTACATCTCCAAAGGGCTGCTGACTTGAATTTTAAGTCAGGGTTCCAAAGAGGGTAGTACTCTCTCTGCAAATGCCCACTTCTGACTCATCTGAATTCTTGAATATGCATATGCAGCACAGGGACTCTTAACAGATGTATTTTTAGGGCGTATGTCTAATAAGCAAGAAGAAATCACATTTATAACAGCAGCAAATAATGTCAACCAATCAAGGGGACATTGAACAGAGGAGTTGAAAAAGCCCAGTGCCGCTAGATGTCACGAGGAAGGGCCATTAGCTTCATTTTACAACCTGAGAATGACAAAGTGGACGATCGTTACCAAGATACCTGGGAGCCGGAGGAGAAAGCTTAATGAGGCTGGATGTGTAGAGACGCGTGACTCTCCCATTGAAAAAAGGGTTCCGCCTTGTGTATTTAGCAGAGCCTTGCAGGGGGGTAGGGGACGGCACAAGACAGGGGAGCAGCTGCCCCCGCTGAGAGAACACAAGCCACTCAAATTACGCCCCTTCGTGAATGAACGAGCTCTTAAGCACTAAACTGCCAAATGGCAAGTGGGGGCTAAGTAAGAGATCTGGTGCACCTGGTCAGCGACAGAGGCCGTATTCTCGTCTGGTCCTTAATGAGGAAGAATAGGGATCCTTAAATGAAGAGCAGTCACCCAGGATAATTGATCACGGCACCAAATGCCAGCAATTTAAAGAAAACCACATCCCCAAATGGAAAGCTTAAAGGAACAAAGGTGAGATGAGGCATGAAACAGAAAATGAGGCGGCGAACATCGAGTGTGTTTATATTTTCAGGAGAGGGAGCTGCAAAAGAGCTAAACGTTACCCACGAATAGCAAAGGACCCATGGAGAGGAAGAAACTTGAGAGGGAAAAAACAGAAAGCCACTGCCTAATGAGGAAGAAACGATGCAGACAGCGTAAGTGGCATGTTTCTCATTTTTAATCCCTGGCACTGCATTTAGTGGGGACACTTGTTGATGAACCGGAGGACAGAACAGGCTCCCGCCTGCTCAGCACCCAGGAAAGCAGGTGTTTGAGGAGGACTCGGGAGGCCTGGCCACGGGCAGAGGGCGAGAGGGACCTGGGTGCGGGTGGCCTTCAGATGTGACGCGCTGCGCCCACGTGGGGACGGGGGTTGACTGCTCTATCCATCAGGCAAAATGCTGAACACAAATTAAGAGCTACAAGGATTTGAATTTGTCCCTGAATAATAAGACTATGATTATCCTATGCCACTGCTAAGACTCGTAAGGATCAATTGTTCATCAGCAGAATGTCTGGAAAATAAGCTAATGAGCCCCCCGCCTGCCGCCCCTTCCCTGATTTGGGAAAAATAACAATAGACCCTTGAAAGACTTTCCTGCTTAATTAGGACTAAATCATATTTCAATTTAAGGGCAATACATATTAAACCCCCCTATGATTTTTATTTTATACTAAATGAAAAATTCAAGGTTGATGGAAGAGTAATTTCTCTATTTTTTTTTTTAAATATGAGGGCAATTCAGACACAGGTCACATGATTTCCCTTAGCTTTAAAACATGTGCAAACAAGTAAGGGGCTTTATAGTTATAAAAGACTTGTAATGAAAAAAGTAAGCAGGCTTTCTGGGTTTGAGCAGGATGAGATTATCTAGCATAAGAATGAGTGAGTGTCCCCCAGGCTGGGGAGGGCGGGTCCCTGCCATCCAGCTAGCCCTAGGCTGGCATGTGTAGCAGGAGCTTGCTCACTCCTTAATGGGGACAATAAATCTTACCTCCCTTCAGGGATGGCGTGAGCTTAAGGTGAGTGGTAGAAAGCTCGGAGACAAACCAGTTCCGAGTGTTGGCAGGCTGGTTTCTCCTTCTCTGCTAGAACTGAGATAAGAAGTCTGGAAGGCTACATTGATTCCTTCAAGCCATTGTTGGTCACATCCAGATATTTAACTGAGACCCAGATTCACTGCCTAGTGGACCACAGGGTTTCAGGGGAAGGGCTGTGCTAGGCTTGGGGGACACACAGAAGACGGTCCTAGTGCCCAGCTACCTCCCCCACCTCCCCTCCCACCTCCCCTCCCCTCGCTCTCCGTACCTGGCCATATTGGCCTTCCTGGCCTTCTGGGAGCTTGCGAAACTTGTTCCTGCCTCTAGGCCTTTGTAATTGCTGTTCCACTTTCCTAAAAACCTTTCCTTCAGATATTTGTATGGCCCCCTCCCTCATTTGACATAGGTCTCTGCTCATATATCACCTCCACAGGAGATCTTTTATGACCATTCTATAAAATAGCCCACTCTCCCCTACTACCTGTCACCACACGACCTTAGGGTAAATACTTAGCAGTTCACTGTCTGTCCCCTGCTAGAGCATAGGAGGCTGCATGAGGGCAAAGGCTCTGTCACAGTGTATAGCTGATAAATGATTGTTGAATTTGTCGACCATAGGCTCAGAGAACAAGGCCAGGGAAATGTCACTATTGCCATAAATTTCTGGCCACAAATCCCAATGTTGAGGTATGGCTTTCATGACTGGAGCCAGATGATGGTGGGCTCAGTAGACCCCAATGCCTCTAATCTAAGGCTCATTCTAAAAGCAAGTCCAGGTCTCCCGGGCACCTACCCCAGAAAGCCTAAAATGGGTCCTTCCCAAGCAGAAGGCAGCAGCAGCCCCTCCTAACCACACCTGCTGCTTCGGGGCAGAAAGAAGCAACCCAGAGACTTCAAATACAGAGAAAGGACACGCTAGCGTGGGAATCTCAGCTCTTAACTCTTCTGACATTCTACCAAGCGTTCTACCTTCCAGCTCTAAGATCACTCAGTGGTCCTTGGACTTGATCCTTTTGTCCCAACACCTGTCCCCTTCGTGGGTGGAATGGACAGGTGTGTGTGGACGGACAACGAACAGAGGTGGACGGGATCTTACACTCACGGATCCCCAGCCTAGGAAGGAGCTGGAACCTGCTTCTGTGACCCTTCCCCATGCCCTAGACACCCCTGATCCCTCAGCGATGGCGGTTCCAACAGCACCCCGGTATCCCTCTCTTCCTCCACACCCTTCCAGTGCACCCACTGGGTTGCCTCCTGTACCCCAAGATTTGAAGGAAACGATAGCCACGTCTGCCTTAGGAGGATGGGTTGCCCCTGTCCTTGCCTCTGCTCATCCACTGGCCTAAAAGAGCAACCTGCTTCCCAGGAAGCTCATGCTCTGCGAGACGGCCCGGCTGATTATTAATTCTTATCATGGAGGGAAGGGATCCCCAGCCATGCTTTTGCCGACTGTGTGAGTTGGAGGTGATCTGTACCCAGGGCACCTCTGCGAAGCTGCTACCTTATCAGTCCTACTCGATTCTAAGAAGTAGTGTGAGTGCCTATGCTCAACAGGTGCTCACAGAGAGGCCCTTCTTATTCTCCCATCCTCCTACCTAATGTGGGACCGTCCTCACGCCTCCCTCATGACCTCGAGCAGAATTTTGAAATCCTCAAACAAAATTAATGTCAATTCACTTTATTTCTTTAAGTAAATATGTGCCCTATGGAGTATATATGGACATCTCAAAATTATACAAATACGAATACAGGATTGATATTCCTGTGAATCCTGGAGTATCGCTCTGGTATTCTGGGAGGGGGACACATCCATCTTAAGGAAATCATTTGCCCCCAGACATGTCCCCTGACTTGTCACTCTCCCTGCTGCCTCCACGTTGCCTCCTGGTGGGGCTCGGCTCCTTCTCCATGCAGGACACCAGCGGGTGGCTTGTCCCAATAGCAATCTGGCTGCCTGTTTGCAAGGCGCTCACCCAGGGTCAGGTGCAGTGGGCTGCCCCTCTACCCTGTCACCTCACTTCACCCTCCTGACAACTGCAGGAGCTTGGCAGAATCATCTCTACTTTATGGATGAGGAGGAAATGAAGGGTCAGGCTCTGGGAGGTGGTAGACCTGGGCCTGTCGCTATTTCTAGTCAATTCCAAAGCACATGGGCTTCATCCACTCACTTGGAGAAAAATAAGTCTATCTAGTTACTTCTGACCTGACACTCGGAACAAAGGGGAGTCGGTCACCTGAGGTGGCATGTGACCTCCGGGGACCCCTGCAGACCCTTCTCCCTCCTTTCTCCCCCCCATGCAGTGGACGCTCCCTTAGAGCAGGCACTGGGGCTGCTCTGGGAAGTGCCTGGAGCAGGGAGGAAAGAAGGAACAAAGAAATTATCTCACTGTACGGTGGCTGGGAATGTGCCTTCCTGCCTCATTCCTTTGCCTCCTATTGCAATGGAAATGCCCAGGAGAGGCGATGCTTAGGTCTTCCCAACCACTCACTTCTCGGAGTAGCTTTCGGATTCTTTCCTGAGAGTAGGTGTTGATGGGACTGGGTAGAGAAGAAGAAACATGGGAGGGATCAGGGCCCTGAAATGAAAAGGAAGAGAGCAGAGGTGCTAAGGGTAAACTGAAGTTAGCTCACAATTTCCCTTGCCATCACTTCTGTCAGGCTACATTTCTGCCTAATGGGAAGCATTATATTTTGTGGGAGTTGTCTTATTCCAAGCTGCCCAGGCTGTTTTTTTTTTTTTTAAATCTATTTTTGGAATTAAAGCCCTCTGGAATAATGGTATCTTTCTAAAGCAATTATGAGAATCACCTCCCCACAGACATGGCCTGAGGCCATGTGGGGCCTCTGCAGAACACTGGTGACTGATTCCAGGAGACATGGATGTGAGCTGGGCTTGGTGCATAATGACTAGAGTGAGGTGGTTACGGTGATTTGCCTAAAAGATCTCAGTGTCTGTTATGATTAGGAGGAACATTTTTCCCAGATGACGTTATGCCGTTTCATGGAAGCTGTTTCTGGAAGAGTTTGTGCCACATAAGGAAATAAGAGAAATCTGGAATCAAGCTCATGGTTTAGGCTTTCAAAGGATTCAGAGCTAGAGATGTGGATGACTGAGCTGGGATCTTAGCTTCCCTCTAACCCTACTTTCAAGAAAGGATCAAGAATCCATCAGATTATTTTTTGCCAAACCTTCTATCACTGGTAATCTGGGGAAG
>NW_012150285.1:9340227-9369899 GCF_000956105.1 Propithecus coquereli
ATTCCTGTGAATCCTGGAGTATCGCTCTGGTATTCTGGGAGGGGGACACATCCATCTTAAGGAAATCATTTGCCCCCAGACATGTCCCCTGACTTGTCACTCTCCCTGCTGCCTCCACGTTGCCTCCTGGTGGGGCTCGGCTCCTTCTCCATGCAGGACACCAGCGGGTGGCTTGTCCCAATAGCAATCTGGCTGCCTGTTTGCAAGGCGCTCACCCAGGGCTAGGTTCAGTGTGCTGCCCTCTACTCTGTCACCTCACTTTACCCTCCTAACAACTACAGGAGCTTGGCAGAATCATCTCTACTTTATGGATGAGGAGGAAATGAAGGGTCAGGCCCTGGGAGGTGGTAGACCTGGGCCTGTCGCCATTTCTAGTCAATTCCAAAGCACATGGGCTTCATCCACTCACTTGGAGAAAAATAAGTCTATCTAGTTACTTCTGACCTGACACTCGGAACCAGGGGGAGTCGGTCACCTGAGGTGGCATGTGACCTCAGGGGGCCCCTGCAGACCCTTCTCCCTCCTTTCTCCCCCCGTGCAGTGGATGCTCCCTTAGAGCAGGCACTGGGGCTGCTCTGGGAAGTGCCTGGAGCAGGGAGGAAAGAAGGAATAAAGAAATCATCTCACTGCACGGTGGCTGGGAATGTGCCTTCCTGCCTCATTCCTTTGCCTCCTATTGCAATGGAAATGCCCAGGAGATGATGCTTAGGTCTTCCCAACCACTCACGTCTCAGAGTAGCTTTCAGATTCTTTCCTGAGAGTAGGTGTTGATGGGACTGGGTAGAGAAGAAGAAACATGGGAGGGATCAGGGCCCTGAAATGAAAAGGAACAGAGCAGAGGTGCTAAGGGTAAACTGAAGTTAGCTCACAATTTCACTTGCCATCACTTCTGTCAGGCTACATTTCTGCCTAATGGGAAGCATTATATTTTGTGGGAGTTGTCTTATTCCAAGCTGCCCAGGTTTTTTTTTTAAATCTATTTTTGGAATTAAAGCCCTCTCGAATAATGATATCTTTCTAAAGCAATTATGAGAATCACCTCCCCACAGACATGGCCAGAGGCCATGCAAGGCCTCTGCAGAGCACTGGTGACTGATTCCAGGAGATGTGGATGTGAGCTGGGCTTGGTGCATAACGACTGGAGTGAGGTAGTTACGGTGATTTGCCTAAAAGATCCCAGTGTCTGTTATGATTAGGAGGAACATTTTTCCCAGATGACGTTATGCTGTTTCATGGAAGCTGTTTCTGGAAGAGTTTGTGCCACATGAGGAAATAAGAGAAATCTGGAATCAAGCTCATGGTTTAGGCTTTCAAAGGATTCAGAGCTAGAGATGTGGATGACTGAGCTGGAATCTTAGCTTCCCTCTAACCCTACTTTCAAGAAAGGATCAAGAATCCATCAGATTATTTTTTGCCAAACCTTCTATCACTGGTAATCTGGGGAAGATCATGAGATTCCAGCAAAGGATGAATGTTCAACCAAATGATCTTTAAGATCCCTTTCAGTTATGAGATTTTGTGATTCTCTATTTTGGAGGAAAGTAACCTTGGAACTTTTTACTCATAGCTTAAATGTCATCTCTTGTTTCAACTCAGTGATTTATTCACTTCTTCTACTATTCCTCACAGTAATACTATTTAATTCAAGTTTTATAAGAAAACCGTTAATTTGAACAAACAGAAAAATTTAATAGGTTGCCCTCCTTGTCAGCTAGGTAAAGTTCTGGTCTGTGTTGGTGGCCAGAGAAGAGGTGGGTAGTTTTGGTGAGCTCAATGGAGAGAGAATGAAGCGTCATTTAGAAAACAAAAGATGACTCTTGTCTTCCTCAATGTGTGAAGTTTCTAGTTGGATGCAGAAGACCAGAGAGTCTCTCAACATCATTTCCACATGCATGGCTCTAAACCTGCCAAGTTATAAATTAGTGCTCAGAGTAGAATAAAGGACAATAACTTGACCTGGTTCAATAGATCAGTATTAGCTCTGGAATAATCAACATGGAGAAAATGGGATTTGAGAAAAGATGCTCCAAGTGGATTTAGAGCAGCCAGCTAGAGAGTGGTGTTCAGGACATCCAGCCCAGTAGCTGAAAGAGCAATATAGGGACTGTAGGGAAACTGAAGCTCTAGATCTGGCTCTGCCACTGACTTGCTGTGAAACCTTGGGAGAAGCATCTGCCATCTCTGAGGGTTGGTTTCTCCCTCTATAAAACAAGGTTATTGTTTTTTAAGTTACCTAATATTTACATAGAGCTTCCTATGTCCCAGGTGCTGAGGCAAGAGTTTTTTAAGGCTATTGTTTGATTGTCCACAAGTCTTGGGCCTTGGAGAGAGAACATCTGAAGCAGCTTCTGCCTCAGCCACTGGCCTCCCCTCTCCTCACTGGACCAACACAGCTGCCCGACACTACCCTTTCTCCCTATGGGCCAAGCAATTCAAGAAAGAAATCTCCATGCGAGTATTGACATTGTTTAGCCTGGAGAAAAAGCATTTGAGAAATGACTTAGTAATTTTCTTTCATCAGATCTATTTCTGGAGCTGGTGGAGACAAAGTGATTATAAAATCTGAAAAGACCAAGGGAATATGTGGCCTGCCTGGCCTGAGGCCAGAAGGAGCTACAGTAAATGATGAATTGAATATAACGCATGAGGTCTAGAGCCCAGAAGGAACGAGAGATGAGGATCACGTTATCTCTTAACCTGGAGCTTCAAAGCCAGGACTCACTTTTAGTTCAGCCCCCTACAGTCCAGCCCTATGAGATAATGAGGAGGGTTTTTGGGGGGCAGAGGGAACAATTTAGCTTCCCCTTCACATTAAGAAAAAAGCTCATGGTGGAAATTTGATTAAGGAATGAAAGGTGGCCTTATTAATAACCTATCTAACAGAGGAAAATAAACTATCAAGCTGAAAGTAAGAGAAATAAACTCACAGCACATAACTGCCCCTCTGAAGAAAAATTCACAACTCAACTACCCTTTGATTTGATTAAACACCTGGGACTTAACTCATTACCTCTAAGAGTTCATTTTCATAGCCTTGAAGAGCCCTAAGCAGACAGTAGGGGTGCAAACTTCCCACTCCTGCTCTTGCCAGGACTCTGGTAAAGCCAGCCTTGCAGAGAAAATAGAAAAAAAATGGAAACACAAACTCAGCTGCTCCACAGCCACTTCTGTTATCAGTCTGCAGCAAGGGAAAAAATTTTTTTTTTACCCTTTAAAATACCAAGCTGCTTTTGTCTGTTGTGGCCTCTCCCTCCTCTTTTCTCTTTCTTTCTTTTTCCTTTCTCTCTTTTCTTTCTCTCTCTCTCCCTCTCTCTTTCTCTCTTTCATTCCCTTCTGTCTCGCTCTCTATCTCTTTCTCTGAAAAAGCAAAAAACTTTTTGTAAACTTTTTACATCTTTATATCCCAATCTTTATATGAGAAGTCTTTCTCAGTCCGCATACAAATTCACATCCTAACAGGGAAGATATAAAATATTAAGTCAATTGATGAGCTGTTATGTACAAAACTTTGTTGCTGAATCTTTTAATTTTGTTTCTACAGTGGTAGTTGGGGCAGGGATTTCACTGGTCTAGGAGTCAGGGAACCCGGTTTGATCCTCTACCTATCTAGCTAACTTTAGCCTCTTCATTTTTAAAATGCTGATAACTATCTCTGTTCTAATTTTCCCACAAGGTTGTTGGGAGAATCAAACAAGCAATATATTGGAAGTGTTTTTAGAAACTGTCAAATAGTAATCGGGTATAACGTATGCATTAGAAAAACAGTTCATATGTCAAAAATGATAAGATTATTGTTAGAACCAATTCAGATTGTAGGAAAGTTTCATAGTTCAAACAATTATTCATATTTATGTGCATGGATAGAAATACAAGAAGGAGGAGGGAGAACCAAATGGTCACTGTGTCATGAATCATGTTTCGTTCTCTCAGAAATAAAGAAGCAGATCCCAAGTTTATAGTATCAGGAAAAGACAGTATAGCCAAATCATTCTCAGACCACATGGCCTGAGCTTTCTGGACAAGGCCAAGCCAATGTATGTCAAGCATGAGGCTGAGAAGCTCGTGCAGAAACCAGAGATGCCTGTCAGAGAGCACAGGGCAGCTTGCTGCCGGGCCCACCTCATTTTAGCTCGTGGAAACAACTTGAAAGGTAAAAGAAAAAGATGCCCGATATAAGGCCATCTGGGCTTTCCGAGGCTGAGAATGTAGTCACATCTAACTATTTAGGGGTCCAAATCCACTTCAGGGAAACAGTAATTGAGAAGAAAAATTACATCATGTTTTTCTACACTTTGGAGAAGCTGAGAAGTGAAAGTTATCTCCTGGTCGGGTACTAGGTGTGGTCGGCTGAATAATGAAGATCGCCCAACAGCTGTCCACATCTTTATCTTTGAAATCTGTGAATCTATTGCCTTATATGGCAAAAGGGACTTTGCAGATGTGATTACATTAGGATCTTGAGATGGGAGATTATCCTGAATTATCCAAACAGGGTCCTTATATGTGAAAAGTGAGGCAGGAGGGTCAGATCAGAGACAGAAGAGATGTGTGATAGAAACAGAGGCCGGAGAGAAAGGCGGGGGGAGATTTGAAGATGCTATGCTGTTGGTTTTGAAGATGGAGGAAGGGGCCACGGACAAAGAAATGCAAGTGGCCTCTAGAATCTAAAAAAGGCAAGGAAATTAATTGTCCCTGAGAGCCTCCAGGACGGTAAGATAATGGATTTACATTGTTTTAAGCCACTAAGTTTGCGATAATTTGTTTCAGCAGTAACAGAAAGGTAACACACTATTTCATTTCAGACTATGGTCTTCTTTGCTAAATTTGACCCCTGGTAACCAAGGAAGGGCATTAAAAAATAAGAAAACCCCAAAACATTACTGAAAACAAGATGTTCAAGATAATTTGTTAATATATAATCACTAGTTTCCTTTAATTCCACAACTACTGCTTTGAGTGAACTGTATCTACTGCCTTCCAATCCGTACTTGCCCTGTATTTCCTTGTTATGAACACACAGCCACACACACAGACAGACGCAGACACACAGATGCATACGCTCCACTCAAAATAGGAAAAAGAAAAATTCCATGGTGAATCTGAGACCCATTGTGGCTCCCTACTTCTCACGAGTGATGTCTCCTTACAGCAGCCCCTAGTCTCCCTGTAGACCCCCCGCTTCCCTTGCTGTCTCCCCATTCCCTAGCCATCAGGGGACTTCTGATCTTCTCTGAGGCAGCCGTGGTCCAGACATTAGGCTCCTTTGAGGCAGAGGTCATGAAGGAACAGTGTTACGAAATACACACAGGTAGTGCTCATCTGATGCCCATCAGGGAGCAGATCTCAGGTTGATCTCAGGCCCTGTGTGGCAAGAGGGTTTGGGACCAAGATGTCGCTCATACAGCTGCAGGGTGGCCTGCACTTGTCTGCTGCTTCTCCCTGGCATGCTAGAGAAAGCTGGCTACCTGGCCGGCTAATGATGTTTAGTTCAATTTATGAGCAGGATAGACCACTCTGTGCAATGCCTATGTGGTATAGGAGAGATACGGTTAACGCTTTGAAGGCCAGGGAGGGAATATAACATACTATGAGGAAGATCAGAGGCATCGGCCCCTAACTGGGAGTGGGCAGGAGCCTGAGCTTGGCTGAGATTGATCTAACCCAAAGATCAGCTATGACAGACCACTCTGCTATTTCTTTATGGTAATGAAACTTCTGGTAAAGTCAGTCAAAGGTTAATGTTAAATGGTTCGAGGCGCCATGAGGGTGGAGTATGTGTTGGATCATCTGAGTGAATATTTAAACAGCAAGACTGTCAACAGGAGACTTTGCAGTTTTGACTACATAGGCACAGCACCATGGTCCAAGTGAACGCACTGTCACTCTGCCTTGTCTCCTCCCCCTCCCCCAGCATGTGACATTGTCACAGGGAGGTGAAGGGTGGGAACCAGAAACAAAAACATTCTGCTTTATCTCTGAGGGTTTTCCTGAATTTCAAAGCCACAAGGAGGACACCTCATCGTACGCCTCAGCTGTTCTCTCACCCCTATTCTCTCTCAAGAGGTGTCTTCTGGGAATAAAGCATTTCCAGCCATCATTCCTTCAACTCGGGCTTTACGGAACATAATCGCAAACTTGGAAGGAACGGAAACACGTACGTGCTCGGATGTGAAGGCAATGAGCCTGGGAACAGCAGCCATTCCTTTCTCCTTGACTTCCGGGAACATCTTAAAGCGCGCGATCATCATGGCGTACATGTTGGAAATGGCGCCACCTGGAGGGCACAGCCACGCGGTTACTTTTCCTGTTTACTGTCAACATCATTTCAAATGCAAGCAGCCTTCCTATTTCCACTGACCTAGAGTCCTCCTTGCACACAGCAGGAAACCCTGCTGGCTATCCTTGGAAGTGAGTTCTCAGGCTTAAGGACACCTTGGTCCCAGCCACTGCGCAGGTGCCACCTTACCCCACCCCTCTCTGTCACCAAGGGGAACTGCAGTTCATTCTGCTCTTGCTGGGAGCCCTTTGAAGAAGTTTTTAAAAAGAGAAAATTTTGCCTTCCTTCCCAGCTTGTGAGTGTGATTATTCCTCATTAGGCCCGTAAAATCCTACTTGTATCCCGATGGAGAACACTTATTTCTTTTCATTTCAACTCATGCAATGCCTTGCACTCGGATTAAGATAAATCAGCTGCTGTTAACCGTGTGGGCTGTTAACCAGTGATTCCTATAGAATGAAGGATAAACAGCCAAGTCCACCTCATCATACTCATCTGTTCATTCTCTCAACATGGTCCTTCCCGCTCAAGGACATCATTGAAATAGAATTGTATTCATTAATGAAACTTATTTCATAATTATAAGGGAAACACATTACTAAGAGAATTTTAAGTCTACACTGTATTAGTTTCCCTGCGTCATCCTAAGATTGTCCAGGATTCCATACCATAAATTCATGCCTTATAAGAAGAGGCTCACTTGAAAAGCAAAGTGAGATTTCCCCAGGGTTGTTGGAAGCTTAGGATTTTTGCTATGCAGGGAAAAGACAGATTGTGATGAATGCAAATGAATATGCTGGCATGGAAGGCATGAGACCATGAGGCAGAGTGAGGTACTACCTCCCCCTCCCACCCAAAGGGCCTGCCACCATGCGGGTGCTTTGAGTGGCCTTCCCTCCTGGAGGCTAAGGAGCAGAAGGGTCTGTGTCAAGCTGAATGGCCCACACAGGGCTATGACTTTTGCCTCATGAGTCCTGGGCTTCCACCCAAGCAGGCTGCCTGGCACAGGGCAGTCATCACCCAGATCCCGGCTCTGTCACCAGTCAGAATGAGGGCAATTCCTACCTTTCTGGACCCCAGAGACACAGGACAAGCAGAATCCAGGTCAAGCCTGCTCTGAGCACACACCCTGTCTGAAAGACTGAGTGTAGGATGCTGGACACGGGGTCAGCTTTTACAGGGACATCCACTCTAGCTCATAGTTTCTCAGTTTTGGCACATATGACATTTTGAGCCACACAATTCCTTGTGGTGAGGGATGTCCCGGGCATTGTAGGGTGTTGAGCAGCATCCCTGGCTTCTACCCATCAGACGCCAGTAGACCCCATTCCCCAGACAATGAAAAATGTCTACAGATATTGCCAAATGTCCCCCGTGGGGGGCAAAATAGCCCCATTTGAGAACTGAAGTTCTAGTTGTCCTTCTCAAAGAGGCTGGGGGAGGAGGGAAGAGAGAAGAGGAAGGGGATGATGTACCCAAAGAAAGTGCTCTTTGCATACAGCTACCCCCAGGCCAAAAGACCCAGCAACTCTGAATGGGAAGAAGGGGCTTATGGGCCTCAGAAGCTTAAAGCCTGTGGATGTTATAGACAGAGGTGCAAGGCAAATGAACTGGGCTATGCATTCAAGTCACAGATATAATTCTTCATGTTGAGTCCCAGAGAATGAGACTTTTAGATCCCAGGCACATAGGATGTATGATTTTCTCTATCCCCAACCCTTAAATTGTAAGACCTTTACCCCAGGAACGAGGCTGGATGCTACCTCGAAAAGCGTCCATTAGCAAGGAAGGATGCTATGGCCATTTCTCTTCTATGGTGCTTTGTAGAAAGTAGAGCAGAAACGGGTTGCCAAGGGCCATCTCTGCTGCCCCCTCCCCACTTTGCAATGTCTGCATTACACTGCAGAGTGACATCTATGGCTTGCACCTTGGGGTAGCAGCATATGGGTCTTTGGGCCCCAAGAAAGCCTGGAATCCTCATAATAGAGCTTAAATGTTCTCTCCCTTGTCCTTTCTCATCATCAACAAGGGCAGAGGGGAAAGCCCTGAGTCTATAGCTAGCCTAGCAGGCCTGCCAAAGAGGATTCTTTCTCTGGGTGTATGCTTTCTGGGGCATGTAGGTTACCAGACCAGCCAGGTAAATTAGGCCCAGCCCCAGATTTTCAGGGTCAACAGGTGCAGCTGTTCTCTGTCCACTCTTGGGGACCATTAAAATGGAGCCCAGTATGATCTCAGTTCACCTCAAGGGCAGCTCAGTCCTACAACCAGCCACATAAGAAGAGGACGAATAAAGGTAGAAATGATGTTTATTTTGGTACCCTACCTCATTCCTCTTGAAAAATACCTTCAAAGCATCATTTTCAGGCGATGGTGGCAAAGCTCCCTCAACAGAGACGGTTTTCCAAAGGAAAACTAAGTATTAAGTTCCCTACAAAATAAAGGCTGGCTTAAAATTCATCACAGCTGGTGTTCAATGACTTTTTTTTAAAAAAGGCTAATTTCCCCTTCCATTTAACTAACACTTTTTCCTTTAGCACCTGAAAAATTGTGGTATATGTGTAAAAACATAAAATAAAATCTCAGACCTGAGCTTGCCGACAAACATGCTTCCCTTATGCCCTGGCCTTGAGGTCACTGTTGTTTGTCTATCATCTCTTCTTTCCACTTTTTCTTTTCCTTCCCCCCGCCCCCATCATCTGCTTGTCTTTGTAGATTTGCTGAGGAGAGTTCACACGTGGCCTTTGCTCTGCCTGACACTACAGTTAGGTGTGGCTCTGGCCTCTCCAGCGGGGTCCCTCTTGATGAGCTGATGACACCACTTTCTGCCACTGATTAGGTGATGGACTGCACACCAGCTTTCTTTTCCATGGGTCAGTGACCTTCTTTTCCCACTGCCTTCCTAATTTCTATTTCTTCTCTGCATCCAACCAAGGTCACACGTAGAACCGTAAACCAAGGGCATGGCTTTTTGTTTCAGGTTGATTCTCTTGGCTCGAAGAGTTGTAAATAATGGAGCTTAGAATGCAATAGCTAGTCATGAAGGGCAGGATGGAAAAGATTGGACGGCATGATAAAGGAGAGAAGGGATGAGAAAACTCTTGAAGAAATCATCACTGCTTTTTTAGCTCCAAGAAATTATCTGTTATTTCAGAGAATGGAGTGCTACATATGCTCTGTTGAGTAGATCTGCCTTGTTACGTGCCCTAGAGCAGCAAATGCGTCAACGCTTTTACTTTCACTAATTCTAGGAGGAGCGTCAGAGAGTGAATTCCCTTATTAGGAATCTTTATTCTTCTGTCCCTTATTATCCATACATCCTGCCCTAGGATCACAGTAGAAGTACTGGGTAAGCACTATCTCTGATTATGCTCCTTTTGAACACAATTAAGTCACGTTCCAGCATGGCGCAGTTAGCTTGGAGGCATGGCCATGTGCACTTAATCACACTCATTCTTTTGATGAATGCCGTCTATTTAACCTAAGCAGAAATAAGGGTTAGATATTTAATCCTTCCTAGCTTCATAACAAAGCATTGCATAGCAGAAGAAAACACACAAAGAAAGATTGAAATATCATGTACCAGGAGAAAATATCCCATCGCCGGAGCCCCCTGGCCAGCCAATGATTTCTCTCATTTTCTTTAGCGTGACATATTCCAAAAGCACAAATACTGGAGCAATTTCATAGGTGAACCTGAAATGTAGTAATGGCCACATTTTATGTATATAACTCAAAGAAATAACTCACCATTACAATAGCTATACAACTCTTTCCTTTTTCAAAATGCACATTCGCAAATGTTATAACATTAAGCAGGGAGAAAATTATTTCAAAAAGGTCTTCCAAAAGGGTTGCTCATTTTTCTATATTCCTAAAATGAGGAAGCTTCAATCATTGACGTAATGCACGTGAATGGTTTAGCGTAGTGAATAAATAAAGAACATTGCAGAGTAACACTTATTTAAAAGACAACATCTGGTCCCATTTCTCTTTCACATTATACCTAATTATAAACCCCAAATGCCAAAAAATCCTTTTTGTGTTTTAAAATTTTTGTGTAGTTTGATTGGATGAAAAATATATCAGGACCATTTTCTATTAAGTTCAAGTGAACACTTGTATACTTCTGAAGTTCGTATCACTATTTTAGGGGCTACTTAATAAAAATATTTTCACATAAGAGGTAAAGACTATAGAATCTCACTAATAGTTATCCTGGATTACACAAAAATGCATTTAGCTACTTACATGTTGGTGTTTGCTGTTGATGTCAGCCAGTCTGCTGCCAATCCAACCATGTCCAATCCCGTGGAAAGTTGATTAAAATATCTGGGATGCCCTGAATAACATGGAATACCAGAATCAGGATGGCCTCCAGTGAAAACAAATGCCTCTCAAACACATGATTTCTGTAGCTAAAGAACCTTGAGAGATCCTTCAGCAACAGGAAATTCATATTCAGAAAGCCAACATTCACACGCATGTGCGAACGCACAAAAACACACATATATACACACCCCAAAAAGCGTTTCCTGTAACCACAGAGACACCTTTGGGTTTTGAGAAACACACTCTAAAAATCTTCCTTTAAACATACCCTATAAAAAATTACAAATGTGGTTTTCAATCTGGACAGTAGTTTATTTTCTATGTTCTTTCAATATTTTTGCAAACTAAAATGCTCCTGGCAACCCAAAGCAAATCAAAGACAGGTTACTTTTTGTTTGCACTCATGATGCTAAAAATCCTTTTTTGTTGTAGCCGTTCTGAGAATCAGTCGTACCGTGACATCCGCCAGGCATGCCAACATTCATAATAATATCAGTGACAAATGGCTGATGATTACAAAAGACAGGGCAAAAATGAGAAAATAGGACACTGCTGAGTGATTTGCCCTGGATTCAAAAGGTGATGGTTGTCTAACAATGGCGTGGACAAAACTAATTCTTGTCAATTCTTTTCTGTCGAATATTTGATTATAAACAACAGAGCTCCCTCATAGTTACAATTTAAAATAAAGCCGAATACAGTTAACATTACTGTCTTGTCAACAAGATACATGAAGAGATATTCAGTGGACTGAGCAGTCCATTAGCGAGGCTTATCTAATTAACTTCTGGATTTCTCCAAAACTCTCCAAACGGATTGACATCCACATTCTCCTGAGGCTATTATTTAAAATGTGATTATAAATATCTCATTAGCATTCTGTTTCCTCCTCTCACCCCATAAAAGCCTATCGATAAGTGATTTGCATAGCAGCAAAAATTGTGGCAGATTAGCAATTATGGAAACAGCATCTGATAAAAAGGTATCTGCCACTTACTGGACACCTGTCTGAAGCCTGGGGATGTGAGAGTCTCATCGCCAGTACTAGCAAAACAAGATAAAGGCAGGCAATGGGGGAAGCGGGGACAAAGGCAGCACACAGCTTATCTCTTGGACTGGAGAGCTCCCTTATCAGCCTTGGGCATGTGGCCAGAGAGATAGACACTGGGAAGAGATAGGCGCTGGGAGACAGCACATTCTAGAAGGATTGGGACTTGTCTCCAGCATGAATTTACCTCCTCGTGGCCTCCCCTGGTACCCTTCTACCTTTTTGCTCTTTTTCCAGGCCCTCGGAGGACAACCCCGCTCAGTCCACCCATCCAGGAAAGGTGAAAAGGCCTTCTTTGCTGCTGCTGCCGATGACTCTGGGCCAACCCTGCACTCCTCTCTGCCTCATTGACTCCCCATTTCATTACCCCAGCAGCCGAAATCACAGCTGAAATCACGTCTTCTTCCCCCGATATACCTTCATTTCTCTTTCCCTAAGCCATTTTTTCTAAAGGTGAGGATTAGCAAATTAATAAGGATTAGCAAATCTATCCATTAATCTACTCTCCCAATTCACAGGAATTTTCTGGATAAATCTAGTGTCCATTAGGACTCGGTATTTAACAGTAGGGAAACGGCAGCATGGAAACCTCTGCAGAAAATTGAGACTCCAAGGGATGTGCTGGCCCTGGACATCAGAAGGCCAGTCGCCCTGATCGACTACTTGTGGGAAACTGGGAAAGCAGTGCGATGCTTCAGCCGCTGGGTGTCCCCTTCTCCAGATGTGGTGTTGACCTTGGCCAGCCATTTCACCCGCTTCTCTCCTGCCTCAAGATTTTCATTCATTCACTCACTTTTCATTCATGATTATGTGCCAGTACGGAGGGAGCTAGTGTGACAGGGCAGGGCAACAGGCTCTCTTGATGTCTGGGAGAAATATTCCCCTAATTATAATCACTTTTGTCCTGTGGCCCCTACAGGCGGCTTTCCAGGGCTATCCAGAGAATCCAGGCGGGGCTCTCTGAGAGAGAGTGTGAGCGCCTGTCAGCTGTCCCCACAGCCCCCGGCATCCCACTGCTGTCACTGCAGGCTGGCCCGGTGATGGCTTGCCACGCTGGTGGCCACACACAGCTACGCAGCAGCCAGGGAGACAGAGCGTCTGAGACATGGGACTCCTGCCACTCCAGACTCTGGAATGTTCCCCACAGATCAGCAAACGAGCTGGGGAGGATGCTCAGACTCTGGAAGCTCAGGCAACTCTGACCCGAAGCTCACGATCAGTTTTGGAGGGACCAAAAGTCAACCCAAACTGCCTTTTATACACTGGCACTGCGGTGGACTCATTTATTGACGCTTCAGTTCCCTTTGTCTGATGTTTAGGTTAAAGATTCTAGACTACATTAACCCTTCCTGTCTCCCCCAGCCACCACCACCAAATCTGACGACTTCCACGAATGCTAACTGGTCCAGAATTTTGTCATTTCCTGCAGTTTGTATTCCAGTATTTCTTACAGAGGCAATTTTAATAATCCACAAAGACTTCATTTTAAAGTATTTCCCCGCTGTCCCTCATTCCTCTCTAAGCCTGGAGCCCAAGTAGAAATCAGGTTAAGGTCTTATAGTAGAAACCAGGGAATAACATACATTTTATAAAATAATCTCCCCAGGAGTATTACAATGTCTAACGGTAGCAAGATGGTAACTACTCTGACAGATCCTAAATAGTACTAGATGACAAATCCGACAGTTACAGCACAAAAATCCATAAACTTGCCAGTTGAGGAGAGAAGATGACTGCTGTTAATTTTTTGAAATGCTATTTGGGGGGAGAAGGGCAGCAGACTAAATATGTTATGAATAATATTGAGATATTGAATTAGTATTGATACACCTTGCTTAGAAATCCAACTGAATCCATCATATTTTTATTGGAATTTGAAATAAAATGCCTTAGAGCAACACTTGACTAATAGCTACACAAGCATTATGCTAAAATCTAAGTATTGAATTGGCCCATCTTTTTCCGATATTAAACGAAACATTGGTAGACAGAACTATTACTTTCATTGATTTGCAATTCCCATTATTTTAACTCTTTAAATTGCATTTCAAACACAACTAGCTTTTAAGGGTGAAGATGTAAAACATTTTCATAGATTCTTTTTGGTTTGGTAGCAATAAAAATAATAGGTTGCAATGTACTATTAACTTATTTAATATTAGGCAAGGGGAATGGATCAAAGAAAAAGGAATTAAAAGCATTGTTTAGGTTTGCACTGACAGATACATGAAAAGCTGGGTGGGTACATTTTTTAATGCCTAGTATAGACATCATGTGGGTTCTCACCAACATTAATTGCAGGTGATATCTAATGAGGCTTCAAAAATTATACTCCACAGATTGACTTAGAAATGCAGAAATTAAATTCCTTTCCTTCTGTATCTAATTCCAAGTCTACAGTCTCACAAAAGTGTATGCTAATAATATAATAAATCGATTTCCCAAGGCCTCTTTTCCTCTATGCATACCTTTCCTCTCCATTGGTATAAAGAATGTGAAAAAAAGAGCTAAAAGTCCATTAGAATAATACTGATAATTCACCAACAAAAAATTTGCAATGTAAAAAGATGACAATCCTATGGTAAATAATGTTCATGCCATATTGTACATTTTTTACTTGCTAGCAAGCCTGTTTAAGGCTACTAATCAATTTAGATTCGCAAAGTCTCTCCTCTCTGCCCCCAGAAATTCATTCGTATTTATTTTTATTGCTTTAATGAAGCGCTATGCTATCACGCATCAGGATGATTAGAGATCATGTAGAAGGGAAGGGTAATCATGACCGGGCAGATGAATAGCTAACTTCGTGCAGATAAAATGAAAGCTTGGAGTGCACCCAAGTAAACATTACACCTGGAGCTATAAAATGGATAGCATATAAAGAATACTGTGAAAAACCAATAGTCAGACCACAAAATAGAAAACGTTAGAAAAAATTTACCCCTGAGGATATCTGATTCACTCCTCCCTCCTTTCTTTATCTTACATACACAGTGGCTGTGAAGGACACACATCCTTATATAACATGGCTGAATTGCTAGTCTATATTGTGTTTTTTTGTCTATGTGTGCACATTTCTTTAAAAATAGGAGAAAATCTGGAATTCAAATCTGAAGTCTTGGGCATTTGAGACAATGCCAAAACATCACCCCTCTGGCTCAACCGTTACATAGAATGGTTAGCCCAGTTTCTGATCAGTTCTATGCCAAAGAAACTACCAGCACTACACTGGTATTTGGGCTTTTGTTTGGATCATGCCTTTTGAGCTTTAATTTCCATATTCCTTTTCTTTCTCCATTTTGGGTTGCTTCTACTGGCCTCTGCTGACAAATGGTTGCTTCTACACCAGTGGTTAAATCTCCATGACCGAATACTTGCAATGTAAAATCTGATGACTTATGCTTAGATACTGTTTCTGATATTATCAACTTCAGAAGCATTAACAATAGTGGAAGGTGCTTTTGACTGGAAGCATTCTAATAATGACTATTTTTTAAAATGATGAAAATAACTGCAATTTTGAAAATACCAGTAACTCCATAAAACAAAACATTTTTATAGAAAAAAATTGTAAAAGAAAAAACAGCTTTATTATCTCTGATTGGACAATACCTGTTTTAATCGCATACTTTAGAGTTGTTTGGCAATGCATCAAAATTTCCTCCAAATTTTGTGGTTGATCTGCCAATTCCCAATTATACTCTTGAAGCAGCTCATTAGGATAATGGAAATCAATCACTTTGGTGGATCTGTCGAAGCTTTTCACCACATACTGAAGCAAAATGTCCATAACCTCCTGCAGAAACGCCAAAGTGGGCCTTTCTCCGTCACAGGCAGGCAGCAGGTCTAAGAATGGAATTAAAAATGCCACATTTTAATTCTACTGTGAAAATATTCAGGCAAGATCTTGATCAGGCGATTTCTCTTTGAACTGAGAAATTTCGTGTTTACAAAAAAGCTCTGGAAACGCAAACCATTTTCTTTAAAGGAGAGGCATTTTTCAAAGATGAAGAGAATGAACGAAAGAAATTACGATTTCTCCTCTCCAAATGAATTCTTGCATTTCAATCTGTAACTCATTGTTTGCTTTCTTTTTTCGAAGAGAGTGTGCCTCCATTTATCTATTTCACAGCACTTCATTATTTCCTAAATGATATTTCTCAGTAAATCATCTTAAACGTTTCTGGAAATACTTCGCGTCAGAAACGTTTGAGGAATGCCTCGGGCGAACCAGGCCAAACCGAACGTGCAGCCTTAGGATCTGTGGCTTGTTACGAAGGCCGCCGTTTCCACAATGGGTGCGCGTGTGAGTGCGCGTGTGAGTGCGCGTGTGCGCGTGTGTGCAGGTTGGGAAAGCGGGCGTGCAAGCGCACGGGGGTAAAGCTTGGCGCGGGGGTCTCCTGCGAACAGATCGTTCTCCGGTGAAAAGGCAGCTACGAATCACTCTTGCGATCTAGTCTAAAGACCTAAAAGATCTGTGCAGTTCTGAGTTCCCTGGCCCGGCATCTAGAAACCGACCCACCCAGGCCCCAGCGGCCGAGGGACGCGGACATCGAGCCGCAGCGCGCGCGAGCGCCTCGGTCTCCGCCACCGCCGGGCCGCGCCGGGGGACAGCGCGGCGGCGCCAGGGCCCTGTGGGATCCCGCGGGCAGGCCCAGCGTTTCTCGCTGTCGTTGAAGCCTGTGCCAGGGCCCGCCTCGGCCCGCCACCTCGAAGCCTCGCCCGGCTCCCGGCGCCCCGGGCGTCCCTCTAGGCCGCCTTGGGTGGCGCAGAGAGAGGGGCAGGGGCGCCCTTACCTGTGGCGTGCAGGAACGCGTAGTTGACGTCCGCTTTGGGGCAGCTGCAGGGCTTCTGGCTGCAAGCGCAGGCGGCCTTCCGGGCGACAGCCCGCGGGGGCCCGCTCCCGCCGCTCTCCGCCGGCTTCTCGGCGTCCCCGTAGAGCAGCGCTGCGCGGGGACAGGGATCCGGGCCTCGGTCAGCCGCCCGCCAGGCCCGGCGCCCGCGCCCGCGCCCTCGCCCATCCGCGGCCAGGGAAGCCCGCCTCCGCTGACGGGGGGTGCGGAGGCGAGAAGGCGGCGTAGACCCCGCGGGCCGCGAGCGCCCGACCTTGCCCGTCCCGCGTCCCTGCGCGCAGACACTCACCGCACAGCTTGTTTCCGATGCCGCCCGTGAACTTCTGAGCCACTTGGCACCAGGCTCTGGCTGCGAGGACAGACAGGCGGGCGGACGGCGAGGCAGAAAGAGAACAGCAGACGGACGTGTGAAATTTCGTTCTATGTGAACGTCAACGGGCCCGGGGGCCCGAAAGAGTCGCCTTCCTCCCGCGTGGCCGCCTGGGACCCGGTGCGGTGGCGGGTGCGCGAGGCAGGGAGCCCGGGCGTCAGGACCCTCACTCGGCTCATCCGTCCCCCTGGGAGAAGCCCACACCGCGCCCTTCGCGCTCGCCGTGCAGGCGCCCGTCGGTCCAGGCCAAGTCCCCCCCCTGCCTCGCTTGGGCGAGTCTTCCCAGACGCCGAGGCTTCTGTCCGTTTCCTCGCAGGCTGTCTCTCCAGACCACCGGTTCCCTCCCCGTCCCCATTTTTCCTATCGGCACGGCCCCTCCGTCCCTCCCCAGGCTCCAGGTAGCAAGGCGGTAGCAGCGCCCCAGGCCCACGGACTCGTCTTTGGGGGGCTCCCCCAGCCTTCCGCGGAAGGGCCCGAGATTCTTTGGGGGCCTTCCCAGGGAACAGGGGGCCGTAGAGGTCTTGGGCTCTTGGGCCGTCAAGGACTTACCCCGAAAGCAGGGCGAAGCGCCCGAAGAAGTTTCCTGCTGCAGGTGGAAAAACCTTCATCTTCCCGGGAGCCCCGCGAACCCCAGTCCGCCTGCAGACTCTTGTGCTGCAGGTCCCCATTCTCCTACCTGTGCCGGGATTCTCGGGATCCCCGGAGCCATCCTCAGACCCGAAGGACCAAAAGCCGGAGCCGGGAGATGCCATCGGCGCTGCGAGACTGGAGCAGGTCGCCGCCGAGTGCGGAGCTGCGGGCGAGCTGCCTCCCGCTCGGGCCTGCGCGCGCGCGCCTGTGTGGCGGGAGGAGGGCGCCGCGCGGGGACCTGCGCGGCCGCGCGGCGAGGGCGGGTGTCACACAGGGACAGAGAACGCGCGTGCGCGCGTGTGCTGGAGTTAGGGTTGAGGGACGTGGCAACGGTCTGGAAGCCGCGGAGTTTAAACAGGGAAGGGGACAGAAGGGTCCTCACAGCCCGGAGACAGGAAAGCGCAGAGCGCCAGAGAGGTTCTCGGGCAGAGCGAGCCCGGCGTGGCGGATGAGGGGGCGGCGGAGGAAACGCTGGGAGCGGGAGGGAGCTGAGTCGTGAGGCCGCCAGGCAGACCGCGCGCAAGCCGGAGTCACAGCGAGGCGGTGGGACGCGTGCAGGCGCGTCCCCGGGAGCGGGAGCGTGAAGTGTCGGCTGTCCCCGTCCTCCCGGGCGCGCTGTCCAGGGTGCTGCCGGCTGCGCACTGGCCTCAGCGAGGGGCAGACTAGGGTGACCTCGGCGAGGCGGGAAGGGTGGCCGAGACGAGTTCCATGTTTGCGTTGATCGGTGTATTGTTTGAGGTCTGGCTCCGGCTGCGGGGAAGGGAGCACAATCCCCGCGCCTCCTTCCTCCAAGCAGGGGCTGAGGTCGCTGCGACCTCGAGAGCTCGGGCCACCAGGCGGGAATCGGGGGCCTTTCACGAGGTTGGGGAGGGGACGGTGGGGGAAGGGCGCCTGCCGGCTGCTGGGCTCGTTTCAGCCCCTCGGAAGAGCCTCGCGCCGGCCCGCTGAACCGCGCCGTCCCCGGGGGCGCGTTCTCGGTGCGCAGCCGAGGGCTGGATCGCGCGACCACCGTCCAGGTCCTGACTGGCGGCTGCGGACAAAGACCGCTGATTGAGGCAATTAAAATCCACGCTGGAGTCTGTCACCGAGGACCCCGGGCTGGAGAAAAAAAAATAAAAGGATGGAAACTTCTTGGAAGGGAGTCGGGGAGAGTGGCCAGAGCCAGCAGGATTGACGGCCGACGGGGGCTGGGGGATGGGATCAGGTCATTTGGTGACCTTGGCCGGCCGAGGCGTGGAAGGGCCCGCTGCTTACGCGTGACGGGAATCCGCGTGTGCGTGGGAGGGGAGCACGGGGTTTCCACCTAAGCGATCTCGGCTTTCCAGACCTGTAGGAAAGAAGGCATCGCCTGCTGGGCCCTCGTTTTAGGGGGCCTCAAACCAATGACACACCCCCCTGAGAATCTTCACGGTGGGGGGCGGAGGTGGGAGGAGGACTGCGAGGTCTCTAAGGCCTGGTGGCCAAGGGTTCCTCCTTTTCTAATAAAGAAAAGGCGAGAAAGTCAGAATCTTTCTGATGATTTCCTCTCTCTCAAGAGCTGTTAGCAGGGTGCCGTGAATTCGCGTGGCTTTCTCTTGGCGGTCGAGACAAACTCCAAGCACACCTGGCCGCTCCCGGGGCTCGCGGCGACGGGCAGAGGATGACCCTGGCGGGAAGGAGCTGCGCGCGGGTTCTGGCGCCTCTGCCCTCCCCGCGCCTGGCATGAGCGCCTGTTACTTCCATTGTGTCCACAGCCCTTCTCCCTCTGACCTTCCGACCCAGCCACCAAGGCCGCTGCCGAAGCAGAGACCCGTGTGTCCTCCACCCTCGCTTAGGTGGGGCGTCGTGGGGCTCAGGGTGGACGCATGGCCAGGTCCTGTGTCCCCGGGCACAACTGTCTCCTGGTCAATTCTCTCCACAAAGCGTTGTCTTCGTCTCACATGACATGCACAGCAGACGGACGTGACATGCACACCATGGCCCGGGCGCCGCGGGTGGGCCCCGGGAGGGCGCGGGCGGGGCCCTGCGGAAGGCGTGGCGCTGAGCTGGCTGCTTGGAGCAGCCCGGGCCAGGCTGCCGAGCGCGGCGGTCACGAATCCAGGCCACAGCTCGGCCCCTCTTCCCGGCCCTCCCGGCTCCGACGCTGCAGTTGACAAAGGTAACAACTCCAGGAACGCAAAGGTTACTCGGTTTGCCATCTGCACCGCGGCGAGGGCAGCTCCGCCGCGCCCGCTCCAGCAGCGCAGAGACAGGCTCTTTGTTGAAATCCACACCAAATCTGCAAAGGTTCTGCTTCAAACCTCCGGCTGGGGTTGCAGAACTTTCCAACTATGGATGAGTGTCGAAAGCATAAAGGTTCTTAAAAACAAGTCTTTAAAATACACACAAAATCCCCAAGGAAGAAACGGATTAAAATATGAGGAAGGTAGAAATCTCAACACCTGAATTTAAGAGATTTTTTTTTTTTTTTTGGTAAAGCAATGACTTCAAATGTTATTGTTTAAACTCCATGAAATCCCGCAGCTCTGGAGTACTTGGAATCTAATGGTGGTATTTACATTTTTCATTTAAACGCATCCTGCTTCAGATGCAGACGGGATCTGATTTGTCTTTCCTTAACCCAGGCCCTCCTTAGACGGCAATTTGCTTTATAATGACTTTCATTTCGCCAAAGAGCCCTTTCCCCCCTCTCTGGGCCTCTGAGTTGGAGATAACAAAAGAGCTCCGGGAGGTAATAATTACAGTCATTAGTTCACAAAGGAGGCAGCCACCGAACGGGAAGGGGAGGCTGGCTATGCTGGGGAAAGCTTTCGAAAGCTTTTCCTCGAATAAGGGGGGAGAGACCGAGCGCTCCAGGCACAGCCCGCAGGGACGGCTTCCTTGGAGGAGCTGTTTCTGGTCGGTGGTTTACCCAGAGATCAGGCGCAGGCTCGCCCGAAGAAGAGTGTCTGGTCAAGTTTTCCCTGTGTCCTTCCAGGGCTTAAATGTGGGACACAGAAAGGAGAGATGGAAAGAAAAAATAAATGGAGAGAAAAGAAAGAAATCTAAAAGAAAAAAGAAAATAATGACATTGCAACCATTTCTCAAGCGTTTGCCACTCTCTTTGCTAGCCTCACTTAAAAAAAAATAAGTGGGGGAGAACTTAAAGGGGGTGTCTGTTGCCTCCCCATCCAGCAACGGAAAGGCAGGACTGCCGGGGCTCTGGTCGGCAGGGGCCACGCGGGAAGCCTGGATTGAAGGGAGGGCCCGACAGCCCAGCGGAGCTCGGCTCTCCCCTCCCCCCAGGCTTCCCGAGGTGGGCAGAGGGTGGGGAGGAGGAGGGGCTGGGCCACCTCGGGTGACAGACACTCTTGTCCCCCCACTCCAGTCTATGGTGCCCTGCTGTGCTTGTTTCGCTGGTGCCAGGGCCAGGCCTGGCCGCGCCGTCGGTCCGCACAGCCAGCGGGGGCGACTCCTCACTTGGCGCAAACCCAGGGAAAAAGCAAGGCCTCGAGCGCGCGGGACTGGGGCTCCGCCCTGGCACAGCTGGAGGGTCCCCTCCGCCCGCTCGCATTAGTAAAATGAAGAGGTAGCATGAGTCATCCTTGGCGACCTTTTAGCGCCAGCTCTGAGTCGGAGAAGATGTCACGCCCCTTGGACGAGCTGCTCTGCTAACGTCGTGAGCCCGCAGGACGCGCCCTCACTGGCTCCTCCAACATTTCCCCGGAGTCTTCCGGATCTGGCCCGTGGGTGCAGGAGCTGAGGGCCCGCACGGAAGGGATAAGCCCTGTCTGGGCCAGAACCCTTCTTCCCCCGATTCAGTTATCCATGTAACCACCTAGTCACCCGTCCTCACCCTCTCCAGGCCGCGTAGACGCGGACAGTGTCAGTTCATAGAAGAGTTCAAACCCAGGCCGGGCGCGGTGGCTCACGCCTGTAATCCTAGCACTCTGGGAGGCTGAGGCGGGCGGATTGTTTGAGCTCAGGAGTTCGAGACCAGCCTGAGCAAGAGTGAGACCCCGTCTCTACTAAAAATAGAAAGAAATTAATTGGACAACTAAAAAAATATAGAAAAAATAAGCCGGGCATGGTGGCGCATGCCTGTAGTCCCAGCTACTCGGGAGGCTGAGGCAGGAGGATCGCTTGAGCCCAGGAGTTTGAGGTTGCTGTGAGCAAGGATGACGCCAGGGCACTCTAGCCCGGGCAACACAGTGAGACTCTGTCTCAAAAAATAAAATAAAATAAAATAAAATAAGAGTTTAAAACGGTGCAATCAACTGACGAAAGCAAACCTCTACCCACCCACTACCCTGCTCCCCCGTCTTAAATACACCCAAATTCGGAGCAGCGACAATTGCCCCAAATCTGCAGACGAGGACCCAAAATCTGACAGTTCAGCTTAGTGGCGGGGACCAGAATTTTTATAGGTGTGTCTGGGAAGGCAACGTGCGCGCGCGCAATGTGTGCGTCTGCTGTGCTGGGGTTTGGAGTCTGGAGGCCGCATGTGCGCCGCAAGTACGGGGTTTTAGCTTGGATTCTGTTTGAGGTGGCTGGGTGGTGGGGGTAGTTCGCTGGTGGAGACACAAGGACCTCAACGCACCTCTCTGAGCGCGGCCCCGGCACAGCCCTACAGCAGACCGGCCACTCAAACCACGGGCTTTCCAAGGCACTTCCTTTATTTAGTAACCGTAATACCCGGGGGGAGGAGAAGCGCAAGTTGGAGATGAAGTTCACGTTCAAAATTCTCCCCAACCCAACCCGGGCTTTGTGCTCCAAGACCAACCGGCCCGCGAGTGACCCGTGGGCCTGGAGAAGTCAAGAAAGAAGGAAACTTTGAAGTCACCCAAACTGAGAGAGGGGCCGGAGGGGGCTGAGGCGCAGTGGGGTCCACAGAAGGAGTGGCAAACATGTGAACAAAGAGACCCATCAGGGGACCAAGGACAAGAATGCTCCAACCCGCGGGCGGGCGAGAGTGGAGGGTGCGGAGTGCGGAGAGGTGGCGCCCAGGAGGTTTCCCGAGGGCTCCGGCTTCTCTTCCTTTGCAGCACGGAAGGCTGGCCCTGGCACCCGAGGGGCGGGCGCAGCAGGCAGCCCCTGCGGAGATCAGGGCCTCGGCTTCGGGGCCCGGGGGTGCCAGCGCCGGAGGGGCCCGCTTTAGCCCCTGCACCTTCCGACGGCGGTGGCCGCCCGGTAGCTGCGCTACGACTGCTGGAGGAGGCGCCGGCGCTGGGAGGTTTTGCGCAGCAGTCTCCGGTAGTCGTACGGGCTGGCGGCCGGCCCGCTCCCCTCCTCCTCCTCCTCCTCCTCCTCGGGGCTCTCCGCCGCCCAGCACCTGCGAGCGAGACCCGGGACCCGGGCGTCAGCCGCGCCTCCGCGCAGCGCACCCCAACCCGCCCCGAGCTAGGCGGGTCCTCTTCCCCGCAGGTTCCACCAGTCTCGGGCTTTTGCGACAGGCACAATCAAAATGACAGGATAATGGCCAAACGGATCTGCCGGAATCCTCCCAGCCGCCGAGCAGCGGAGGGCTGGTGGCACCAGTGGCTTCGTGTCTGGACGAGTGCTAAGTAAAGCGGCAGAAGGTGCAGTTCAGAGGGCTGAGTTTCATTTGCATCGAAATAACTCACCACCAATAAACAAATATTATTTTAGTACCTTAATTTTTAACACACTTTGGTCAAACAGGAAAACTCAAAGTGCCTAAATAGACGCTCATCATTTTGCATTTTAAAACTGCTCAGCTGTTTCTTTAAAAGTGGTCCTCCGAATGTGACCAACTGCTCTGACAGCGGCACAGGGGCTGAGGGCCCTGCTTGGTGTTTCAATGTTTCCATATTTTCAGTGAGGCTGCTGGGCCGACAGTTCTGAACCCGTTGCCCGGAGCCCCTGCCACCATTTACCTTTAAATTCTGCAGCAGGCCTGGGGAAGTGAGGTGCTCCCTAAAATGCAGCTACATAGATTCGTTCATTCATTCATGGAGCACCGACTAAGTACCAGCCACCAGTAGAGGTGATGGGTGAGCAAAAGTCCATGTTTTCGTGGAGTTTATTGTCTACTGCAGAGAGGACCACGGACAACTTTAAAACACCAGGTGACGACAGGTGCTACACAGAAAAGTACAGTAGGGTAATGGGGAAAGAGTCATGGTGTGTGTGTGTGTGTGTGTGTGTGTGTGTGTGTGTGTGTGTGTGTGTACACAAGCTATTTCATAGAGAGCGGTCAGGAAAGGCCTCTCTGATAGGGTGACCTTTGAGGAGAGACTTAATGGCAGAGAGTGAGCCATGCAGATCTCTTGCGGAAGGGCAGGCATTCGAGGGCGGTAGACCAACCAACACTGAGGTCCCAAGACTAGAGTGTGTACACAGTGTTGAAGCAACAGCAAGGAGGCCACTGTGGCTTGAATGGCGGAAGCAAGGTGGGGGAACTGCAGGAGATGACAGTAGGAGGAATGAGGTATAGTGGGGCAGATAATTTAGTGCTTTGAGACCATGGCAAGGACTTGAATTTTACTTCGAGCGAGAGAAGCATTGAAGGGTTCTGTGTGGAGAAACGAGTGACTCATAAAGGATCTGGCTGCCAGAGGGGAAGTAGGGAGGCCCATTAGGAGGTACAGTAGTAGTGCAAGCAGGACTGACAGTGACTTAAACTGGGCTTGTGGAGGAGGAGGTGGGAACTGGTTGGTTCTGGTCATACGTGGAAGGTAGAACTGAAAGAGCTCTCTGATGCACCTGGACGTGGGCTGTGAAAGACAGGAATCAAGAATGCTTCCAAGGTTTGGGGCTTAACCAACTGGAAGGATGGAGTTGCCATTTAGTGGGATGCACAAGGCTGGAGAGGAGCATGGTTTTGGGGGGGAGGGATGGGATGAAGATTTTAGTTTTGGTTTTGCTAAGTTTGGGATATTTATTATCAATAGATACGCAAGAGGAGATATTGAGTAGGCAGTTGGATACATGAGTCGTGATCTAGGCTAGAGATTTCAGTTCAGGAGTTTAAAACACACAGATAACATTTCAGGCCATGAGAGTGCGTGTTGATGAAGCGAACGACCCGGACACTATTGAGAGACCCGTGAAATGAGGGAGGTTGAGCAAGGGACTGGGAAAGAGCAGCCAGTTGGGCAAGAGGCAGACAAAGAGGATGACTGTCCTGCAGGCCAGTGAGGAAACTGTTTACCGAAAAAATGAGTGATCATCGGTGTTAAATGCTGCTAATGGGAGAGATAGGTATTGAACGTCAGAGATCACGGGACGCAGCAACACGGAGGTCATCGTTGACCTTGGCGGGGCAGTGTCAGTGGAGTGGTGGGAAAGGAAACCTGAGGGAAGTGGCTCAGGAGAGAATAGGAAGAGAGGACGTGGAGGAGGTAGTATCATTATTCTTTCATGTATTATTCATTTGCTATGCTGAAGAGCAGAAACATGGGTGGTCTTAAAGGGGGATTGGGTCAAGGGTATTTTATATGATGGGTCTGATTACATCATGCTCACGGATTGCCAGAAATGATTTGGCAAAGAGAACAAACATTCAAGATGCAGAAGAGAGAGGGGACAGTTGCAGGACAATGCTCTTGAGTATATGCAAGCACTTGGATTTCGTGCACAAAGGGAAGGTTTAGCCTTAGCTAGGAGAGCAGAAAGGTCACACACAGTATCCTGAGGGAAGTATATGAGCAGGAGGTAGGAAGGTCGATAGACTTTGCATGTGTCTGTTATCTGTTATTGGGTTAAAAGAAGACTGTCAGCTGAGAGTGAGGAAATTTTGAGGGTTTGAGGACAGAAGAGGAAGTCTGAAAGAGTGGACTGGGAAAGTGGGATGATGGATTATTAGGGAAATGTAGTATTGCAAAGTAACTCTAAGGCCTGCCCAAGGTGTGTGGCCATACATTTTAAGTGAGATTAGATTGTGCTTTTCTCTAGCCATGTTCAGCTACATGGGGTGGGTAGAGATGGGGTGGGAAGCTGGCTTTACCCAGCACTGGAGTTTGCCAGTTGAATATACATGAGGGAGAGAGAAAGCCAAGGCCATTGAAGGCGTATGCAAATGAATGCAAATAGTGATGAAAGGAGAGGGGTAGAACTCGGTTCTGTGGATGGAATATGCCTTTATTCTGGTCCATTCTGAATAGGGAATTAAAAGAAGACAAAATTTTTGGCAAAGTCTTTCAAGGCATCTCAAACTCAGTGTATGCTTGACAGGAAAGTGTACAAGTGTCATCACAGTGGGTACTGATGGAGTAGATCATCTTCTTTTGAGTTACTGACTTGAATTTTTATACCTGTTCAGCTGATTTCTGTTATATGAACATTAAGTATCGGCCAGGCATGGTGCTGTAATCCTAGCATGCTGGGAGGCTGAGGCAGGAGGATTGCTTGAGCTCAGGAGTTGAAGACCAGCCTGAGCAACAGCAAGACCCCATTTCTCCTAAAAATAGAAAAGTTAGCCAGGCATGATGACACATGCCTGTAGTCCTAGCTACTCGGGAGGCTGAGGCAGGAGGATTGCTTGAGCCCAGGAGTTTGAGGTTGCAGTGAGCTACGATGACAATGACTCTATTGCACTCTACCCAGGGCGATAAGGCCTTAGATTCTTCTTGTCCTCTATCTACAGATGAAGAAGCAGACTGATTCCAGGTGATACAGCCAATAAGGAGTGGAGTGAGGATTCAAACACAGGTCTGTAGGGCTCATATTTCATGCTTTCCCCATGTATCCCTTTGCCTCTTTTCTGCTGATGCTTCTTTCCTGATTCTCCATCCCTTAACTGAGGCACTGGTGCTCTTTCTAATGTTTTCCTTTTCCATCCTCCATTTATCTTCTTGCCATAATTAAAACCCAGCTATGCCCTAAATACCCCACAACTCTTACTATTGCCCAAGAGAGACCCCACCCTTGTTTCCCTCTGATGCCATTCTCTAATCACTGATTACCTGCCACTAGCTTTTATTCATTTTAACATCTACAAGAACATGCTTGAGGCCAGGTGTTCAAGACCAGACTGGGCAACATAGTGAGACCCTGTCTCTACAAAAAATAAAAAAATAAAATAGCCAGGCATGATGGCTGCACCTGCAGTCCCAGTTACTCAGGAGGCGGAAGCAGGAGGATCGCTTGAGCCCAGGAGTTCAAGGCTGCAGTGAACTATGATTGTGCTACTGCACTCCAGCATGGGTGACAGAGTGAGACCTTGTCTTTTAAAGAAAAATAAAATAAAATAAAATCTGCAAGAACAATGAACTATCCACAAAAGAAATCAAGAAAATAATTCCATTTACAATAGCCACCAAAAAATACTTAGGAATAAATTTAACCAAGGAAGCGAAAGATCTGTACACTGAAAACTATAAAATGTTGATGAAAGAAGTTGAAGATAACACAAATAAATAGAAAGATATCCTATATTCTTGGATTGGAAGAATTAATATTATTAAAATGTCTATACTATTCAAAGCAATCTACAGATTCAATGCAATTTCCGTCAAAATTCCAATGACATTATTCACAAAAATAGGAAGAACAATCCCAAAATTTGTATAGAGCCACAAAAGACCCCAAATAGCCAAAGCAATCTTGAGAAAAATAAATGAATAAAAAGTAAAGCTGGAGGCATCACAACACCTGATTTCAAACTAAATTACCAAGCTATAGTAATTAAAATATCATAGTACTAGCAAAAAAACAGACACATAGACCAATGGAACAAAATAAAAAGCCCAGAAATAAACTCAGTATTTACAGTCTTTTGATTTTTAATGAAGATGCCAAGAACACACAATGGGAAAGGATAGTCTCTTCAATAAATGGTGCTGGGAAAACTGGATATCCATATGCAGAAGAATAAAAATATACCTTTATGTCATACCATATACAAAAATCCACTCAAAATGGATTAAAGACTTAAACATAAGACCTGAAACTATAAAAATACTAGAAGAAAATGCAGGGGAAAAGCTCCACGGCATTGGTATGGGCAATGATATTTTGGGTGTGATGTCAAAAGCACTGGCAACAAAAGCAAAAATAGATGAATGGGATTACATCAGACTAAAAAGCTTCTGCACAGCAAAGGAAACAGTCAACAGAGTCAAGAGATAACCCATGAAATGGGAGAAAATAATTGCAAACTGGAGAAAATAATTGCAAACCATACATCTAATAAGGGTTTAATATCCAAAATATATAAGGAATGCATACAACTTAGCAAAAAACAAACAAAAAACTCTCCAAACCCCACAAATAACCCAGTTAAAAATGGGCAAAGGACTCAAATAAACATTTCTCAAAAGAAGACATACAAATGGCCAACAGGTACATGAAAAAGATGCTCAGCATCAGTAATCACAGAAATGCAAATTAAAACCACCATGAGATATCATCTCACACCTGTTAGAATGGCTATTATCAAAAAGATGAAAATAAAAAGATGACAAGTGTTGTCGAGGGTGTGGAAAAAAGGGAACCCTTGCACAATGTTGGTGAGAATGTAAATTAGTACAGCCATAATGGAAAAACGTATGGAGATTGCTCAAAAAATTAAAAATAAAACTACCACATGGTCTGGCAATCTCACTTCTGGGTATACAGCCAAAGGAGATGAAATCAGTATGTTGAAAAGATATCTGCATTCCCACGTTCATTGCAGCACAATTTGCAACAGCCGTGGCATGGAGTCTGCCCAACTATGTATCAATGGATGAATGGATAAAGAAAATGTGGTACATATACGCGATGGAATGTTACTCAGCCTTAAAAAAGGGAGAAAATCCTGCCATTTGTGACAAAACAAATGAACCTGAAGAACATTATGCTAAGTGAGATGAGTCAGGCACAGAAAGACAAATGTTGCATGATGTCATTTCTATGTGGAATCTAGAAAAAGACAAACTCACAGAACAGAGAGTAGAATGGTGGCTATTAGGGGCGTGGTGGTGACGGTAGTGGTGGTGGTTTTGGGGAGACGTTAGTCAAAGGATACAAAATATCTGTTAGACAGGAGGAATAAATGCAAGAGAGCTATCGTACCATACGGGGACTAGAGTTAATAACGGAGTATACTTGAGAATTGCTGAGAGAGTAGATTTTAAGTCTTCTCACTATCAAAAATATTAAGTATGTGAGGACATTCATATGTTAATTAGGTTGATTAAGCCATTCCACATGTATACATATTTAAAACATCATGTTCTACATCATAAATGTATATAATTTTTATTTGTCAATTAAAAGAAGTCCGTGAGGCACTCAATTCACCATTGCTGTTGTCCTGACTCCCAGACTGACTGACACGGACTCACACTGTCCTGGATGTCCACAAACACAAAGACACTCCTTGTGCAGCACATCGTCCAATATGTAGTTTAGTCTCACATTCTCCAATAGTTTCAAAATGTTCTTTAGAGCCGTTTTACTGTTTTTCTGTTTTCTATTTCAAATCCAGGAAACTATCCACGTTCATTCACTGCGTTTGGCTACTTTGTCTCTATAATCTTCTTTAGTTTAGAAAAATCCCCCCTTGGAGCTGTGTTGTTCAGCTTTGCTCTATCAATACACTTTCCCTCGAGTGTCAAGCTCTTTGAAGGTAAGGACCACATCTTACGCACATCGTACCCACCCCTTCCTCACACACACCCAGCATGGAGCTCTGCGTAGGCTGGCTACGCTGTGTAATGGTCAAGTTCACCAACTCTGAACTGAGAAAGGCCTGTGTTCAAATTCTGACTCTATCACTTATTGTCTAGGTGACTCTTTGAATTCACCAAACTTTATAGACTCAGCCTCCTCATCTATAAAATGGGGCAATAACAATAACTGCTTCACATGGTTGCTACGAGGATTACGGTAGACAACAGCATGGTGCCCAGCACAAAGTAGGTGTTCCACCAGCGCTAGCTGCTAGCATTCTTATTCTAGGGGATACTGAGTACGTATCCATAGACATCACTAAAACACCGGGCAGTATTTCAGGGCTTTACGGCAGATATGTGTCTGTAGGTGGGGGGAATTATGCTGGAGAAGAGGCAGAGTGGGCTGCTAAAATGGGAAGCAGGTAAGGCAGTGCAAAGCAATTGGGCAGGAAGTGAAAAATCTTGGATTTTAGTTCACTAATCCAATGTGTGACCTTGGCCAAGTCACTTAATCTTTCTGGCATTTGGTGTTCTCCAGTATAGAACTCCGTGGTTCATCTCCAAGCTCCAAAAAGCTACAGTTTTT
>NW_012150285.1:9369949-9371161 GCF_000956105.1 Propithecus coquereli
AAGACCAGCCTGAGCAACAGCAAGACCCCATTTCTCCTAAAAATAGAAAAGTTAGCCAGGCATGATGACACATGCCTGTAGTCCTAGCTACTCGGGAGGCTGAGGCAGGAGGATTGCTTGAGCCCAGGAGTTTGAGGTTGCAGTGAGCTACGATGACAATGACTCTATTGCACTCTACCCAGGGCGATAAGGCCTTAGATTCTTCTTGTCCTCTATCTACAGATGAAGAAGCAGACTGATTCCAGGTGATACAGCCAATAAGGAGTGGAGTGAGGATTCAAACACAGGTCTGTAGGGCTCATATTTCATGCTTTCCCCATGTATCCCTTTGCCTCTTTTCTGCTGATGCTTCTTTCCTGATTCTCCCATCCCTTAACTGAGGCACTGGTGCTCCTTCTAATGTTTTCCTTTTCCATCCTCCATTTATCTTCTTGCCATAATTAAAACCCAGCTATGCCCTAAATACCCCACAACTCTTACTATTGCCCAAGAGAGACCCCACCCTTGTTTCCCTCTGATGCCATTCTCTAATCACTGATTACCTGCCACTAGCTTTTATTCATTTTAACATCTACAAGAACATGCTTGAGGCCAGGTGTTCAAGACCAGACTGGGCAACATAGTGAGACCCTGTCTCTACAAAAAATAAAAAAATAAAATAGCCAGGCATGATGGCTGCACCTGCAGTCCCAGTTACTCAGGAGGCGGAAGCAGGAGGATCGCTTGAGCCCAGGAGTTCAAGGCTGCAGTGAACTATGATTGTGCTACTGCACTCCAGCATGGGTGACAGAGTGAGACCTTGTCTTTTAAAGAAAAATAAAATAAAATAAAATCTGCAAGAACAATGAACTATCCACAAAAGAAATCAAGAAAATAATTCCATTTACAATAGCCACCAAAAAATACTTAGGAATAAATTTAACCAAGGAAGCGAAAGATCTGTACACTGAAAACTATAAAATGTTGATGAAAGAAGTTGAAGATAACACAAATAAATAGAAAGATATCCTATATTCTTGGATTGGAAGAATTAATATTATTAAAATGTCTATACTATTCAAAGCAATCTACAGATTCAATGCAATTTCCATCAAAATTCCAATGACATTATTCACAAAAATAGGAAGAACAATCCCAAAATTTGTATAGAGCCACAAAAGACCCCAAATAGCCAAAGCAATCTTGAGGAAAATAAATGAATAAAAAGTAAAG
>NW_012150285.1:9373876-9376267 GCF_000956105.1 Propithecus coquereli
CATCATCATAGCTCACAGCAACCTCAAACTCCTGGGCTCAAGCGATCCTCCTGCCTCAGCCTCCTGAGTAGCTGGGGCTACAGGCGTGTGCCATCATGCCTGGGTAATTTTTCTATTTTTAGTAGAGACGGGGTCTCGATGTCGCTCAGGCTGGTCTTGAGCTCCCGAGCTCAAGCAATCCTCTTGCCTTGGCCACCCAGAGTGGTAGGACTACAGGCGTGAGCCACCACGCCCGGCCAGAAGTTAGACTTCTTGACCCCAAGATGGAAGAGCACATCTTCTTTTGGAGACAAGGGGCAAAAATCATAGCTCAGGTGGATTCTCAAAAGCCAATAAAGGTGACAAGAGCCGCCATTTATAGGACACCCCTCCTCTTCCAGGTGCAGTGTTACGTCTGCCATCATTTCATTAATCTCCACGACAGCATGGCGAGGCAGCTATTAGCAAATCCTTCCGCACGTGTGGAGCAAGGCTCAAAGAGGTCGGGTCACACGAGCAAGGTCACTTAACTACTAAGTGGCAGAAACGGAATAAAAATCTAAAACTGTCTGACTCTAAAGCCTCTTATTACCCGCCATGTCACACCATAAGGGGGTCTGAGGGCTCTGGGATGACAGCTGTCCCCTCGGGATTTTGGGTAAACTGCTGTGCGCTGCCCGCCACTGCTCCCATTTCTCCTGTACCGTGTCTCCACCTTGTTACTTACCTCGGTCTTAAAATTTCACAACTATTTTTTGGGGAAAGAAAACAGAATCCCCAAAGTAGTAAATAAGTTACAAAATAAGTAATTAATATAAAAAAGTCAGTGGCAGGGTGAGAAATCAAATCCAAAATACGTATTTTTCCATGAATCTTTCTCCCAAGTATTTCTGGGTCTGACATCACTGATTCTGAGAAATTACCAGCATAATAAAAGAACAATAAATGATTAAAATTACATTGGTTAGAGCTTGAACGTAGATTTTGGATATGGCATATTGCTTATAATTAGTTTGACCATATAACTTACCATCCAAACTGAGGTACTTTTTAAAGGGAATACTATTAATAATTACACAACAGGCATAAACTGAGTTTTTGCTAGGAAAACTGAGATGCTTGATTACTCTACCATAACACTTATGATTTTACTTGTAAACAACGTATCACTCAAAAGATGCAAAAGTCAGTCAGGATGCTTTGTCATTCGTCCACATATAGTCAAAGTGCTTAAGAAATGGAAATTGTCAGTATAAAATTGAAAATGCTGTAATTTAAAGTATAGTTTATTACCTTTCATTAGCCTTAAAACATTGATTCTGGAGTTCTCGCTGAGGTCTTCGTTCTCTTAAACTAGGATTATGATCCTTTGGTCCAAAACGACTGGGCAAAAATTCCTTATAATAGAAATCTTCCAAATCTAATAATTTTCCCTGACTGTAAATGAACACATAAACACACTATAGCATCAATCTCATTTTCTACTCACTGAAACTTACAGGATGCTTGTTTTCTTCTTTAAAAGTATTTACTATAAATTTAGAAGTAACACATACATATCAATAAAAATTGGGGACGTCTTGAAATGTGCAAAAACAGTACATACCATAAATAAAAAGAAAAACCTTCATCTCTTACCCTGAATAGAGCATTAGCTGCTGGACTAGGTTTTCCTGGTTCTGTCTCATTTAACTTGGCACCAAAGTAGTAGTTACTAGAATAGCCAGTAATTATGATGTTTCATTTTGGCCAGTCTAGATCAGAGTTCACTACTGACTCTTGGACCATTATCAGAAAATCTGGCTTTTTTGTGCTAACACACAGCATTTTCAAATTTTATCAGCCATCAGGTACATTGATACACACAAGATTTCATGATCTTAACTCACTTCCTTCATGGGTAACATTCTGTCCTCCCTCTACCTGTTGGTCTTTATGGGATTAATTTCTCTACTAGATTATAATACCTGCCCATGGCATGCACTCAAGGGTGTGTCCTCACTCATTTTAATTCTTGGATCTACTTAGGCCATAGCCTGGTTCCTATGGTCCTCAGTATCTGTAGTCGGATGGAATTTCATAGGAGGAAAACAGGTAGATCTGGAAACCACCAGCTATTAACAGTGCTTCTAGGAAAACATGTTTTTCAAGTTACAGATGCCAATTTATAGATGAACTTTCAGAATGGCACTGATTCATAAATTAGAACTCTGACTCTTGTTATTAGCACTGTCTGGAAATTAGTTGACATGAATATTGATTACAACAGTGGTATAATATTAAAATAGCAAAATATCGATAGACTGAAATATTATATTAATAGAAAAAGAAGAATAATGAGAATCTAAGTGTGCCACACCTATAGGTGACACCAACCTTATCTTTTTTAAACAAATCCATAAAAATTATAAG
>NW_012150285.1:9377022-9401979 GCF_000956105.1 Propithecus coquereli
TACAAATGGGAGCAAATTGTAAAATTTCTGGGAAGCCCATTTCTCTATCACAAGTGCAGTTGTGATTTAAGCAGGTTAATTAGGCTATTTTGGTGTCTTGCTTACATGTCATTCTTGTCTGCAGGCAAAGCGGATGGGTGGATGTGGAGGACAGGTGTGACAGTCCATAAAAAGAATGGAACTGGGACGTTCTAAACCTGTAGGTTCCCATTTATAGCATGAACATAGCAGCATGGACAATATACGTATTTTATTTGCACAATGTTTGCATAGTTGAGAACTTTATGTATCAAGGCACAAATTAAGATATTTCAATATAGAAATAATTAGATACATTTTATTCAATACTTCAGCTTGAACACTAACAAAATGGTACTAAATTTTAGCTTAGAAACAAAGCAATGTCACCTTTAGTATTGTAGCACTAAGTAAGGTGTTTCTTTGTGTGCTGCCTCGATACATTTGAGCTCATGTATTTACATGTTAGGAGAGCATACATGTCTTCTAGGTTGAGAAAGCAAATACCACACTCCCCTTGAACCCGTTGAAGACATTATAATTGTGCAAACCCTACTGCAGATGTCATGTTGGTTGGCACCATAAAGTGCAAGATAATAAAATGGAAATTAATAATGGTTTGTAAATAGTGAGGGTCTTCCCCACTATTTTTAGAGACACAGAAAATCATTTTTCCTCACGACTTATCATCTGCAATACTCTCAAATGGGGATGAGTCTAACAGTTCATAGTGCCTGTTATGCTTATTGGTTTGGATGTTAGTGGGTGCACGAGGTAGAAGTGGGTGCTTCGATGTGGCAGGTCTGGGAGGAGACCACTTGGGACAGAAAGATGGGAGGGACAGGATAACAATGACACTCCTGTCCTCCTTCCCAGTTCCTTTTATTTCACATTCTTGATCTAATGTCCTAAGCTACGAGGTGCTTACATATAATTATGTGACCGACACAGGTACAGTGGCCACTAGCAGTTCAGTTAACGATCCCTGGGCCCAGAGTAGTGTTTGTTGTGGTGGTTGTTGCTGTTTTAATGTGACATCACTACTAGTTTCCTACAGACGCCCCACCCCCCTGATCCATTACCCCTGAAAACAAGTCCCTTTTGTCCTTGGTAACAATCGTCTATAATCCAAAGTCATGCTTAAATGATGGCACTATGTTGAGTGACAGAGATGCCCTTTATACAACCAAGAATCACACAATATTCTGCCCTTGAATCTCAGGCTGGTGAGAACCGCTTTTTATATTTGATCAGCACGTACTTCTGGGAGGTGCTGTCTGTAAGTTGGTTCTTAGCTACCGGAATTTCTAGAAAAGGAAATACTGTCCATGCTCATTTTATTCTTGCCTGCGCTAGAATATTTTAATGAAATATAATTCAATAATACATTTTTCCAAAAATTATTTAAGATGGCTTATAATAGAAGTAGTTCTATGGTCAAAGTAGTGAAGTAGAAGTTGTAAATGAGAAACAAAGAGGGCAAAAGAACAGGTGTATTCAGGTGGGGCCTTATGTTTGTCTTTTAGTTTCCTAGTAGCGGGGACTAAAAGGGAATGAAGATACATTAAACCATGTCCTTCATCATGAAAAAAAAGCATGTCATTCCTCAAGGGGAAGGATTTATAAGAATTTTATCACATGGGGATTTATATTGGGGGCATTTATTGCTAAGATGCACAGTGTTTTCAATTATAGCTTTGAAAGTATAAATTAAAAACTTGAACTGTGAAATGAAAACACAGAAGCAAATATCCTATGGCAGTTTCCTGTAGAACTAGGGTAAAGAAGAGAGAGAGAGAGAGAAGATGAAAATGCCTCCATGAGATTTTCTGGTGAGGGTGTTTCTTTCGAAGGCCTTTGAAAGAACAGAGGTCTTAGCTCGGAGGACTTGGAAGAATCTGCCCCTTAATCGGGTACATCACACTCCCCCCCCAACCCCATCTGATGTAAATGCATTTTATGCCAAAACTTTAAAATTCAGATCCAGACATCATGGTGGACACAGTCTTACTGTCCTTTTGGAAATACACTAGCACTTTATTTAGAGAGCTTCACAAGGATGCAGAAGGAGCCAAAACATAGAAGTAAAAGACGAAGACCGAAGTGGCCAAACTAGCTACTGCCTTAGTTCAGGAAAAGCACTGGAGAGAACAGTAAGACTGGAAGGGACTTCGGATAGGACCACGTCCAATTACTCATTTTTCGGGGAAACCATTGGCCCTGAGTCGTTTTGCTGACGGCAACACGGGGCCTGCCCGCTCAGCGGGTGCTCTCTGCTCTGCACGCTTGGGGGCTTGGCTCGCTCTGATTTTGCACAGCAGCGTTTCCTAGACACAGGAGATGAAAGGCATCGCATCGCAGGAGAGAGCCGGTACCCGATGTGAAGGCAGCCGGCCTGAGCATCGTAAGAAGTGGCATCCAAAGAGAAACAAAATTTATAAAAATAGGTAAAACAACTGGAAGTGCAGATGATGTGTGTGTTGGCCAAGTGTGAGGGAAATGATTTTCCGCAGCTCAGCACCGCTAGTTTATTTAACGAATAGTGCTCTAGCGACTGCTTTCAGCAGCATGGTGTTCCAAGGACCTGGCTGTTAACAGTGAGCAAAAGCCCTGCCCTCATGGAGCTCTTAGTCTACAGCAGGCAGTCGAGAGACAAGTAGTTTAATATATTTTTGAAAGATTTTCATGAAAACCATTTAAAATTACAGAAAGTGTTTTGGTGGTTCAAGGAAGTGGGTTCCTACTACAGCTATAAATTTCACTTATTTGTAACACCCCAAATCCTCAGGAGGGTGTTTTCAATTATAATAATATACTAATTTTCTGTGTTTTATTTTTCATTGAAGTCACAGATTCCAAGACTTAAAGAATTACAAAAAAGTATCCTAGTCACTAATAACTTAGGATGTATTAAAATACTTTATATCCAGTTTTAGGCAATAGTGCAATGACAAAGTAAGCTGCTTCTTGGGGGCAGGGGCAGATTTATGAGGATCAGAATCTACCCCATAATTCTCACATCAGTGATAAACATGTCACCTCATTTCAAGTCTTACAATTTCTCATATTCAGAACAGTATCTGTTGTTGAAACCATTATAATCGCCATTTTAGTTGCACTTAATAAAAGTCATCGAGCATCATTTACTACTTAAATTCAGGGTTACTGGGGAATGTTTGCTAATTTCTAATCTTGTTCTCTGCTATTCTATTTAACTATATAAACGAGTGTCTGATTATTTGCTTTTTTTTTTTTGAGCACTATAAAAAAAATCAATATCCTTTCTTAATCTGTACCCCTTATAAAGTAACTGTCAAATGCAGGTCTCTGGAACTTTGCACTTTTCTCAATTTACTCTTAATTGTATTTTGCTCTTTTATTTCATTGGACTCATTCATACAACTGCCATGCACTGCATGCCTATTACGTGTCAGGCTAAATGCAACAGGCAAACTCCTTGTCCTCCTGGAAGCTGCATCGATCCCTCTTTAGCGCGATAAAGTGTCACGCTAGGAGGTGTGAGCTGCTGAGGGAGGATACAGGGGAGCCCCCTTGGGGTGTGGGAGTGTCAAGAAGGCTTCCTGAAGAAAAAGACACCAGGCTGAGGGTGTTTGTGTCACGAATGAGAAGAGGAAGAGGAAGTGTGTTCGAGGCTGACAAAAGAGCATGTCCAAGGACAAATGTTTGTGACATTTTGAAAAAGAGAAAGCAAGTTATGAGGCAGAATGATTAAAGTGGGGAATCTGGAGGGACGAATGAATATCAGGGACTGAGGCTGGAAAGGTAAGCCGCGGGCCGGATTCCCACAGGCCTTTCTTTGTATCGTAGGACAGTGGGAAGTACCTGGAAAGTCTTCCGGCGATGGTGGGGGGCGGGGGTAGCATGATCGATGTTAATTTTAGAAACACAACTCTGGCTTCAGTGTGGAAGATGTGCTAGTTAGAGGAGGGGAAAACGAGAGACCAAGAGACGAGAGCGAGGAGTGATGCAGAAATACTGACAAGAAACGCGGGCCTGGAAGATGCCATTAGCACAGGGCGTGGAGGGAAACGGAGACATTCAAGAGATATTTACAAGGTAGATTTTTGGATATGGGAGATGAGAGAGAAAGGAGGCAGGATAACAGTCAGATTACTGGCTTGTAAAATAGTTAATTTTTGCTAAGAGACCACATATTGTGTGAGTCTGTTTATATGAAATGTCCAGAATAGGCAAAGCTATAGAGACAGAAAGTAGATTGGTGATCACCAGAGCTTGGTGGGAGGTGGGGAGGGGATAGGGGGTGACTGCTAATGAGTACAGAGTCACTTTGGGGGGTGATGAAAATGTCCTAAGATTGACTGTGGTCATGACTGTACTAAAAGCCATTTAGTTGTATCTGTAAGGTGGTGAATTGTATGGCACGTGACTTATAACTCAACAAAGCTGTGTGTGCACCACACACGGATATGTGTGTGTGTGTGTGTGTGTGTGTGTGTGTGTGTGTAATATCTATATGCAGTGCTCATGCACACCCACGTAGATTACATAAAACAAACGTTAGGCAGTTTGATTCTGGAGCTGGAGGGAGATCTAAGCCAGGGACGAAGACTCAGAAATTAGCAGTAACTGAGGTCATGGCAAGCTGATGGAATTGTCCAAAGGGAGTGAGAGGAGAAGAGAATGCAAGATTGCATCGTGGGCAGCTCCAGGAGGGAGAGGAGACTGCTGTGGAAACTGAAGAGAAGTCACTGGGGAGCAGGGAAAGGACTAGAAGAGACTGGCTAACTTGGAGGTGGGAAACGTATTTCCAGTTAATTCTCCGGGTATTAGCACATTCTCTGGGTCGCGTGGAGAAGCGCCGTTCTCTCACCGTGGCAGCGGGAGTGGAAGAGAGAATAAGTATTGTAAACGGAGGCAGCGGCGGATGCGAAGGCCTCCGGAGCACGAGAGAACGCTGCCTGCTGGTGAGGGGACACGGCGAGGGGACACAGCCAGCCCGGACACAAGGCGAAGTGCGGTCCCGGTCAGGCGAGGAAGGCCTTGGAAGGAATCTGGAGTTTATGCTGAAGGAGTTGCTGAGCTGTTAAAGGGACCATCCAGGGAGGAACATGATCAAATTCAGGGTTTAGAGAAATTTTCCGGTGTACGCTGGAAAGGATGAGATTTGCAGCATTTGGGTGGGGCCTGAAATATTGCAGAGTGAGAAACGACGGTGGTCTGAAATAGTTGCTGGGAGGTTAGAGGAGAGAGGTGAAATGGAGGGAGCTTTTGCAGGTAGAAGCACAAGTTAGAGCAACTGATTAGGCATCGGGTATGAGAGGGAGGGCAAGATCCAGGACGACTCCCAGGTTCTCGGTGTAGGAAGCCAAGCAGATGACAGTGGCACCGCAGGGAACAGGACCGGGAGAGGAATGGTGGGCTAGCAGGGCTGACGCCGAGTTCTCATGCTGCGAACTGTGAAAGTCAAAGACCTCAATAAAGTTAAAGGCCCTGACAGCTAAGACGTGCTTATCTCGGGCTCAGAATCCTGATGCATGAGATGCGGGCACCACATTAAGAGCTGTTTCTAGAATTAGATATCATAGGGGAAGTGAAAATGTCTCACTCTAGGCCCAGAATTTAAAAGATGCTCAATAAACATCCACCTCTCCCCTTCCTTATTCTACTTTCACCATAACTGGTCCGTTTGCATTAAGGGCCCTCTCTGGGGAGCTCCTGCCATGAGGGGGCTCTCTTTCTGGGTTGATATTTGCATCCCAGCTCAGACGAATGGACCAGCAGAGAAGCTGCTGGGAGGACACGTGGGTGCACGACCACGGGAGTGGCTTGCGCGTGGGGAAGAAGGACTGGAGGAGGACAAAGTGCCAGGGGAGGGCCGTGAAGAGGAAACGAAGTGGCATCTCTTTCTGCCAGGTCTTCCTCTGTGACAGGCTAACGTGGCCAGTTTCACACGGGCTTGGCGCACGCTCCGGCTCCCCCCGACAGGAAGAGTGAGCCACTCACATGCAGCAGGTAATAGTATGTGGAGTCTTCAGGGTTGTTTAATGTTTTGGGTTTCCGGGGTCGTCTTGGGGGTCTCAACATTTTTGATTCTTCTCCTTTAGGGTTACCTATGAGAAAGGTGATCATAAACAAGAGTTCAGTGACAAAGACCACTATCGAGCAATGCTTCCCTTCTGGGGTAAATAGCAAATCATCTACATGCAACTGAGGCTACAGCCGGGAGAAAGAGGAACGGCCTTTGCTCCCCCGACCAACCCTCACAGCCCTCACCACGTGCTTTCCTCCAGTTCGCTGGTGGTCTAGGACCTTGGCAGCTGGGGGGAGACAAGAGGAGGAAGGAAAGGAACGCATAGTCTGGTATTGCAGAGTAGGGAACAGCGGTGAAGAGCACAGAGGGGGTGAGGAGTGAAAGCTCCCAGAAAAACTTTAAAAAGACTGTAATGCTCATAGAATCTCTGCTCTCCCTTCCCTGCCCCTGTGCCCACACTCACATGGTGACCCAGCCACCCACGCACTGCGTGGCCTTCATTTTAAAGTCCCACCTCCTGCGTTATGGCCCAAATGGAGAGACTGCGCATTTGCAGGGTTGACTTTTCTAAAAGCCTAATCTAGCCTTTCACCAAAATTTAGAACCTCGAACCATTAGAATCTTCAGATCCGACTTTAAAGCAGTGACTAAGAAAGAATAAATTTTATCATTTTTTCCTGCTCTGTCTGTCAATATAGCTAAGTTCTCAAAGCTGGAGCGACACTGAGCTTTGGTGATCTGCATGCTTGGTTGTTGGCTTTATATTCACACAGCTAACAGGCCTCTCACTAAATATTTCTATTTTTTTCCCGATTCTTGATCACCCCATCCTGACTGCATTTGTGCAAGAACGTCCACTTGACACGTACATCAGAGTGAGGGTGGGAGCTGAGCATGGGGGCTTATCGGAGAGTGGCTGCTTTCAACAGATACCTGAGCATCTATTTCTTAGCAGGACTTTAAGAGCAGTAATAAATCATGATTGCATCTAATAAAGGGGCAGCGATGATTCCTAATCTCCAGATGTAGAAATATACAGAGAAATCGAATTGTCCCAAACCATACTAATCACATCAAGTCAAATCTAATCAGATCAATGAATATTTATACCTACTGCACATAAACGATTGTGACTGGCAGTGGAAATCAGCTTCGCCAGCATGGAAGACTCAAGATGTCTGATCCCCTAGTCCCATGATTCGCCCACTAGGTGAACATATTTATCACAACAGCATTCATATTCCAACACCGTCAAGCTCGTTCATGTCACAATCTACGGAAACCACTGGATGACAAAGGAAATCAGCTACTTGGGAGGATTTCCAAGAGGTGTAATGCATGAAATAATGCTAATCAGAGGAAGTCTCAACAATCATGCACTACTGTCCTCTTTTGAATAAAAGAAAAGAAAATAAGATATTTATTAATGAGACCCTGTTAATAGAGATTAGTAATAGACAAAAGGAAAAGCACTTTGCAACCAGTCCCTGCAGGTTCATCTCTCATTTTCTCTCTCTCGCTTCTCCCCAGGAAGAGACAAAAGAGGTGCAAGGAGTCCAAATATCGGAGCCATTTCTGGATCCTGTGTTACCCTGTCACAGGCACAAGGAATGATGGGAAAGCGTGAATTCTTGCCACCAGCACAAATAGCAGTCGTTTATTTTTCCCTTCTCTTCACTTAACATCTCTCCCAAGAGCTCCTATTGGCTCTTGCATAGTTTTATCATTTTATTTTATTTTACTTATATTTTTTATTTTTTTTGAAGCAGAGTCTCACTCTGTTGCCTGGGCTAGAGTGCCGTGGCGTCAGCCTAGCTCACAGCAACCTCAAACTCCCGGGCTCAAGCGATCCTCCTGCCTCAGCCTCCCGAGTAGCTGGGACTACAGGTATGTGCCACCATGTCCGGCTAATTTTTCTATTTTTAGTAGAGACGGGGTCTTGCTCTTGTTCAGGTTGATCTCGAACTCCTGACCTCAAGTGATCCTCCTGCCTCAGCCTCCCACAGTGCTAGGATTACAGGCGTGAACCACTGCACCTGGCCAAGTTTTATCATTTTAAAATGTAATGGCCATATCCACTTATATTGCTCATTTGAATCTGAATGGCAAGAAACATAAAAATATAGTATCAAGTTATTACATATTCTTAATATTTTTAGGAACATAGGAAAGTGGCCTGTGACTAAATTTTACCTTAACTTTAATATTATTTAAGGTCTGAATTAAAATATCAGAACATTTCTATTGTGACACAAATGAATTAAATTGAAACGGCAAAGAATCTGAATACATGCCAGGAGAGTGAAAACAAAAAAGTTTCGGAGAATAAAGGCATTCTTGAGCTCGTCTCCATTTTCTTAGCAAATGTTCCCCATTCAATCTGATTCCTGTAACCAAGACTATTGGAAATGCTTTCTAGAAGGTCAAGGGTGCAGTTCACTGCCAAATCCAAAAGCCCTTCATCTGTCCCTATTATCCCTGACCTCTCCATCACTAAGCATCATCGACCCTCCCTGCCTTCGGGACTGCGGATGGGATTCTGAAGGCAGATGCCTTAGCGTATTGATCTCTGGCACTTAGGGAAATGCTTGGCACACAGTAAGTGCTTAATAAAAGTTTGCTGGATGAGTAAGGGATCTCCCCTTTGCCTCGTGGGTTGAACCATCTCCTCCCAGCTCCTTATGGTTTTCACAGAGTACGCCACAGGGATGTCTTTCTAATGCACACCTCATATTGGACCCCTCCAGTTCCACATGGGCTCCCGCCCTAATTTCTTATTCCCTACTGAATGCTTCCGTCTCCAACTCTCTGACTCCCATGAACTGGTGGTCATCTTTCTTTTCCATCTAGGACTCTGCACACTACAACCTCAATGGCAACATTGTTTCTGTCTCCCAGGTTCAAAACATCGATGTCACCTTTGCTGCACTGCTCTTCTTCATTTCCTACAGACAAGCAATCATCAACTTTCATCAATTTTGTTTTTCGTTATTTGGTTTGGTTTTTGTTTTTTGAGACAGGGTCTTGCTCTGTGTCCCTGCACTCCCAGGATAGAGTGCAGTGGTGTCATCATAGCTCACTACAGCCTCGAATTCATGGGTTCAAATGATCCTCATCCCTCAGCCTCCTTAGTAGCTGGGACTACAAGGACACACCACCACGCCCAGCTCATTTTTCTGTTTTTTGTAGAGATGGGGTCTCACTATTGCCCAGGCTGGTCTCGAACTCTTGGGTTCAAGTGATCCTCCCGCCTCAGCCTCCCACAGTGCTGGGATTACAGGCATGAGTCACCATGCCTGGCTTGTCAATCGTTTTTGACGCATTTTTCAAAATGTCTAATATTCATCCGCCATTTCTTCTCGTTTACCATTGCCACCCCTCTCGGCCAAAAGAACTCATATAATTATTGTGGCAGAGTCTTAATCTGGTCTCCATGTTTTATCTCACAAATGAAAACCAGATTTTCCTTCCTTCAATAGCACTTTAATTATAAAATGTCATTTTTCAAAAATTTATGATGATGCCTCTTTTTTCCTACTTTACCAAGCTTAAACTTCTCCTGAATCTAGGTCATTTACAGTCTCAGCAACTCCAATTTTATCTCCAGCTTTTCCCCCAAATGAGCTAGGTCTTCTGGTCAGTCCAGTGACCTCATCGGAATCCTGACACGTCATGCTCAAAGCTGTAACTTCGCTGAATCTCACTTTCTCATAGGAAAGCTTTTCACAGCCTCACTGAAATCTCACTGTCTCTTTCGTGAAGCTTTCACTCACCACCTAGTGGCACTTGCTGGTTGCTTAGACCATTTGCAACCTGTTAGGGGCTGAGTTGTATCCCCTCAAAGTCCACATGTTGAAATCCTAACCCCCCACTACTTCAGAATGTGAGTGTATTTGGGGATAGGGTCTTAAAATAAGGTAAATGGGGTGTCCTTATAAGTAGAGGAGATGAGGACAGACACACACGAATGAAAGACCACGTGAAGACGCAGGGTGAAGATGGCCATCTACAAGCCAAGGACAGAGGCCTCAGAGAAAAACAACCTTGGTGACATCTTGATCTTGGACTTCTAGCCTCTAGAACTGTGAGAAAATACATTTCTCTTGTTTAAGCCACCCAGTTGGTAGTATTTTGTTATAGCATCCCTGGAAAACCAATATAAAACCTAATTCTGTATTTCTCACCCTTACTATTTTTACCTGTGATTTTTTTTTTAACAGTGGGACCAGAAGTTTCTGGGTAGAGGGATCATGACTTAGGTTTTGAGGTCCTTCTGCCATTTCACTGGCTGTCTGCATGGGGTAGGCGTTTGGAGATGCTAAGAGGTTTGATTCCTTTTTTGCTTGGTGACACAGTGCTAAGTGAAGAGTAGAAGATAATATACTTTTGTTAACTGGATCACTATTGTCACCACATATAAAAATAAATTCCTGATGCTTTACAGATAGCAAATAAAAGAATTAATAAAACTTTTGGAAGAAAATTTATGAAAATTCATGACAATCTTGGGGTATAAATGTTGTAGTTAAAATTTAGAAGTTCTAAAAAACATAGGCATATTTGCCCCTTAAAAAATAGATAAAAATCTTTCTATGGCAAGGAAGTCAAAAGACATATGATAGACTTGAGAAGGTATGTTTACAACACAGAGGACAAATAAAGGGTTGATACGTTTAATATGCAAAGAGTGCTCACAAATGACTACAAAAATAGAGACCAACAGAAAAATGGGCAAAAGATATAAGTAGCAAGTTCAAGATGAGCAAATCCAAAAAGCAAATAAGCATGGGAAGGAACCTGTGTTTATTAGCAAACAAGGAGATATAAAATAGTAATAAGGTATCATTTTACTCCAGACACATTGGCAAAGATTTTTAAAAAAGGATAACACAGATGGACAAGATGTCAGGACAAGTGTATTCTCATAAATTGTTGAAGGAATTGTCAATTGTTAGAGCCCTTTAGGAAAGCAATCTATCAAAACCAAAAACACCTTTCAACTCAATAACCCCGTCCCTGGAGATTTATCCCATAAAATTAAAATCCCAGTATACAAGAACATTCTCAAAGACATTTACTGCAACATTTTTCATAGTAGCAAAAAAATTGAAACAAAGAAAATATCTAATAATAGGGAAATGGTTATATAATTATTGCGATTCACAAATAGACTATTATGGAGCCATTAAAAAGAATAAATTATAGCTATACTATTAATAGCTGATGCGGAGGGATTCCTGCCAAGGTATTGAGTGAGAAAAGCAAATTGCTTAAGTGTTTATGTTATGATCCTATTTATATAAAACAATGATAAAAATGTCTCTCTGTTATGTATGCATAAGTGCATGTATTCACATCTGCAAAAAATATGAAGGAAGATATATTTTATAATAAGGGTTCCCTTGGGGGTGAGTAATGTGAGTTGGGAGGGGAACAGAGGGAATGAAACAGGAAAAAAAGAGAAAAAGAAAAAAAGCACTGCATTAAAAAAGAATCCTGGAATGCATGGTATGGTCATATTTATGCAAAATTATAAATATACATGTGGGTGTGTATGTATTATAGAGATAAAAAAGATCAGAATGTGTTGAATTTCCAGAATTTCTGAAAATCTAATCTGCTTTAGTGTTAGTTTATGGACTTTTTTTTCTTCACCAGGATAAATTAAAGCAGAAGGCTGAATATTCTTAAATCTCACTTAAGATATTATCATGAAAAGTGGGCAGCCAGCAAGTGAAAATTATGGTGAAGACTTCAACAAAGTCTGATTGCTCGGGTTACATTTCTTCATACTATATTTTTTTTAAGAGCAAACTTCCCATGAGCTTCTCAGCATACAAATATTTCAGAAAGGCATACGTTTATTTGCTCTCTAATGGATCTGAGAATTTTTGTTCCTTTGGGGGAATACATACACCGTCGACTAACGTCATCCTAACCCTTTAATTACAAAAGTGACATGAACATTCATAATCAAAAATTATCAGCAGCATACCGATGTTGGCACTAGCATAATGAGGTTTGTGGCTATTTTGTGTGAAGTGCATGATAAATATTAGCTTGTAAAGGTTATTGCTGTATTAAATAGCTAGAAGGTAAGATATCTATTTGTGTTATAGTTCTGTAATAATTTCATTAAGTTTTAGTTGATCAGAAATGCACTTTTTTCGACTAATGAATTGACTAACATCTGAACATTTTTGCATTCAGAAGAAAGGAGACAGATTTAAAACTCATTGCCAATATTTGCTTTAGAAAATTCCATTTCAGTATTATTCTCATCTTAATGATAATCACACTATTTTACTTAAGTATCCATGGAGAGTACAATTTGCATATGTATCGTGTCTAAATCAGATATTGGCAGAACAGAAACATATAATACTTGCTACTGTAATTTTTCGTTAAGCAATCATTTTTTTGGGTGTTTGTAAATTTCCATTTCCTCCTGACAGTCTGTGACCTTCAAGCGATATAACGACCTACAGGAAATCTTAGAAGGGAGGAATTTTCACTGCTGCATGTTAAAGGCAGACACACTCTGGCCATGGCTGCAACCTGTCTTCCGGAAGCTGCTGTTTCCACCGTCCATCTAACTTGCCCTTGCGCCAGGCTGGCCACTCCTGACACGAAGAGAACTGTCCACAGGTTCTGAGCTTGTGGTGGACAGCTCAGCTCCAAAGTGCTCCTCTCTGCCTTGCACTGCCTCCCCCCTATTAGCTCCTGGAGACGTGTTCAGTTCTCATGCTTGCCTTGTACTTGACCTCTTGCTTCTACTCTGCAGTATGTGTGTTCTCGCAAGTTTACCCGAAGTGAAGAGTTAGGGTAGGTGCTTGTCTTGCTCTGAGTGTCCTTAGAACTTAGGGGATGCTTTACTGTTTAAGGGATCTGACTCACAGCCTTCTGTGACCTCCTCAAGAGGCAACTACCAGCTCCCCACCCCCATTCTGAACTACACAACCCAGTCCTTCTACCAACTGAATACCAATGCCCCAGGGCTGGCTTACACCCGCACCTATCCTGTGGCTCATGGGCTTTTAGCTTTTTGCCACTCACTGATTTGGGTATTGCACTAATACCCAGAGCCTTGAAGACTGAACTTCTAGTGTTTAAACTGCACCCTTAGGTCTAGGTAAGGCCCTGCCCCAGCCTCCCCCGCCGTACCTCTCCTAGTTATAGCACAGGAGGGGCAGGAGGATAAAGCAGGCTGTTTTGGGGGTGAGCTCACTAGATACATCCATTTGGATCATGTCTTTTGGACTTGATCACTACATATCTGCCATCTACCTCTGTCATCTCCATTGTGCTGAGCTCATGGATTAGGGTCCCCAAAGGCTAGTGACTTTTGTTCTAGCCCATGGTGTCAGAATACCCCCTCACTCCCAGCCAGCCTGCATATATGTACACAGTCACCAAAACAGGGCGTCAGGACAGAAGCACATGAGAGCGCCATCTTTGTTGGGGACCGTGAGCTGTCATGCTGAACACTGTGGGCACGTCTTCTGCGTATGACCGTCCACAGGACTATGGATACAGTTAAACGACAAAAATATACGCTTGCTTGCCTGGAGAATAAGGAAAACTCAAGGGTGGCATCTAAGGCCCCTAATTGCATCTTGGCTATTTTTCAAAATGATGTTGATTTTAATTTATCTGAAAAAATATTTGGATATATAGCCCGAGATGAAAACTTACGTTCATTTTTCCCAAAGATCCAAACTTTAAAAAATTACTTATTGACTGTCCATAGTCATTTTCTTAGACCTTTTAAAAACACAGAATAGAAGAACATTCTCTGATTTTAAACATGAAACATTTATTTTTTTCTTGTCCTTTGCTCATTCTTTATAATACAGATAAAGGAGTTTTTGATTCCTATCAAGGGCAGGTGAAATAGACCAGTAGTTTTTAAAAGCCATCATTCCTTACATGTCTGGTCACAAACTGGCGGGAGGAGATAGCAAGCAAGCTTGCAGTGGCTCAAGACAGTCTGCAGCGAAGATGACTTATCTGGAGATGACACTTGTCTAGTCTTGTCATATTTGGGTGTGGAAGCACTATACCAGGTTGCAATAATATTATTCAGATTCTTAATTTATACAGAACGAAGTCAGCAAGGGATGAAGAGTGGAGAGTGAGCACCTCCTTCTTACTCAACTGGTCACTTGGCTTTTCTAGAACTCTATGTTTAGGTGCTCTTGTTAGTGAACCACCTCACGTATTAAAAGATTAAACTGACCTATTTACAGTATTCCAATTCCAAGTCTGCAATATTTTGTTCTGTAGTTAGATTGCTAGCAGTTTGCTAAGGTTATTCTTTGAAAAATGAATTTTAAGGGCTGTTAATATTCCATATATGAATGTGTCATTACTTATTAATCATTCTCTTATTGTCCAATTTTATTTCTTGCCACGTACATACATTTTTTTCCAGCTCTGATTATTTCCTTAGGCTATGTTCTAGTAAGCGGGTTTACTGGGTCCATGACAGAAACTATTTCAGTGTTTTGTTTTGTTTTGTTTTGTTTTTACGTATTGCCAAATCACTTTTCAAAATGTTGACTCTTCACCACCTCACCATTATGTTTGGGAATAATGAAATTAGCACATTCTAATTACTGTTAAAATGTTTTTTCATACTTGCCATTTTGATGAGTAAAAATTAGTAACTTGTTTTAATTTGTAATTTTTTTATTCCTAGAGTTGTCATGTGTATGCTTATTTTCTGTCTGCCTTTCTTCTTTTGTAAGTAAATTAACAGCTTGTGACCATTTTTCCACTGGGAGTATTAATGCTTTTCCTAATGATAAGAGCTCTTTCTACATTAAACATATTAACTTTTTACATTTGTTCTCAATATTTTAACTAGTTTGTCTTCAGCTCTTAAACTATTAACAATGCTTTGGAATATCTAGAAGGTTCTAATGTTTATGCAAAAATCTATCAGTTTTTCTTTGTAACTCCTTTTATTACGTTTTATGCTTTGTCCTTTTCTAAGCAGAGATTGTGAAATAACTAAGTTCATAACATCTGGTTTCTTTCGGTTTGTTTGTTTACTTCTTACATTTAAATGGTAAATGCATCTGGGAAATATTTAGGTATTCACCATCAGGTAATAATCTATCTTAGTTTTCTTCCTAAATCACAGGAATTTTAAGCATTACCCATCCATTTCTTATTGGTTTGTGATGTATCTTTTTGTAAGTGACAGGTTTTTATGAATATTCACGTCAATTTTAGGGCTACTCTGTTCCATTAATCTGTGATTGAGTTTTACACAGAGGCATATGGTGTTAATTATTATAGCATTAGATTATTCATTTTTCTATCTAATAAGAAAGTCCTCATTTATAGTTATTCTTTTTTCCCCTGAAATTTATAAATGATCTTTAGGGACATTCTCTTAAGTTCCAAAGAAAATCTCACAGAAATTTTGAATATAATTTTTTTAAAACCTAGGAAGTAACTTTACAATGGTCATGTTTAAAATATCTTATCTTCCAGTCCAGCAACACAATGTATCTTTCCATTATGCACCTCTTCTTTTTTGTCTCTTTGTAGTTTTCTTGCTAGTTTATTTCAAGGCGTTATTTTTTGCTGTGATTTCCAATGAGCTCTTTTTCCACTATAAATTTTTATAGGAAACAATATCTGTATATCTATATCCATATATCCTTATTGTTAGTAGAAATCATTATTTTGGTCTACTGTTTGCATCTTTAATGTAAAATTCATGTTGTCTAGTAATAATCCTACATTCTTATTTTTTCCTTTTTCATAGTTATGCTTTTCAGAAACTTCTCTTTATTGTCTTATTGCATTAGTTAGAAATTTCCAAATTACATAAAAATGTGTTGTTTTTTATTTTCTAATTTTTGTTCTATTTACTTATTTTTTTGAGATGGAGTCTCACCCTATTGCCCAGGGTGGAATGCAGTGGCATCATCATAGCTCATTATAACTTCAAACTCCTGGGCTCAAGCCATCCTCCTGCCTCAGCCTCCCCAGTAGCTGGAACTATAGGCGCATACCACCACGCCCAGCTAACTTTTCTATTTTTTGTAGAAACCAGGTCTTGCTTTGTTGCTCAGGCTGGTCTTGAACTCCTGGCCTCAAGTGATCCTTTTGCCTCTGCCTCCCAAAGTGCTGGGATTATAGGCATGAGCCACTGCATCCCTTCAGGATCCTTCTCTTAACCCTGCTTTTTGATGAAACTGCTTCCAGCATTTTGTAGTTAATTATGATGTTGACAGTTGGTTTAAGAAATATATTCTTCATATTGTTAAAGCATATCCTTCTATTTTTAGTTTAGTAAGAGTTTTTACTTTTCATCAGTACTGGGTGTTGGATTTTATTGAAAACTATTTCAGCATTTATCAAGATGACTTTTTTCTTTTGACCTTTTGATACGCTGTATTAATATGTATTATTTGGACAGGTTTTTAACGTACTGCTGCATTCCATTAGCCAGCACTACAATCAGGAGTTTTACCTCTAAATTCATAACTGAGATTGACCTATAGCTTTTTAAAAAAATGTTATTTGTCAGACTTTTGTTCTAGAAGAGATGAACTTTATAAAATAGGTAACTTTCTATATTTTTCTTTTTTTTTCTCAAACAGATCTCACAATATGGAAATTATCTGTTCCATGGATGTGCCTAAAACACTGTGAGTTTCTGGAACCTTTTTTGAAGGTAAGTCTTTGAACAGACATATCATCATAAGTAAGTCCTCACTTAACAATGCTGATGGGTGCTTAGAAACTGCAACTAAGCAAATGACGTACAATAAAACCAATTTTACCATTGGCTAATTGATATAAACAAGAGTTAACTTCATATTTCTGGTCCACAATAACATCACCAAACTTTTAAATAAAGACCAAAACACTTCTAATATTAAACATTAAAATAAATGCGAGCTATACATACATTTAAGAAAGCTTAATAAAAACAAATAAAATAGTTCTTTAACCAATTATTCCAGTTCAGGGTGGTGGGTGGCTAGAGTTTATCCTTGGCAGCTCAGGGTGCAAGGTGGGACCCAAGCCTGAACCTTTTGGTGACAGTCCCAGGGGGAGGTGATATGATTGCAGAGGGGGTGGCTACCTGGAGCAGGCGTGGACAAGGTAAGACTCCAGACTCCAGGTGCCGCCTGCAGGGCGTGGGAGCAGCGGGATGTCTGGACTTGAAGAGGAGCCATGGGTGTCCCAACAGCACCGTCACGGGCAAATGACCAGTGACTGCAAGCTCTACCTGATCCTCGGTGGTGTGTAAGGCCCTAGGAACTTGGCACTGAGACTGAATGCCCCACGGGTTTAGTATAACGGGCCACAGTGTGACTGAGGTTGATTAGAAGAAAATTTAATAAAGGTCTTTCTCATTTATCGGGCTTTGTACATCTGAACAGAGATGTGTATCTTCTGTACTCTATACTCAAGGTCACAGACGTTGACAAAAGAAAAATATTTCGGTGCTGACTCTCTCCTATGAAAGCTGCACCCCAGCCCCGCTCTCTACACCACCCCTTCTCATTCCATTGTGGTGTCATATGCCAAGTTCTAGTCAAAGTGAATGTTAGGGACAGGTGTAGGTGGGCAGCAGTAACCACAGAAAAAGAGGAGGGGGACAAAAATGAACACTTAAAACCAAACCTGCAACAGCAGGAACTTGAGGTTAGGGACTTCTCCCGGCCAGGAGCACACGCAGAAACTGGGAGCTCACGTTCAAAGGAACATTTTCTTCATTAACATACACTAACATAGTAAAATTCACACCCATCAGCACCACGACAGTCTACAAATGTCATGGCAAGCCCTGAAAGTTCCCTGTAAGGACAAAATTGGGTAGGGCCCTTAGCTCTAAAAACTCTCTACCCTTTTCCCAGAAAAACAATAAATATTCCACCCACAATTTAATATATCATAAGACACAGACATAAAAACAAAAAGGAGGTTAGACCCCAGCGTCTTCTCCACTCACAGAGATAGACCCATTTCCCCTCAAAAAATATACTTCCACTTTCTAGTCCATGCTAAACGGCCTACAGCAAAAACTCCTTGTGTGAGTTGCTCATGTCTATCCTCACTCCGTCACATCGTGATTCTTCCAAGCCAGGAGCCAAAAAACCAGGACAGCACCCCTCAGAAGAATTGACCCTGACAGTGAATACAAGGGGGGGGGGGGAAGAAAAAGATGAGAAGAGGAGGAAAATGAAGAGGAGGTGGGTAGAACATTCTGGAAAAACGTGTATCTGCATATAAGATATGAAATGAAATAAAGGTTTTCCCCAAGACAGAGCACAGGCACCTCAAATCTGCCAAAGAATAAAGGTGGGAAACTAATAAACAAAGAAAGTATCTGGCATTTCCTTCCCCTTCAGGAAGTTCTAACACTACTGGTTTTACCTGAGAGGTATTGCTGAGAAGAAAGCCGTCTATTAATTGGCTTATGGGGAGAGACACCCACATAAAGTGGCTTCAGTTGCTGTGACAAGATCATTTCATTCAATTTTTTCTGCAGAATGAAATATTCTTCAGATAACTTTGATATCTAAAAAGAAGGTCATGTGTCAGAATAAATCAAGGAAAAGGATGCAGAGAGCTCCTCAGGCACGCAGGGGCTGATCAACTCCTAACACCCCTGGGGACTCGAACCTGGGTCTGAGGTAAAGCCCTCATTTGACATAACCTCCCGTGCGTGCCACTTTGCCATCTCACATTTTTCATTAAAAACTGCCAGACACATCATGCCACCCCCAGAATTCTATCCTGATCAACCCCTTCCCGGGTTTTTGAGAGCTGGCTTCCACGCCCTTCTGCTGTGTCTACCTGAAGACTCCTCTGCTGTCTTTGATTGTGTTAAACCCCTCATTCTCTTTCCAGTCTTTTTTTTTTTTTTTAAACATAGTCTCACTCTGTCACCCTGGGTAGAGTGTAGTGACATCATCATAGCTCACAGCAACCTCTAACTCCTGGGCTCAAGAGATCCTCCTGCCTCAGCCTCCCGAGTAGCTGGGACTACAGGTGCGTGCCACAACGCCCGGCTAATTTTTCTATTTTTAGTAGAGACGGGGTGTCACTCTTGCTGAGGCTGGTCTCAAACTCCGGAGCTCAAGTGATTCTCCTACCTCAGCCCCCCAGAGAGCCTGACTTCAGGGCTCCTCTCATATGGGTCCTCTCTTCCTACCTTCAACCTCTGTCTCTTCTGCATCCCAGCTCTGGTGACATGGCTGTCCTGCCAGCTAGAGTGTGGGGCTCCTGCTTTTCTGCCTCTAGTTTTATCCCTGAGAAGTGTTGAATCCACTCCCGTGGTGTTGTTAGCCAGCTCTAGGTGGGGGACTTTGTAATTCTACATCTCCGCAACATCTCCGCAGTGTCTCGGTTGCATAGCAGGTCTGGGTTCTAATCCCCGATTTGGTATTTGGAGTGAGAAAATTTATGCACCAGGGAAAGGAAGGACTGTATGTATGTTAAACTCACTATTTACACATGCTTAAAAAAAAAAAAAAAGAACAGGAAGGGGCTGGGTAAATTAATCAATGGCAGATGGCTACTGACAGCTGGAAGTTGGAGATGTCCCGGCCACACCTCTAACACTAAGGAGGGGTCCAAGGGTAGTTATTGTGCTTTCTCATAGGCTCAGCCACCGTCAGAGACAAAAAGCAGAGGTTAGGGACGCAGGGTATCAGACGATCCTTCTTTGATATCTCTTCTATTACTTGTATTTCTTGTATTAGTATACGCCACTGACTACTCTGGTAATTCATGTATTTTAGAGGTCATCTAGTTAAAGCTTTATTTTACACAGGAGAAAATAACAGTGTTGGCACATAACATGATTTTTCTTAAGGTCAAATACCTAAAGAGAAAGGAAGAAATGGAATTGGCATTTATAGAAGTTGGTTCCCGTGATCCTTCTAATTTAGTACTAATTTATCGGTGGTACAGGCATACCCACAAGAGGCCCTAAAACCTACTGCTTCCTGCGGTAGACACAGAGGAAACATGCCTACTACTGGCACAAGGCGTTATCCAAGAGCAAATTTTTCTCTGTGGTTTTTCTTTCCGACTCCTTATTGTCCATGGTTGTGATGATATAACATGTAGACTTTCACTTTCATTGCATATATGACAAATATGGCTACATATCTAAATTGAGGCCAAATTATGTCTTCTCAACTTAAATTTGAGTAAGAGAGAAATCATAGACTTTAGGGGAATTAGAAAACTTCAAACGAAAATTTGTGTAGCTCTAATTAAAGATCTCACAGATACATCAAACTTCGCACTGTCAAACCCCAGCATTTCAGTAAGCTGTACAAACCTAGTATCCTTACTGCGTGAGGTTTCTATCATATTTTATACCATTTTTATCATAGTAAATTGGGTTAAAAGTTCATGGCTATTTAATAGCACAATCCTTAAGATATTTTATTAAAAAGGTTTGTAGTCTCATAAACATAGATGGAACAATCTACCAGTTATTAATTATCATTATTTGTTCAATTCAGTTATCATGTAGTGCCCAGAAATTTTTTTAGTAAATAAACAGTAAATAAATTCATTTATTCACATACCTGTTTAGAAAAAATTGCCAAATCACATGCTTCTTTTTCTAAAATTGCTTTTGAGTCTTTGTCATCCTTCATCTTGATATTATCGGTTTCCTCACGTTTTGTGGGATAAGGATACACATTGTGAGTGTTTCTTGCTCCTTCTGTTGGTGTTGCAACGATCTTTTGATTCTTAAAAGAAGACGACACCCTGTCCTTCTTTAATTGCTGCCTCGTCTTGTAACCCCGGAATTTGCTCTGAATGAACACGGCTGCTTGATCTTCTTCCTTGGCCTGAACTACCGGTTCAACTTCCCTCTCCTTGTCAATCCCACGTCTCAGATGGCCTCTCTCCTGCCTGCATATCGGTGCGCTCTGGGTAACCACAGAGGTCTTCTTTTCCTTTTCTTTGCTATTTGCATTTTGGTCAACTGACCTTTGGCTGAGACTAGGTTCCAAAGTCTTTTTAAAGGAAGTCTCATTCTCAGCTAAACAAGGTCCTGGGTAGCTTGGCCTTTTGGATACACCCTTCCTTTCTAGATATGCTGCCTTTGACCCTTCAAAGTTTTTCTCCTCTGTGTACCTCTGGTAATAACTCTGGGTCCCAGCCTCCTCTGTCTCTGCTTTCCTTAGCTTACTCTTCTCCTCCAGGTCTTTGATAGACTTCTGTGTGGGACTTACTTCTTCCCAAGGGTCCCTCGCAAGGTACAATTCTTGCTTAGTCTCTTCTCCACACACATTGTTGATTTTTTTCAGAGTTTGGTATCCTCTGTTGTTACTCTCAACAGCATCAGTGGCTTCCTCTTCAGCTGCGAAAGTAGCATTCTTCTTTACAGCGGGGCTCCCTTTATTATTTGGAGGTGGGATGACTCTTTCATTAGTAGAGATTGCATTTTCTGTTTGTTTCCTCCCAACGGATTCCCTGTGTAAAACATACTGTATCTGAATATATGGTACTAAACTAGAACTTATTATTTCTTTTGGCAATAGTTACATGCTACGTAATGGTGGGAGAAAAGCCAGAACAAAGAAAGCTCAAAAGAAAAGTTAGCAAGCCACATTAATCAAGTTCTTCCCCAGATGTTCTCTCTAGTGACAACTGTGGGGGGACCCAAATGATGGGAAAACCAGATTCAACTTAGAGTGAGAAATATCCTAGCATATGAAAAACCATATTTTCATTTAATGAGATATTGAAATTCTGGGAATTTAATCCTTTCAAAACATGTCCTTTTCAAAACAAAGTACCTGTAGTGATGAGATGTTGTAGAAAATACACCTAGTTTTGAGACCAGTAAACAGGGTATATTCACCGGGCTGACATACGGTACTTTAATAAGCACTAAGTTTACTTATCACAGGAGATACTTGTAAAATTAAAGGAAAAGTAATATCCTGGCTGCAGTTCATGATCATGTGATATGTTGGCCAAAATTTCACAGCTGTTACTTTGTTAATATTGTTCCAAAATGATTTCCCTTTAACTTGAAGATAATGTCTTCTCTAGACATTTTTTTTTTCCAGCCAAGGCAAAACTCTCACGAGAGCAACACAGCCAAGGAAAGGACATTAAGGCGGAGTGAAAATGTCATAACCTGACACCCTGACATGCCACCGCCTCTCACTGCTATCTGGGGGGGCTGATGCCCAAAACTTTTCATCCTGACCCGGAAAACCATGTGGGAGTTTGGGTCTTTTGCAATCTGTTTGTGAAGAAGGACTCTTCTTTGAGCCAAACCTGGAAAAAGCTACTAGGGCTCCATTTTTCTAATTCTATTGGCCACTGCATAGACCTACTGTGACATTTTTGGTTCACACAGGAGGCAAAAGAGAATCCTGCCAGGATCAGTTAGAAAACTATGTAGGGAACCGAAAACACCCACAATTTTGATGAGTAGCTATGCTATTAATAGTATTTTGAATTCTTCCATAGTACCCCCTTGAAAATGCTTATATTTATTCAAGTTACAACTAATAAGACAAGATATGCATGTAGTCTCTAACCAACTACATTCCAAAAAAATCCATTTATAAGTTACTTTTGATACTTTAAATGCATTTAGCTGGTAAAACCTTGTTGTATACACTGCTGCAGACCTCATGTCGGTTACATGTCTGGAATTATGCTACAGGACACTCCACCCTGTGCTTGAGGCTAGCACAGCACTTGGAAGACCTACAGACCATGTGCAATGATGCTTCTGAGGATCAGCCTTGCAGAGTTCCAGCCCAGGAGGGACTGGCGATCTCTCCTGACAGGTGCTGGGGAGGCCTGCAGGACTGGACCTTTCTCCAGCTCCCGACTGTGCTTTTCTAGGTCACAGGTTAAGGACTTTATCGGTGATGGGTAAAGTGACAACAAGGGCCGCAGGACACTGGGGGAAAAGGAAGAGTCAGAAGTTGTGGAGGGCTGAGAGCACCAGCCTGCAGATCTCAAGAAGGGGCCTGTGTCAGGCTCTCTTGACTTTGTCCTCCCCAGCCTTCCTCCCTCCTTCTTCTGAGCTTCCTCAACTCTCTGCTTATACTTCTTTTACGTCTGACTTTGTGGTCCACCTCCTATGATGGTCCAACAAATGTCAAATTCCCCATCCCTACATGTAGGGACAGTTTGTTATTGCATCCGTGGGCCCTAAATTGGATCTTGTATGTAGTAGATGCTTAATATGTATCTGCCATATTGGAAGCTAATTCCTGGTACCCTCAGAAGAAAGATGGTAGCAAATTAGTATCTAACTGAACATCAGACATCCTTATTAAATGTAACAGCTACAAGTAGTAATTTAAATTCTACAAATAGTCATTTCTAGAGGTAGTAAAATTAGTCCATCTTTCTTCCATATTTCTGTCAGACTCCTGAAGTATAGGAGTCACAGGTGACATCCACCCTCCTGCTCCTGAGGTGGGCCTATGATGTTTCTGAAGTTTGCTGGCCTGTTTTATAGCCAGTAACAGAGAGAAACAAATCATTTTTATCCTTGCAGGAAAAAGACAAAGAGTATAGATGTAGGTCTCTGAATACGTAAAAAACTGAAAACACCAAATGCCTCTATGTTTCAGATAAACATTCATGTGTGTCACGTAAGGAAATGAGGTTGGCCTGGGTGACACAGGAAGAGTGTGGGTGTCAGGGAGGAGAAGGGATGGCAGAGAAGGCGTCCATGAGACCATCTGCGCTCCCACTGCCGGCGCGAGGGAACAGCAGCGGTGGGTGAAGAGAATGTTAGACGTGGGTGTGTGGGGAGAGAAGGAAGCCATCTCCTCTTCCATCCCATTCTCTCACTCTTTCCATGGCCAGTCCTGATGTTAAAGACCAGGGGCCTGGGGTGGGGGCTAGAACGATCTTTATCTCCCGGGACAACCACTTATCCATCTTTGGATCAATCTGAGTTTCACCACTTAGCCAAAATCTAGATATTTTTCCCTTTCCCTGATCACCACCGACCAAGGCAGGGTTCCCTCCTCCTTGTCTACACTGCACCCACTGCATATTTTTACAGCAGAGTTAACCCATTTTACTACAATCATGTATTTATTGGTCATATTTTCCCTCATAATACTGTGAGAGATTGAAGTGCAGGGATTTTGTTTCATTTGTCTCTGTGTCCCAGGCCTAGCATACAGCCTACTGAACCAATGAACGCAAGCAGGTTTGCTGATGCGCTCTTGGAGGTACAGACACGAGGGCTCAGAAGAAGAAAGGCAGCTGGTGATGCTGACTTAGAAGCCAAGGGCGTCTTGGCTACGAAAGCCACGGGAATGAGTGAGAAGGCCCAGGGACACATTCAGATGTGGAAGAGGATTTAAATGTGGAGAGAGGAGGGGATATTAACTAAGGACGCTCAGAATTGGAAGCAGAATTGTAGAAAGCAGTCTCGGAGACGTCAAGGAAGAAAAACTTTGAGAAGGAAAGTGCGAGATGTCAACAGACTCTTAAATAGGACACAGAACACAAAAGTGGCCCATGGGTGTTTGCTGACATTTGATGTGTTAGTATCAGGAACCTGGCTATGTGTGAGAAAGATTGTGAACATTATTTTAGGACTTTACAGATTTGAAAAAGCAGTATGTCACAGGGTGCACAAATGAACATCATGATACCTTTTATTTTCAAAGTTTTTCTTGTAGTCAAATTCCTGATCAGAAGTCTGAATGGTCGTTACCGCCATGTTTTTCATGTTAACAATCTGTTTTCTTTGTTTCCTGACTAGATATCCTCTTGCCGCTGAAACAGACAAGACCCAGAATAGTGTTAATCATAAGAAATGAAAGAACTTGACTTACATCAGTAGAAACAAGTGGGTTTGACCATTGATGTCAAAGCAGAAAGTGAAATTGAAGATGCCAAATAAAACAGGTTCATTAAAAAAACGG
>NW_012150285.1:9402029-9407331 GCF_000956105.1 Propithecus coquereli
TGATCAACCCCTTCCCGGGTTTTTGAGAGCTGGCTTCCACGCCCTTCTGCTGTGTCTACCTGAAGACTCCTCTGCTGTCTTTGATTGTGTTAAACCCCTCATTCTCTTTCCAGTCTTTTTTTTTTTTTTTAAACATAGTCTCACTCTGTCACCCTGGGTAGAGTGTAGTGACATCATCATAGCTCACAGCAACCTCTAACTCCTGGGCTCAAGAGATCCTCCTGCCTCAGCCTCCCGAGTAGCTGGGACTACAGGTGCGTGCCACAACGCCCGGCTAATTTTTCTATTTTTAGTAGAGACGGGGTGTCACTCTTGCTGAGGCTGGTCTCAAACTCCGGAGCTCAAGTGATTCTCCTACCTCAGCCCCCCAGAGAGCCTGACTTCAGGGCTCCTCTCATATGGGTCCTCTCTTCCTACCTTCAACCTCTGTCTCTTCTGCATCCCAGCTCTGGTGACATGGCTGTCCTGCCAGCTAGAGTGTGGGGCTCCTGCTTTTCTGCCTCTAGTTTTATCCCTGAGAAGTGTTGAATCCACTCCCGTGGTGTTGTTAGCCAGCTCTAGGTGGGGGACTTTGTAATTCTACATCTCCGCAACATCTCCGCAGTGTCTCGGTTGCATAGCAGGTCTGGGTTCTAATCCCCGATTTGGTATTTGGAGTGAGAAAATTTATGCACCAGGGAAAGGAAGGACTGTATGTATGTTAAACTCACTATTTACACATGCTTAAAAAAAAAAAAAAAGAACAGGAAGGGGCTGGGTAAATTAATCAATGGCAGATGGCTACTGACAGCTGGAAGTTGGAGATGTCCCGGCCACACCTCTAACACTAAGGAGGGGTCCAAGGGTAGTTATTGTGCTTTCTCATAGGCTCAGCCACCGTCAGAGACAAAAAGCAGAGGTTAGGGACGCAGGGTATCAGACGATCCTTCTTTGATATCTCTTCTATTACTTGTATTTCTTGTATTAGTATACGCCACTGACTACTCTGGTAATTCATGTATTTTAGAGGTCATCTAGTTAAAGCTTTATTTTACACAGGAGAAAATAACAGTGTTGGCACATAACATGATTTTTCTTAAGGTCAAATACCTAAAGAGAAAGGAAGAAATGGAATTGGCATTTATAGAAGTTGGTTCCCGTGATCCTTCTAATTTAGTACTAATTTATCGGTGGTACAGGCATACCCACAAGAGGCCCTAAAACCTACTGCTTCCTGCGGTAGACACAGAGGAAACATGCCTACTACTGGCACAAGGCGTTATCCAAGAGCAAATTTTTCTCTGTGGTTTTTCTTTCCGACTCCTTATTGTCCATGGTTGTGATGATATAACATGTAGACTTTCACTTTCATTGCATATATGACAAATATGGCTACATATCTAAATTGAGGCCAAATTATGTCTTCTCAACTTAAATTTGAGTAAGAGAGAAATCATAGACTTTAGGGGAATTAGAAAACTTCAAACGAAAATTTGTGTAGCTCTAATTAAAGATCTCACAGATACATCAAACTTCGCACTGTCAAACCCCAGCATTTCAGTAAGCTGTACAAACCTAGTATCCTTACTGCGTGAGGTTTCTATCATATTTTATACCATTTTTATCATAGTAAATTGGGTTAAAAGTTCATAGCTATTTAATAGCATAATCCTTAAGATATTTTATTAAAAAGGTTTGTAGTCTCATAAACATAGATGGAACAATCTACCAGTTATTAATTATCATTATTTGTTCAATTCAGTTATCATGTAGTGCCCAGAGATTTTTTTAGTAAATAAACAGTAAATAAATTCATTTATTCACATACCTGTTTAGAAAAAATTGCCAAATCACATGCTTCTTTTTCTAAAATTGCTTTTGAGTCTTTGTCATCCTTCATCTTGATATTATCGGTTTCCTCACGTTTTGTGGGATAAGGATACACATTGTGAGTGTTTCTTGCTCCTTCTGTTGGTGTTGCAACGATCTTTTGATTCTTAAAAGAAGACGACACCCTGTCCTTCTTTAATTGCTGCCTCGTCTTGTAACCCCGGAATTTGCTCTGAATGAACACGGCTGCTTGATCTTCTTCCTTGGCCTGAACTACCGGTTCAACTTCCCTCTCCTTGTCAATCCCACGTCTCAGATGGCCTCTCTCCTGCCTGCATATCGGTGCGCTCTGGGTAACCACAGAGGTCTTCTTTTCCTTTTCTTTGCTATTTGCATTTTGGTCAACTGACCTTTGGCTGAGACTAGGTTCCAAAGTCTTTTTAAAGGAAGTCTCATTCTCAGCTAAACAAGGTCCTGGGTAGCTTGGCCTTTCGGATACACCCTTACTTTCTAGATATGCTGCCTTTGACCCTTCAAAGTTTTTCTCCTCTGTGTACCTCTGGTAATAACTCTGGGTCCCAGCCTCCTCTGTCTCTGCTTTCCTTAGCTTACTCTTCTCCTCCAGGTCTTTGATAGACTTCTGTGTGGGACTTACTTCTTCCCAAGGGTCCCTCGCAAGGTACAATTCTTGCTTAGTCTCTTCTCCACACACATTGTTGATTTTTTTCAGAGTTTGGTATCCTCTGTTGTTACTCTCAACAGCATCAGTGGCTTCCTCTTCAGCTGCGAAAGTAGCATTCTTCTTTACAGCGGGGCTCCCTTTATTATTTGGAGGTGGGATGACTCTTTCATTAGTAGAGATTGCATTTTCTGTTTGTTTCCTCCCAACGGATTCCCTGTGTAAAACATACTGTATCTGAATATATGGTACTAAACTAGAACTTATTATTTCTTTTGGCAATAGTTACATGCTACGTAATGGTGGGAGAAAAGCCAGAACAAAGAAAGCTCAAAAGAAAAGTTAGCAAGCCACATTAATCAAGTTCTTCCCCAGATGTTCTCTCTAGTGACAACTGTGGGGGGACCCAAATGATGGGAAAACCAGATTCAACTTAGAGTGAGAAATATCCTAGCATATGAAAAACCATATTTTCATTTAATGAGATATTGAAATTCTGGGAATTTAATCCTTTCAAAACATGTCCTTTTCAAAACAAAGTACCTGTAGTGATGAGATGTTGTAGAAAATACACCTAGTTTTGAGACCAGTAAACAGGGTATATTCACCGGGCTGACATATGGTACTTTAATAAGCACTAAGTTTACTTATTCACAGGAGATACTTGTAAAATTAAAGGAAAAGTAATATCCTCGCTGCAGTTCATGATCATGTGATATGTTGGCCAAAATTTCACAGCTGTTACTTTGTTAATATTGTTCCAAAATGATTTCCCTTTAACTTGAAGATAATGTCTTCTCTAGACATTTTTTTTTTCCAGCCAAGGCAAAACTCTCACGAGAGCAACACAGCCAAGGAAAGGACATTAAGGCGGAGTGAAAATGTCATAACCTGACACCCTGACATGCCACCGCCTCTCACTGCTATCTGGGGGGGCTGATGCCCAAAACTTTTCATCCTGACCCGGAAAACCATGTGGGAGTTTGGGTCTTTTGCAATCTGTTTGTGAAGAAGGACTCTTCTTTGAGCCAAACCTGGAAAAAGCTACTAGGGCTCCATTTTTCTAATTCTATTGGCCACTGCATAGACCTACTGTGACATTTTTGGTTCACACAGGAGGCAAAAGAGAATCCTGCCAGGATCAGTTAGAAAACTATGTAGGGAACCGAAAACACCCACAATTTTGATGAGTAGCTATGCTATTAATAGTATTTTGAATTCTTCCATAGTACCCCCTTGAAAATGCTTATATTTATTCAAGTTACAACTAATAAGACAAGATATGCATGTAGTCTCTAACCAACTACATTCCAAAAAAATCCATTTATAAGTTACTTTTGATACTTTAAATGCATTTAGCTGGTAAAACCTTGTTGTATACACTGCTGCAGACCTCATGTCGGTTACATGTCTGGAATTATGCTACAGGACACTCCACCCTGTGCTTGAGGCTAGCACAGCACTTGGAAGACCTACAGACCATGTGCAATGATGCTTCTGAGGATCAGCCTTGCAGAGTTCCAGCCCAGGAGGGACTGGCGATCTCTCCTGACAGGTGCTGGGGAGGCCTGCAGGACTGGACCTTTCTCCAGCTCCCGACTGTGCTTTTCTAGGTCACAGGTTAAGGACTTTATCGGTGATGGGTAAAGTGACAACAAGGGCCGCAGGACACTGGGGGAAAAGGAAGAGTCAGAAGTTGTGGAGGGCTGAGAGCACCAGCCTGCAGATCTCAAGAAGGGGCCTGTGTCAGGCTCTCTTGACTTTGTCCTCCCCAGCCTTCCTCCCTCCTTCTTCTGAGCTTCCTCAACTCTCTGCTTATACTTCTTTTACGTCTGACTTTGTGGTCCACCTCCTATGATGGTCCAACAAATGTCAAATTCCCCATCCCTACATGTAGGGACAGTTTGTTATTGCATCCGTGGGCCCTAAATTGGATCTTGTATGTAGTAGATGCTTAATATGTATCTGCCATATTGGAAGCTAATTCCTGGTACCCTCAGAAGAAAGATGGTAGCAAATTAGTATCTAACTGAACATCAGACATCCTTATTAAATGTAACAGCTACAAGTAGTAATTTAAATTCTACAAATAGTCATTTCTAGAGGTAGTAAAATTAGTCCATCTTTCTTCCATATTTCTGTCAGACTCCTGAAGTATAGGAGTCACAGGTGACATCCACCCTCCTGCTCCTGAGGTGGGCCTATGATGTTTCTGAAGTTTGCTGGCCTGTTTTATAGCCAGTAACAGAGAGAAACAAATCATTTTTATCCTTGCAGGCAAAAGACAAAGAGTATAGATGTAGGTCTCTGAATACGTAAAAAACTGAAAACACCAAATGCCTCTATGTTTCAGATAAACATTCATGTGTGTCACGTAAGGAAATGAGGTTGGCCTGGGTGACACAGGAAGAGTGTGGGTGTCAGGGAGGAGAGGGGATGGCAGAGAAGGCGTCCATGAGACCATCTGCGCTCCCACTGCCGGCGCGAGGGAACAGCAGCGGTGGGTGAAGAGAATGTTAGACGTGGGTGTGTGGGGAGAGAAGGAAGTCATCTCCTCTTCCATCCCATTCTCTCACTCTTTCCACGGCCAGTCCTGATGTTAAAGACCAGGGGCCTGGGGTGGGGGCTAGAACGATCTTTATCTCCCGGGACAACCACTTATCCATCTTTGGATCAATCTGAGTTTCACCACTTAGCCAAAATCTAGATATTTTTCCCTTTCCCTGATCACCACCGACCAAGGCAGGGTTCCCTCCTCCTTGTCTACACTGCACCCACTGCATATTTTTACAGCAGAGTTAACCCATTTTACTA
>NW_012150285.1:9409546-9418383 GCF_000956105.1 Propithecus coquereli
ATTAAATTATTTTATATGAAACAGAACATTTATTCATATATTAAAAATGTCAATCACTAAAACAGTCTGACTTAGCTTTAGTACAGAGAAAGTTTCAAGGCCATGCAAAAGCTACGTAAGAATTGGAGGTTGGTCTATAAGAAGTATCATGAGATTCGATTTTATGCTATATCTAAACATAACATTATGCTTTGTTACACTGGGAGACAGTCTGAATGATTACCTGATTGTATTATGATAGCACTTTCTTTTCTTTTCTCCTGTATTTTTTGGTATCTTCTTGAGCCCAAGAATGCTCTGACACAGGCTTGAATCAAAATAAGCTTGTCAATGGCTTCCTTTCGCATTAGATTTAACTGCTCCACATGATAATATTTAAGGAATACCTTAAAAAATTAAAATCAAATACAAATAAAACCATGGCACACAGAAAAGTGAAGCAGTTGTGCGCTATGCTTTGAGCAGACTGTGTTCTAAATCCCTTTAGATTTTGGAAGTCACCATCTTGTGCTTCTTTGGCTTGGATGTCACTATGACAGCATAGATTTCTCTGCTTGAAGAAAACCTTCGAGAAGAAATACAGAAGATGGCACTCACTCTGTTCATTTACAGCAGGTAACTTTTGGTTTTGTTGGATGGGCCAACAAGAGTGGTTGATGTAGAACTCTTTCAGCAAAGTTTTAATATCATATATTCTGGGCTAAGCTAATTTTTATGCTTTTTACTTTTTAAATACAATTTTATTTCCCAAATTTAAAAATCTTACAAATCTAATTGTAAGAGAGAGGACAGTTAGAGTTATATGAGTTCATTCACCAAGTATGTATTGAGACCGATTATATGTGCTTATCTGCTGGGGATACACAGACAAATAAAACAGGGTCACTGTGCTGTGGGGTCTGGGAGTCTCGCCAGTGTAGGCAGAGAGAGACGGCCCAGGCGGTTCGATGTTCTTATGAAACCCAAAGGCTGTCAGGGAGAAAGGAGGGTTGACCTTTGATTATTCTAAAATCAACATGAATCCCAGCAAGGGAGGAACCTGAAGGCCTGGAATATTCTCTGCTAACAGTCTTTAGCTCTGTCCTCTCCTCCCCAAGGAAACAGACAGGGTTTTTTTTTTTTTTTCTTTTAATGCCTAGATTTACCAATAGAAGTCACCTCAAAGAGTTTACTAAATTCATCGAGATAGTAACTTGAATTCAAATTTTATGGTTGAGTTATAGACCTGGTAACCCTGACTGGAGAATTTTCTCAGCATTCCATTACTTGAAAGCTTGACACCATAGGCAAACAATTTAGCATTACAGTTTCGATTTAATTCAGTTTTAATTTCTACAGGACTCTAGACATTAATATATTTAGTCCATTCTGCTGTTGACAATTCATTTAAAATTCAATCTGTTTAAAAAGGTCATCATATTTTTTTCCTATGGCATTGGAAATGTTCCTGTATTAAATACTTTTATCCATGTTAATGAGTTGGAAAAGGTGAAGTGGAAAAATACAAATAGCTTTAAAATGCTACTTAAATATCATGGAGAACCAGAACAGTGAAGGGCCTTTTTATAAGTTAAAACTCCATTTGAAGTTAGGCATGTGCTTCGGACCATAAATCATGAGATTTTCACCTGACGAAATTCATCTTTGTAAGCATCCAGAAGAAAATGGTTTGATTAAAATACACGTTTTTTAAATGCCCCAAATATCCCCTTGCTAAATATTAAAATAAATATGGGCTACTTCTGAATAAGTAGGACACTCAGTCTAAGGTAGACTTCATTTTTTTACTCTCTAAAATTTTTAAGGGACTTAATTTCCTCATCTGACCATTATTAAAATCCTCTCCCACATCCCTCACCACCAACACAGCTAATATATTAATACATTTCTTTGCAAATGTGCAAGTTTGTTTGGCTCACTTATGTGGTCCTGCTGCTGGTGGTTACTCTTGAGTGGTCAGTCTCTGAGTAGCTCTGCTTTAGCTTGGCTGTCTTCCCCATCTCCCAGTGACACATTTAGTACCCTCCTAAGATACATGTAGTGTGCGCTGGTACCCTGTTTATCTCCTTATCCCCACCTGGTGACGCTAAAAGGATGTTCGAGAAGCCCAGTGCTTTCTCCAAACAGCAACCTGTCCTTACTTCCATATTCAAAATTGGCTATGATGTTTTACTTTCTTCTCCAAGAGATTAAATAAACTAAGATCTCATAGGCTCTAAAAGCTAATATATAAACACATCAATGTCCAAACACATGTAATGAGTCCAGTAATAATGGTGAATATTTAAACCCAGATAAATTTCAAGTTTATGATAGAAGCAGATCTGAGAATTAGGAAAAACAAATAAAAACAGGAATCCTATTTAGATCATTACAATTCTCTACAGCTTTTTGAGTATATTTGACTATACAATGGAGAAAACATATGACTGTTTTCAATGCCATTTGAAGTGAAGTATATTAATTTTAAGTTTTATCCTTATTTTTGATAAATCTTCAAGATAAATTTTTCTTGTATTTCTTAAAAGAAACCTTTATAGGGAGGGGGGAGGGGAGGATGGGTATTTGCATACACAAAGAGTGCAATGTGCACCATCCAAGGGATGGGCACACTTGAAACTTGGACTTGGGGGGGAGTGGGGAGGCAAAGGCAACATACATAGCCTAAACATCTGTACCCCCATAATATGCTGAAATTAAAAAAAAAAAAAAGAAACCTTTATGAATGGCAAAAGTGTTTAATTTTGATGAAGAAAGAAACCGTTAGGAATTTATAAATTTACTTCCCCCTATTTTAAGCTAGAGATTCTGTAACATAAAAAGCTACAATATTTTCAATCATTGTAAAATGTTATAATTCTCAGTAAATCTAACGTAATTGTTCACTTCTTCCTGAAAGTTACGTGAAAACATTACTTTTGTTTTTCCAAGAGCCCAGTTATCGAGACCAGCTTTTTCCAAAATGGTGGCACAGGTGTCAGGGCTCACGGGGGGCTCTTCGCTCGACTTGTAGCAGAGAACAGAGTACCTTAAAATGGAAAAAGGGCTGGTTAGTATTGTACAAAGGTCCAACATCTCAGTAGCCTGGTGGTCACAGACGGGCACTTTTAGAACATCTTTGCAGTAGACTGAATTCCAAACTGATGCAGACCCACACGAGTCTATTTGTATAAATTCGAGTGGCTTTTTTTTTCACTTCTGTGATCGCTTTCCAACTTAACACTGAAATCCCCCACAAAAATGCTGTTACTGAAAACAAACAAACAAAAAAACAAACGCTGCTTTTTTTTGTTGTTGTTGTTTAAAAAAAGCAACCTTTCTCCAGGCAATAAAAGGGGCAGGTCCTTTTATTCTTTTTTCACTTTCCAGTGTTAACAAAACACTGGTAGCTGATCTTAAAACTGGGCTAAGGAAGAAAATCTAGTTTACACTGGATTTACACTGGTCAACAATCTTATGCAAAAGAGGCATATTTCCAGAGTTTTCAGTATCCCCTTATTTTTAAGTTTTGGTGCAAGATTAGCCTGAATGTCTAGGAGAAACAAAGGAGCAAATTTTGGTGGGTTTTGATTTTCCAAAAAGAGGTCCCGATGTGTAGAAGGCACATCACAGAACGTTATCAGTTTCCTTAAATAACATATTTCAGCTCCACTAAGCTTCACGTCATTGAATCTGCAGACGAACCAGCTTGTGTTAGGCTCTTTGAAGAAGAATCCTGGCCTAGAATGGTCTAGAATGAAGTGATGGTCACAGCTTTTGCTGCATGCAAATAAACCTCAGGGAACGCCCGTGCCCGCCCACGTCAGGACTAACTGGCTCTTGTACGCATTGTGACCGCAGCGGTGACTCTGCGCTCTCAGCCTGTCAACCGTCCTGGCTTTGCCTCCTTCCTGATCTAGCCGGGATCTCACCGTGCATCCCAGAGCCACCTGTAGGCAGCTTCTTCAACTCCCCACTGATATGGCTTGGATGTTTGGCCCCTCCAAATCGCATGTTGACATTTGACCCCCAGTGTGGTTGGGGCCTGGTGGGAGGGGTTTGGGTCAGGGGGACAGATCCCTTATGCATGGCCTGGTGCCCTCCCCAAGATAATGAGCTCTTGCTTTATTAATTCACTTGATAGCTGGTTGTTTAAGGGTGCCTGGCACTGCCTCCTCCCTCTCTTGCTCCTTCTCATGACATGTGACAAGCCTGCTTCCCCTTAGCCTTCTGCCTTAATTGGAAACTGCCTGAAGCCCTCTCCAGAGGCAGATGCTGTGGCCACACTTCTTATACAGCCTGCAGAACCGTGAGCCAAACAAACCTCCTTTCTTTATAAATGACCCAGCCTCAGCTGTTCCCTCACAGCAGCGCAGAGTGGACTAACACACTCACTCTCGTTCTGTCGTGGTGCACGCTCTGCAAACAGGCACACCTGGGCCATCCGATCATCTGTTCCTCTGCCCTCATGCCAGGCCTCAGAGCGGAGCCAGAGGAAATCAGCTTCCGTTCACAGCAGGTTCCCTGTGGACGCGTGGTTTTCTGACTCAGCCAGCACACAAGGCTGCCCAGAGTCCTTACTGGTGTTCAGGGCCACTTTCCTCTCTTGTTCCTCCCAACATATTCAATTCTGTCGTGTTTTCTTCAAGTCTCCCACCTGCCCCTGCCCCTGGCCCCCTCTCAGTAGACGATCTTGTCTACCCAGACCCGGGCTTCACAGACTTCTTCCCGAACTGCAAATTCATTTGCCCACTATTAATTTTTCCCTCCTCCATCTGCCTGTGTTCTAGATGCCATCCACTCCTCCCCTTCTCTCCTGTTTATTTTCAATCCCATTTCTCTCTTCTGGCTCCTTCCGTTTGCAGAATGGTTGTTCGTTTACTGTTACAAAAGACACCTGAAGCCTCTCCCATCAGTAATGGTTCTATTTCTCCCACTAGCTTCCTAGACACGTTGAAAGACTGTTTAGGATAACTGTCCGCACTTCCCTACTTCCCATCCTTCCTCAGCTCCCAGGATCTTATTTAATCATACAGTAATAAGGACTCATATTTAATCACACAGGATCTTTTAGTGGTGAAATCTAAGCATCCTTTTCCATCCTGACCTTAGGCGTTCTTTTCGCAGCACTTGCTGCTGGTGGTCCCTCTCTCTGTCTTGCTCTCCCCAAGGCTTCCTGCCCTCACCCTGTCCCCAGCTTCTCCTCCCTCTCGTCTCCCTGCCTGCCCCATATTTAGACTTTCTGCTTAAATCCTAGTGTCCAGCAATGTTCTGGTTCTTTCTAAGCTCCCTCCACAGGTGTCTCATCCACACGCTTGGCGCCAGCCACTCCCTGTGTGTGGTGGGCGCTCCTCATCCTCAATCCACTTCTGCAGCCCTGCGTACTTCAACTCTAAACGCAGGATTTATGTCTTCTTGCTCTACATCCCGCCTGGATACTCCAGACACTCCAAACGCAGCAAAATTCATAACTTATTTCCCTTTCTCTGCGATTTCCATCTCTGTGAAAGATATCACCACTTTTAAAAGGTACTGAAGCTAGAAATCTGAGTGTCAGCCAAGATTCTTCCCCATTCTTCACTCTGTGTATCTAACAAGCCTAAAAATCTCTCTGGAGCCATTTCTTTCTCGCTATTCCTACTGCTGTCACCTGCCACCCCTCACCCCTTCTCACCTGGACTTTTCTGCAATTGTCTCCAGAGCAGTTATGGCCACCTTCACCCCACCCCCCGACTTCCACAGCTCTGTCTCGGTTATTTTTCTAAAGGAAAATCTGATCATGTCCTTTCCCCACTCCACAGTCGCTGTGGATTTCCCAAGTCCTAAGCTGGGATGGCAAAATCAGGTGATTTCGAAGCCCGGGCAGGTCGCATAAGTATGTGAGCCTGGGAGCAGTGGGATGCGGGAAACGGGCGGGTTACACCTGCTGGAAAGCATTCATTGTCAACTGTTTGCCACATGTGATGACTGGCACAAGCCCCCGGCTCTGTGCCTATGCCGCCTTTCCAGCCTCCCCTCCCGTTATCTCCATGGCACTCCAGCACTGGTCACGAAAGTTATGTAAAATGATGCCACAGGGCCACGTTTGCTCATAGCTTTGTAAGTGTTCCTGTCCATGCCTGCACGCCCTTCCATCCCTCTCCTTGGTTCCTTAAGGAAGACCTACTCTTTCAACATTCTAGAAACTCTCTTTAGCGTATCTTCAGTTAGCAGGCAAACCGGATTAGCGGGCATTCTCCTTTCCTGTGTGAAACACACCGATTGAGGCCCTCGGCACACCTGGAGCTCATGGCTGGCAGCTGTCACGAGTGTGCCCACATGCACTTGCTCTCACAGGGTGAGCTGAGTTTGCTCCCAGACCTGTTTATGCCAGTTGTACTTGATGTGACATTATTCACATAAACATAAGGTGGAAATCGGAGTGAGAAAAGTCAGAGAATCGTTTCTGCTAAACATCATCAAATGCTCTGATAAGACTTTATGCAGAAGTCTTCTAAAATCTATGACGTCAAACAAGCCATTGCAAAGGGTTAAGGAAGAGCCTGAGAATCAAGAAATATTCAGGCCCTGTGATGGCTTCACAAGTATCTCTAATTTCTTGCTTTACTCCAAGAAATGTTAACTGGAAATCATAAATGAAGGATGAGGGACAGTTTGTGCAAGAAAGAGTCAATAAACAATGGTTAGTGGACTTGTACTTAATGGAAAAAAATTAAGTCTATATCAAAAGATTAAAAAACAAACATGTTCGTGTCGTAAGTTAAATATTTATAGTATATATTTATGCATTACTTTTATGATTCTCTGCTTATCTAAATTTCTACTATAATCTAAACCGTCCCTCCTTTATGCTCTCAGAATACCCTGTGCATACTTTCATTAAAAATATCCAGTTCTCTTTCCTTCATTTGATACATATTTGAGCACCTACTGTTTGCCAGGCACTCTTCTAGGTGCTGGGGACCCAGCAGTGAACACAGGGGACCAACGCTCTGCCTCCTGGAACTGACTTTACGTTGTATGATAATGCAGATCGTTTAATCCCTGTTTTCACAACCGGTCTGTGAGTTTCTGAATATCAGAGGTTCTTTTATTAATCTTTGGATCCTTAATCTTTGAACTCATCTTTGAACGATTAAGATTTGAACTAATCTTTGGTTCGAGGACTGGAACACAGTGGATCTGTTGATTCAATGTTCGTTGAGGGTACAGTGAATGAACTGCCACCAGGACCTGCTGTGGAGATAACACCCGGGCAGAGCCGAAGTATTTGTGGAGAGAAGCCCTGAGACCCTCCCTTTGTTGTGCCCCTTGTTTTAAAGACTGCCAATCACTACCCACTGGCCTCGGCTTTGTGTTTTGTGGATTAGCTTCATGGTTTACATTGTGGGATTTAAGACCACAGCAGTAGAGGTCACAAGTAATTTTGGGAGCTTGGGACTGAGGCAAAAGTAATAATGAAAATAATTACAGCTAATGTGTATTGATGGCGTTTGGTTCTACCAATAAACTCCATATAGATTATCTCGCTTAATGCTCATAAACACATATAAAGTAGACACTGTGATGATCATCCCTATTTGTAGAAGACAGAAATTGAAGCCTGAAGCTTGTAGAACTCAAATAACTTTGAACACGGTCCCATTTCTATTACAGTAAGTGGAAGACTTGAGATCCAAACCTGGGTGTGCTGACTTTGAAGCACAGGTACTTCCCTACTCCGCTATCCTCCTGCCTCCGGTAAGCTCTGGTTGTATCCGAGCTCTGGTAGCCAAACTGTCGTGTACAGGTGCCTAGTGGGAAAACGGAGCTAACTTTGGTGGCCACTTAGTATAAGGGTTCATTTGAAAAAGCTACAGTAAAAACGCAGTGTCTTGTGCAAAGTTAAGTTCATGTTGTGTATCTTCTCTTAAGATTGTTGCTTTGTCACAGAACACAAGAGTTTATCTACAACAGAACAGACAAAGGTCTGGGGAATTTTGCATTCTATGCAGAGGCTCAGGCAGGATGGATGAGGGTTATTTATAAAGCCCTATTTACGCTCCTTTGCGAATTGTTTTGCCTTCCTAAGAGTCTATGCCAATTTGGATGACAACTTCCGAATTCGTGACAGAGAAAATGTTTAGCTTTTTATTTCTGAAACTTCTTGTATTCAGAAGAGCTATTCACAAGTTCTCTATATATACTTACGTTTTTTCCCCTCTTCATTTATCATGTAGTAATTTGCTATTCCATAATAGCACAGGACTTTGAAATACATTTAAGAATTTATTCTCATTTCTGACCTTCTAAATAAGTTACTGTTAATTATAGTATCATCGAGACAAGAGGTTTAGTTCTCCTTGTGGCCCATATTGTAAGATCATGGTTATTTTTGAAATTATAAGGTTAGCCTGGCATTCGAGGCTCTCTTCATAATTTTAACCCAACTGGTTTTCTCATCTTGTCTCTATCACTTCACTAACGCCCGCTCTGCCAATCCAATCTAATCCAAGTCCTGCTAGCTTTGGCACGCCAACCTGTACACCGAGAAAGCCCCTGCCTGTCTCCCCACAAACCGTCCCACCAAGAGAACCCTTCTTCTTGATATCCGTTCCTTTCAGCCCTCCGGGTACTGCTCTTCCCTTCCCCGAGCTCTCCCACCGTGCGTACCATTCTCTCGGACCTTGGCATTTATAACCTTGTGTTGCTTCTTCACTTTCCACGCCTAGGGCTCTGATAATACTAACTGGATTGTCAATTCTTGACGATCAAGTCAGTTTTAAAATTCTGTTTTTCCCACAGCGCTTTGCATTGTGCGTTATGCATGAAAAAAAATCACTGAAATTTAAGGGCACTTATATTATTATTACATTAAT
>NW_012150285.1:9424243-9426322 GCF_000956105.1 Propithecus coquereli
TCATCGCCATGAAAAAATGCATTTTCTTACCTTTGTCAGGTTGATTGATTTTTCTGAAGTCTTCATTTGATAGTTGATAATATTTTTAGTTTTAGATGGTGGCAGATTACCTATGGGAATGTAGAAAAAATTAATATACCCTTTAGGATCCTTAATGGCTAGATGATTTTTCCCATTTACTTAAATGTTAAAATAACCATTGTAGATCCCTCAGTATTCATACTCACACGCTTGGTGAACTATTTATCGAGACATTTAGGGACAAAATAATATTATGTAAAAGTTTGCAATAAATTTTAAATTTATAAAATCCCTCTAGCTTGGAAAATAGAAAAGGGAGAGGTTAAGTGTTAGATTTCCTTTGAATTTGCTAGAAGATATGAGGTGATTATGATGAAGGAAGCAACTTGTTTCTTATTTTTGTTTGTGTTAAATGGCATCTGAGATTTTCTTTAACGCAGGCTAAGCTTTATAATGGGCCTTAGAAATCATAGGGATCATTAATTTACAGGAGTTTTGCCCTTTCTTTTCCAATATGTTTGCTTTTTATTTCTTCTTTCTTGGTGGCACTGGCTAGAATCCCCAGTGCAATGTTGAATACAAGTGATGAGAGTAAACATTCTTGTCTTTTTCCTAATCCTAGAGGGGAAGCATTTAGTCTTTCACCATTAAATATAATGTTGGCTGTAGGTTTTTCATAGATGCCCTTTATCAGGGCGAGGAAGTTATCACTAAGAGAGCTCACGGAACTTTCAGAACCTCAAACAACCATCCAAAGGCTGCCCACTCCTGAAAACGGTATGCAATTCTGAAGTCTTTGGAGGTGACTATGCTCTTCTAGTGATTAGCTAGGATACCGCCATAGTTTCTGGGTGAGTGCTACAAGCACTTATCTTTAATGAAAACTTAGCTTCTTTATATTTATTTTTATATTTTCTTCAGATGCTCTGGGGGAGAGGATATTAATTAATGAATATGTAGTGAGTTGCAAATAAATGAATATGAAAAATCAAGGATTAAATTCATGGAAATCAGAGACAGAAACCACTGGACTGGGCTTGAGGAAACATCTCAGTTAAAGGAAATCGCCTTACCTGTTTTTGTCAGTGGGTGGCTGACTAGTTGTCGAATGACACTGTTTTCGGAAGACCTCAAAAGTAGCACGATATCGGTCGGAAGAGTGTCTCTGTTCTTTGCTAAGAACCCACTTGCACTATAGAGGACCTGTTGACAAAGTATGCAAGCATAACTATCACAATCATTGTCATTATCATCAGCAATAGATACTTATTGACAGCTCACTCTGCTGAGCAACAGGATCTAACAAAGATTTACAAAAGTAGTGGCTGCTAATTTGGCTGAAAAAGAGAATCTCTTCAGGTTAATGGTATATCTTAGAGAAAAACGTGTGTCTCACTGATTTTATTTGGGTTGAAATGAACAAAGAGGTTTGACTCCTCCCATTTATTATGTTGGGAATTTGTTACGTTTCTTTTCTCTATTTGGAGACATGGGGGCAGCACCAAGGAAGCACATTGTACCACCAAGGCGTTCCTGCTTCTAGGATCATTGATTCCTCTGCATTGAATGGGCCATGCTAGATTTTTATCTCAGTTGTAGTGTGGTCTAAATACACTGCAGGCATTTGTGTTTCTGGCATTTCTAAATAATTATGAGATCTTCAAAAAGATCAGTGTAATCCAAAGATTTCCACAGAATGATCCAATATAATGGTTGGTATGGATTGAATTGTGTCCTTCCAGAATACAGATGTTGAAGACCCAAACTCCCCTGTGATGGTATTAACATTTGGAGACAGGGCCTTTAAGGAGATAATTAAGGTTAAATGAGATATAGGAGTAGGGCCTGTGTCCTTATAAAAAGATAAAGAGACACTAGAGATATCTCTCCTCCCCTGCCCCCCACCCATTCACAGAGAAAAGGACACATTGAAAAGCCAGCTGTCTGCAAGTCAGAAAGAGAGGCCTCACCAGGTGCCACCCCTGCTAGGGGCACCTTGATCTCGGACTTTCAGTCTCTGGAACTGTAAGAAAATACATTTCTGCTGTTTAAGCCACC
>NW_012150285.1:9426372-9430005 GCF_000956105.1 Propithecus coquereli
TTATATTTGATTCTTTTTTCTAAAATTTAATTTTTTAAATTGACAAATAAACCTAATTGTTCTTTACATCTTCTAAGTCACCTTTAGAAGCAATATCTCATTTGATCACTGTGACCATCCTCTCAGGTAGTCCCGGCAGATCTAACAGCTGAGGAAAATAAGGTTCCGCATAGGCCAGGGTTTCTCACTGCTGACATTCTGGGCTGGAAAATTCTCAGTTGTGGGATGTTGTCCTGTCCGTTGTAGAATGGACGGTAACAGCATCTCAAGCCTCTACCCACCAGACGCCAGTGGCACTCCACACCCTCACCAGGTGTGACAACCCAGAAAGTCTCCAGACATTGCCAAACGTCTTTGGAGGGGCAAAATCTCTCCCAGTTGAGAATCAGCCGTATAAGCCCATGAGCATGTAGCAAGTAGCAGAGCTAGGACGAGAACCTGGACTTTCCAGCTCCTCAGCACAGAAGCCCAGACCTCGTGATCTTTCTGCCTGTGACAGGTACCCTGTGTTACCGCCAGGATCTCCCAGCTGATAACAGTCTTTGAGCCTCAGTTAATAGTTACCTTCTCTTTTCAGCTCATAATCATTTGCATGAACAAAATGCCTCCTTCCTGGACTACTTAAATAATTCTTTCCTATTTTTCTCCTATAATTCTCCCAAAGAATATTTATATAAACCATACGATGGAGACTGAAAAAGAAATCTACGTACCGCTTTATAAAGTTAGCAAAAAGAATCCGATGTGAGTATCCCAGCCTTCGAATTCTTGCTGTTTCCAGAATTCCTGTGTAGCGAAGCTGTAGCAGAACTTTCTCTTTGTCGTATTTTCTTGCCTGACGCTCATTATTTGGTTTGATGCAACGGACAAAATGCGGTTGGCCCACCACCATTTTAGATAACAAATCCATCAGAGAATACTATAATATGCAACAAAAATAAATTTCCCAATGTAGCATACAAACGCTTATAAGCTTGCAGGTCTTTCTTTTTTACTATAAGAATAAAATTTGAAAAATGAATGTTTCAAATGCTCAAACTAGTCACAATAAATGCAGGGAAATCTGTATGAATGAAAATTTTATTTATAGGATATTTTTTAAAATACAGATTTACTTACAAAAATATAGAGGCAATAACTAGAAACTTAGCTATTAAAAGTTTGCTTAGAAACTCTTAAGGCAACTTTAATAAACAGTTTAATTTATTTTTGATATAGTTTTTTTATAAGTAATTCTATCCCCTCAGGCTAACTTGCCAAATTACAATATTTAGGCACACGGTCTGGTTAATTCTGCTTATATATTAATTTCCTTGTCCAACTCTCTCTTTATAGAAAGTGTAAAAGTGAACACTTTAATCTCTCTCAGAATCATCTCTTTAGTTTAAAGTAGAGAAGTTAATGGAGTTTAATACATAGGACACAGATATAAAAATATCAAAGTGATATACATTTCAATCATCTGTCATAATTTGATCATTTTCTTATTTATTTTAGGAATTTTTTTAACCACATAGATATGAAAACTGTGTTCTACACCAATACCTTATTAAAACAGTAGTCAATTATTGGACAAATAAGTATAACATATTAGGATAATCATGGTTCAACTAAAAGTGGAATCCCAGAAAACTAGTATCTCGAAGCCTAGAATCCCATTTATCGGCGAGGTGACCTATGGGCACAGATAGCTATATATGGCTGGATCTGTTCAGTGCTGAAACGTAAAGCCCACAGTCACAAAGCCAGTGCAAACAAATGCTGCACTTGGGCACCTGGCAAAGCACTGAGTTTGCACGGCTTCCCCTTGGGCATTGAGACTCAGATGTGATCTTTTCACACAGCTGGGTCTGCCACTGTGGAGCCTTTTTCATTGCGTTGATCTGTAAGTCATCATTCCTTTAGTCATGCAAACATCTGCCAGGCACTGGCAACACAAAGCTGCTACTCTGAGCAGAAGCTAACTGCTATTTAGGCACTGGTTTTTTTTTTTAGAGACTAAGGCATAGTGTTAAACTATGTCCGTTCTTCTCTGTAGAATCAAAAATAACTTTCAAAACACACTACATATGGTGTGGAATTATCTTCTACTGTTTTTCGCTTCGGCCTGGAGATGAAAATGATCTCACGTGCTAATCTGGTTTAAACATACACACGATGTTGGATGCCAACAACAGCGGTATGAAAATGGTCTTGGATAACTCACTTAAAGAAAGAAAATAATCTGGCTGTAAATTTTAGTGATTCAACTGTGCTGCATTCCTGATGTAAAGTGAATGTATCAGCAGCAAACGTAAGACATTAAGCATATGAATATACCAGGCACTACCCAAAGATGATTAAGCACACAGTGTCTTCTATGAGCTTAGGACTTGAAAAATACATAATGAAAGTATTCAGATTTTTAAAAAAGTATTTCATGAATCTGTTAGAGAACTGGATATATTCACTGAACACTCATAGTAAATTGAATCCAGTTTCCTCTATTTCTCCCACATTAAATTACATTACTAACAATTCCCAAGTTTTAGGTGATATTGTCTTCATTGCCTGGTTTATCAGAAGAAAGAAACAAGAACTAAAACCAATTATAAGGGCAGGGTTATCTAGAGTTCTCTAGAGCACAGAGAAAATGATGTACTTCTTTCTTTCCTTTCTCCCATACTGTCCAAGGAAGGAAGGTCGTCTTGATCCTATGCTAAGCACACTCCCTTGGCATGTTATTGTGTCTCCCTGGTGACTCTTCTCCTTGCCCCCTTGCTACACTGGGTTCTATTTTCCTTTTCGGGTTTTCAGCTCTGTATGTGCAGGGTTATACAGAATGGAGAAGGATGCTCAACTTTGCCCTCTCTGTCTATCCTAAAATAATTCAGGAGGAAGAAGAAGAATTGGTAGTTATCACAGCATCAAATTAAACACCCTTTTAGGTTTCATTCTAGTGGAAATGCATTTGGTTCTACGGACACATTTTAACCAAGGTATAGACCACCATTAAGATTGACCTGGGATACAATAATTTTACAGGTAAAATATAACCAGTCAAAGTAAATCAAGCCGTAGATTTCTGATAGTACATGCTAACATATCCTGTATCTACCAAAAATGGAATACAATAAACACTCTCTTTTGCTAGTGGCACTCTGATATTTGTTACTAGCTTTTGATCTATAACTCATTTAGAATAAATAACATCCCTAAGCACATTATAATTTAATATCTTACTCTGAAATACGATGCCACTGTTTGTGTTTTCATGTTGGTTGTCTCTCTGGCATGACGTGTGGCGTCTCCAATTTCACCCTAAGAAAAGCAAAGAAGACAGAGATGCTTCAGGACCTATTGTACTTTATGATTTACGGGAGCATGTGGAATTTTACTTTCGGTTATCCTAGTTTATTCATTCCAATACATAAAACAGCAAAATGTTGTTGATATTCTTGCTTTAAGGTAATTGCTTTGTCAGTCTCATTGGAATTTTAATTGGTCTTACATAGAATGTGATTACCTCTGACCCTAGCTGGTACATTTTTAGTTGGTCTGGGTGTAAACTAGCTACAAAAGAAGAGTTAGAAATATATCAGAAGTGCATGATTATTTTGTCACTAGCAGTAACAGGAACATAACATAAATATC
>NW_012150285.1:9434295-9435623 GCF_000956105.1 Propithecus coquereli
ACATTTTCATTTTAACTATCTTGGATGGTAATCTTTTTAAATACATTATGCACATCTCTGCTTTCTCAAACAGAAAAAATACATTTAATCTTTCTTTGATGACTCAGGATTATTATCATGAACATTTATTAATGTACTGAAACTTACAGGTTGTTAAGGTATTTGAGGCTATTTGCCTCTATTAAATAAATGAATAGAACAGAACACCACAGATTAATTTATTTCCTGCTGGTTAGCTTCCTTTTCAAATCCTAGAGCTGTCCTAATTTGGGCTGGATAATTTCTAAGGTCATTTCTAACCTATGGTTCTATGGTTGGGACTCTACCATAAAATAAGAAGCACAGTATCCAAACTTGTTTAATTTATCGCTAAATAATTCAGCCTTTTCTTCAAAGTCAGATACGCAGACTTTGTGGCAGCTGTTTTTCCCAGATAATCTAAAGCAATGTAAAAAACTATGCAGAGTTACATGACTGCATTCATAAAATCATGCGGACACGGTGGATTTAAAACTCACCTACAAGAGTCTGGTCGGTGGCTTTGGGAAATCTACTTTCTTCGTCGAGCAGGGAGAGCAAGCCCATTGGCTTCTGCAGAAACATATCTAGGAGGGGCCGGTTATCTTCATATTCAATGACTCTAGCATCGACGTCTTCATTTAGGTATTCACTCTGCAGCAGGTCACGATACATACAAAAATCACTTAAAGCTTTGTGAATAATACATAGTTTCATAGTAATCACCTAAAATTTTACTTTACACATATTTGAGTAAATTGCTCCCTATAACTTTGCCCACAAGCGGAAGGCAAATTTTTATTTTTCTTTCCACAGAACTGCTAGCTCCTTAAAGTCAGCACTGATTAAACTGAGGACAGTAATACAAAGATTCCTAGTCTCTATACTGGAATTACAGACATCTCAAGCGTTGAAGATGTAGGAGAATATTTGTTGTTAATGAGAAGTGACAAAATTATGTTCCAGAATTTATAGAATATTAATTGGATATGTTTTAGGGTTATGCTTTCCCCACTGAATCTCTCAGGAACATTTACGTAACTTTTCTGTCACGATTCCAGACATTTCCATTGTTAGCAGGTGGACAACAGCAGGTCACACGGACAACCAATGGGTTTTAGAACCAAGGATGCTATCGGCTCACATCTGAGCTCTGCCCCTTAATTAGCCATATAATCATCTGGAATTTCCTTACCCTATCAAATTCCATTTTCTCATCCAGTAGGTGGGGGTAACAAACCCATTTCACAAAATAAAAATATATGGTACATAAATACTCATTTGCTTTTGAGTATATTGTGATATAATTT
>NW_012150285.1:9435673-9437838 GCF_000956105.1 Propithecus coquereli
TCAGTTAAAGGAAATCGCCTTACCTGTTTTTGTCAGTGGGTGGCTGACTAGTTGTCGAATGACACTGTTTTCGGAAGACCTCAAAAGTAGCACGATATCGGTCGGAAGAGTGTCTCTGTTCTTTGCTAAGAACCCACTTGCACTATAGAGGACCTGTTGACAAAGTATGCAAGCATAACTATCACAATCATTGTCATTATCATCAGCAATAGATACTTATTGACAGCTCACTCTGCTGAGCAACAGGATCTAACAAAGATTTACAAAAGTAGTGGCTGCTAATTTGGCTGAAAAAGAGAATCTCTTCAGGTTAATGGTATATCTTAGAGAAAAACGTGTGTCTCACTGATTTTATTTGGGTTGAAATGAACAAAGAGGTTTGACTCCTCCCATTTATTATGTTGGGAATTTGTTACGTTTCTTTTCTCTATTTGGAGACATGGGGGCAGCACCAAGGAAGCACATTGTACCACCAAGGCGTTCCTGCTTCTAGGATCATTGATTCCTCTGCATTGAATGGGCCATGCTAGATTTTTATCTCAGTTGTAGTGTGGTCTAAATACACTGCAGGCATTTGTGTTTCTGGCATTTCTAAATAATTATGAGATCTTCAAAAAGATCAGTGTAATCCAAAGATTTCCACAGAATGATCCAATATAATGGTTGGTATGGATTGAATTGTGTCCTTCCAGAATACAGATGTTGAAGACCCAAACTCCCCTGTGATGGGATTAATATTTGGAGACAGGGCCTTTAAGGAGATAATTAAGGTTAAATGAGATATAGGAGTAGGGCCTGTGTCCTTATAAAAAGATAAAGAGACACCAGAGATATCTCTCCTCCCCTGCCCCCCACCCATTCACAGAGAAAAGGACACATTGAAAAGGCAGCTGTCTGCAAGTCAGAAAGAGAGGCCTCACCAGGTGCCACCCCTGCTAGGGGCACCTTGATCTCGGACTTTCAGTCTCTGGAACTGTAAGAAAATACATTTCTGCTGTTTAAGCCACCCAGCCTGTGGTATTTTTGTTATGGCAGCCAGAGCAGACTAATAGAGTTGTTAAAGACAACTGGATAAAATGATCACAGGCAACTCTTCCTGGACCTTTAAAGGAGGCTTTATTTAGAAAATCATATGCTGAAGATCACATGCTAAAACTCACAAGAAAGGCTATAACTGAAATGATTTAAGGTATACTTTTTTAATGACAAAAGTCTGTGGAATAGTGATGGACATATGGAGGTTGCCAAGTGGACTAGAATGCTTGAGGTTCTGTGTGTTATTTTTTAAATGGATCTCATTTTATAATCCTTTCTTGATTTGATATCTTCTTAGACCCCCAATATTTATAATACCATTGTGAGGGAATGAGCCATTATTCTCCACAGAAGGAAGGAAAGTGTCCTCTGGGTGCAGGACAACATATCTGAGGTGTGGGAACATGTCTCTATCAACACAGAAACATTTCTTCCTCCAACTGCATAGCAGTCCACTAGCCAATTCTGTCAATCTGGGGTAGCTCAGTTATCTGACCACACCTCTAGTCTGGCATCTTCTCTCGTTGGGAAGGAGGAGGAACAAAGGCTGCAGGAGAGAGAGAAGCATCTAAGGTCTGCTTTATACCAAAGGTCCCCCAGCTATTGTAAAAAGAAGAAAAAAAATAGGTAACCATTGTTAGCTAACGTCACCCAAAGGCAGATCTTACGATCAGAAAAACGGATTCTTTAAGTCTCATCTCTTTCTTTTCTTTCTTGTTTTACCTTGGTTTCTTAATACAAATTCCTCTACAAAAACTATAACCTCCCAACTGAGAGAAGGACTTTTAACCTCTTCAGGATAGATGCTAGAAGTGCATGCCCCAAGTGAGACTGGCTTCCATCGTGAGATCTGGCAAAGGACCTGCAGGACTCGGAAGAACAGAACGAGGGCCGGATGGGGACAGAAACCGAGGACCAGCTTATCATAACTATCTAGAAATATTTTCTGCCATAATCTTCATGTCTACCCTTATTATTCAAGGAAAGGCTGAAAAACTCAATTGTAATTCTCAAGAGTTCTTACCTTTCCTGCATAATGGTGAATCCCAAAACTAAGTTCCATTCTTTTGGGTCTCCAGAAGTACTGTGATTTCAGGTTACCTTCAAATTTTTCTGTAGAAAAAAATGAA
>NW_012150285.1:9450848-9453370 GCF_000956105.1 Propithecus coquereli
GAGACCTTCCCCCATCTTCCAGATGAACCGAGTGATCTCTGTTCCTCGACTAGCCACTCCCTAGAGTTTCTGCACTTGACCATGCTTTAAATTTTTTAAATAGTATTTCTAGCATTTTTTATTGCTTATTATTTTCCCTCTCTCCCATTAGAATGAAAACTCCTTTAGGGCAAGAACTTTGTGTTACCATTTATTCCATTTTAATTTTACCTTATTTCCTGTGACAAGAGGAAAATAACTTATACGCTTATAAGAAAATATAAGCTTATAAGAAAATAACTTATATACACATGTAATATGTTTTCATAAACAGTATTTGAATGGCTACACGATATATCCTGAAGTTTTCTATTCCTTTATTTTATTTGGAGACATTTTAGATATTCCAACAATATTGGACCATTTGAAAGAAATCGGCAAGGTAAAGAAGCTGGATAGATGGGTTCTGCATGAATTAAGCGAGCGTCAGCAGACAAATTGTCTGGAAGGTTGCCTTTCTTTGCTGTCATAACATAAAGGCAAACCCATTTCTACACTGTATTGTTATATGAGATGAAAATGGATTCTTTTTGACAATCACAAGAGTTCGGCATAATGGTTGGATAAAGATGAAGTGCCAAACACAGTTCAAAACCGAATATTCATCAAAAAAAGCTAATGATGTCTGTTTGGTGGTCCAGCACTGGTATTATCCACTACAGCTTCCTGAAATCTGGTCAATTGATTACAGCAGATGTCTACTGCAACAGATTGGAGGAAATGATGAGGATGCCTGCCATTAAGCACCAAGACTGGTCACTAGAGACCGGCCAATCTTCTTGCAAGACAACACTTGATCACACGTTGCACAAACAATGCTGCTCAAACTACAGAGACTGGACTTGGAAACTTTCTGTCATCCACCGTATGCACCAGACCTTGCACCAGCTGACTACCACTTCTTCCAGGCTTTGGACCACTTCTGGCAAAGGAAAAATATTCAATTCTCAACAAGTTGTGGAAAAGGCCTTTTGCGATTTCATAGCCACTCACCCTCCAGGCTTCTTCACTGCTGACATAAACAAGCTACTGTTAAGATGGCAAAACTGTGTCAATAGTTCAGGCACATACACTGACTAATTGTACTGCTTCTTGTTTGAGATATAATAAACTACACATTTGATTCGAAATCGGACATTTCATATTTAATGACCTAAACCGTCTCCTGTGTTTGCTGTTTTCAAGTCATAAATCAGCATATTTTGTTTTCATAATTTTCATCCACTTTTTTATGATTCTATGGTTTTTTATGGTTCTACCCATTTCAGGTCATGGGAAAAAGAATGGGATTTCTATCAAGAGATGGTGTTTGTGATTCCCCTGAGTCTGTGGTACTGTCTTTGTCCAGATCATTGCAGAGGACGCCACATACTCAAATTCCGCAAATGTTCCTGGAGCACCCACTATGTGTATGATTATGGGTAGGTGGGGCTGGGGAAGGTAGAAATACATATAAAAAAGACAGAGTTCCTGTTCTTTAAGGCACAGCAAAGATGCTCTCTGCTTTTCCACTCCAACCCTGAAGGCACATCCTTGAATTTCTTTGCTTTGGGCTATATTCTCCTTTATTTTCTATCTGTAAATCCATCCTGTGATGGGGTCTCCTGCCCCCTCCGGATGTCACAGTCTCTGCTACCACTGCTGCACGCCTCAGTGCTACTCCTCATCTCCACTGTCCTCCCATCTGCCTTGTGTCGAGTCTCCCTGTGAACAGACTGACCTGCCCTTTCTTTCCTTCCTTTCTTTCCTTCTTGCCTTTCTTTATAAATATATAGGGACACTCTTTTCTTCTGCATGGGAGATTACTTTTGTTCATGAGGAAAGCCCTAGACAGCTGTCGAAAGACCTGGACTCCTGTCCTGCTTTCCTCTCGCCAGCCTGTAACCTTGGGCAAATCACAGAGGGTCATTTTCGCCTGTGAAATGTAGATCAGCTATTTGGGTTTCCTCTAGTTCTAACTTTTCAGGATGCCCAACTGCCTGGATGTGTTGTGAAACATAAGGGATAAATGTGGTTAAAACTGTTGACAGAATGTTTGCAAAAAGAGAAAAACCACATAACACATACATTCCCTGAAGTCTGTCTTTTAGTAAAAGAACTCCTACTCACCAACTGCTCCAATGAGTGTACAAATTTATGAAAACATTGCCCATGGTGGAAAGAAACCATTGAGAAGAAGTTACTCATTCTAACCATTGACAAAAATTCTCCTCACTTTATCGAGGAGAAAGATTTGGTTTTGTTTGTTTTCCTGAGACAGGGTCTGGCCCCGTTGCCTGGGAGAGTACAGTGGTGTCATCATAGCTCACTGCAGCCTCAATCTGGGCTGGAGGGATCCTCTTTACTCAGCCTCCCAGGTAGCTAGGACTATAGGCGTGCATCACCACACCTGGCTATTTTATAAATGTTTTTATTGAGACGGAGTCTCACTACGTTACACAGGCTGGTCTTGAACTCCTGGACTCAAGTGATCCTCCCGCCTT
>NW_012150285.1:9453420-9454636 GCF_000956105.1 Propithecus coquereli
TATTTTCAAATAAAACAAAATGTAATGCATAAAAATGAGGTAGAAACTGTGGTCTAAAAGGTGGAGAACCTGAAAGACATTCAGCTGCTCCAGCAGAAGAAAATGAAAACAATGCCTTGAAGTTTCACCATTTTTGCATTTGAAGGTAACCTTGGGAGAAGTATGTTGACCTAGAATTATTTTATTGTTAGACACATTATGCTGACACCGTATTACAGTTTAAATGACAGCTGCAAAGTTCAAAAGAATATTGTATGTTTTATACAGAAAGCACACGAGGTTAAGGTCTAAATTGATGCATCTGTCATTTCCGTCTGCCTGTGTCAAAATCCACGAAATGCTTTTGTGGCAGGTCACTCAGAGCAGAGATGAATGATGTGGAAAACAATGGGCTCCCTTCAAGGCACTCGTTAGTATGAAGGACCCCAGGCAAACCAATGGAGAAAAATAATTCTATTACTTAGGATTTAAAAGGCACTTATAACAAAATTATCATGCCTAAAACAATATATTACATTTTTTAAAATTTCAAAGTATTACAGGGGTACAAATGTTTTTGGTTACATGGATCACTTCTGTAATGCTTGAGTCAGGGTTAAAAGTGTGCCCGTCACCCAGATAGTGTTCATTGTACCCATTAGGCAGGTTTTCACCCATCCCCACCTCCCCCTTCCCTCTCCCTCTTGCTTGATTTCCACTGAGTTTTACTTTCCTCTATGCACATGTGTGCTAATTAGTTCCAATTTAATAGTGAGTACATGTGGTATTTGCTTTTCCATTCTTTAGATACTTCATTCACTTAGGATAATGGTCTCCAGCTCCATCCAAATTGTTACAAAAGGCATTAAGTCATCCTTATTCATGGCTGAGTAGTAAGTACTCCATGGTATACACATTCCACATTTTGTTAATCCACTCATTAACTGATGGGCATTTGGGTTGATTCTACATCTTTGCAATTGTGAATTGTGCTGCAATAAACATTTGAGTGTAGGTGTCTTTTTGATAAAATGACTTCTTTTCCTTTGGGTAGATACCCAGCAATGGGATTGCTGGATCAAATGGTAGGTCTACTTTCAGTTCTTTGAGGAATCTCCATACTGTTTTCCATAGAGGTTGCACTAGTTTCCAGTCCCACCAACAGTGTATAAGAACTTCTTTCTCTCTTCATCCACGCCAGCATCTGTTCGTTTTAGACTTTTTTTTTTTTTTTTTT
>NW_012150285.1:9458571-9467380 GCF_000956105.1 Propithecus coquereli
TATGTAAAATAAAAATTTCTGATTTAAAATTTGTTTCTTCCTGAATTTTCTATTCAAAGCTGATACTGATGATCCTATTAGTTTGTATGTCAATGTTAGTGGCAAGTTCACAGGGAATGTTGGCCATCATTAACTTGAGATAGCACAGGTCATTAATTCAGAATTTGACAAATAACCTAATGAGAAAGTATTTGGGATAATTTCTAATAAAATGTTCATGTTTTATTTTACATACATTTTGTTGAACTTTGGAGGAAGGGGGTTTGGAACGGTTCTCCCTAGAGCAGCTTCCTTATTCAGAACAAAAAGGTACATAATGCACGTTGAGATGAAAATTCCAACATAGTCACTTTTTGTGTACGATACCTATTCCTGAAAATTTTTTAAGAGCCATAAAGGATCTTACAAATTTGTATTCTATTAACAAGTATCGGCTGAGAATAAGGGAGCATTTGGGTTAGGAATTCAGAAATGCAGCTTCCTATATATCTTTGACCTTCAACTATTCCTCCTCTACTGTCATGTTTAAATCCTTAACAAAAAATTTTATTGCAGTTTGTCAACAGCATGCGCTAACCTCATTGTACTGTACTGTAGACAACAACAACACAATTATATGCCTCTATGCTCCTAACTGTATGCTATGTTGACAATTATTTTTACCAAAATTTTTAAAAATTTAAAAATATCACCAAATTATCAAAATAAGTGCCACCAATCCCCACATCACAGTTTCACCGATGAAAGAGAAGCAGCCTGTGTGTGTGAGAAGTTTAAGGACTATTTAAATGTGATCTCAAGCAAGCCAAGGCTTGGCTGAGCATTTAAGAAGGAAGATTTGTTGTATCAAGGACTTCCCAAACGGATTCAGCTATTTTAATGCTAAAAGAAAATGCCTATAAATGGCCTTTGTCACTTGGAGAGCTAAAATAAGAGAAATGTTGCCACCGTCATACATAGATGGCTTATTCAGGAAGAAAGTTCGATATAAAATAAAAATTCACATTTTTAAACAACACAATTTGGAGACATTTATAAGGGATTTATTTTTAATTGCCCACACATTTTTTTTATCAGATGACTGATTATTTTGCCTTTATAATGTAAAAAAAAGTTGAGAATGTAGGTATTATCTATTGAATCAATTTTTATTCTTTGTAATTGCCACAAATTAAGTGTTGGAGTCCATGTCTGAAATCTCAAATGCTGTAAATTTTAGGATATGAACAGCTGGAGGTGAAGGTCACATGCACTACTTTCTGCTAGAGAAGCCAGAGCCATGATTGCGGTTACTGTTCCCATTATGTTCTGTAAATAGTTTCCTGCTTATGAAATGACTTCTGACGTTCAGTTCTAGCCCCGTGGGTGCCTATATAACTGATATATGTAAAAGCCCAATCTTGTACAGAAACGAATATTAATAGCTCATTTTAAAAATGAACTGTAGTTCATTTAATTAGCTGTTCTAATGGATGAAGAAAGCTTATCCACAGTAAAAATAGGCATATAAGTAACTAAAGTGAATATTCAGGATTCTAGAAAATTCTTGGCAGCATCGTACGCATGTTCTAGGTGCCCAGAGGCCCTAAAGAACAAAGGCACATGCCGAGGGACGATCAGTATACCGTTGGTGTGTGCTCCCCTTGGTTGGAAACGTAAACTTCTAGGGAGCAGGTTCCATTCTTTTGTATGTTCTGTACCACAATGATTACACCATGGTGCCAAATTAAACAGAGGACAGAAACTGCCGCTACAGCGCCAGCGCGCGAATACCTTTGGTGAGGGTTGTACATTTCTGAGATGGGATTTCTAATATGAGATATGTGACTCCAGAGAACTTCAAAAGTATGACACTTTGATTAATTACTGTTGAGCTCTCTTTCAAATGGAAGAAAACCAGAAAACAAACAAACAAGAACAAGTCAAACAAAACCAAAACCTTGGCTATATATTTATCATGGAAATTCAGCGTGAGGGCTACTGCAAAAGACGCCTCCCTTATGGGAAATGGCATAATAGTTCTTTGAGCCACTAACTAAAAGCCTTTCCTAACATGGAAGTCGACAGTGTACATCACAACGATGCTATACGAATGTACAAGGAAGGCTAACGTATGAGTGCTAGGTTGGTGGAATTAATAAAATTGAGAGAAAATTTTATACTTTTTAGCTGCAACTCATTTAGAAGAGTTTGACTGAATCTCAAATTTTAAAATGATTACGATTATACTCTCTAGCTGATCAGCTTCTATCTGCAGGGTGGGGACCTAGATTATCATCTAATTTTTAAACAGTAGTTTTCAGATACAAATTGTCCCTTTAAATTTTATTAAAATCAATATACATAAAATTGTTCTTCTGGGGCTGGTAAGGAATCTTCAAGAACTATGAAATATCAAACTCCAGAAAAATTTCAGGAACCATATATTAGACACAGAAGAAAAATAATGCTTCTGTAGGCCAACTCACTTAACAGTCTAAGTATCTAGATATTAAGAAAAAGAAAGGGATGCAAGTTCTGGATGCTGTAGGTTGTTGTTCAGAGGTTCCAAAGCATGTGATTAAGGTGCACAGAAAAGTAGGTGATGAGGAAAAAGGAGGCACAGCTGCGGGGATTCTTGGATTTAGGAAAATGTTTCAAAAGTAATACAAATGGTTATTTGGAGGTAACCGTTCCAAGAAACATGAACTATCTACCCAGCAAGCTATAGATTAGGTCACCATCATACATTCTTTCACTAAAAATGTTTTACTGTTGTCTGTTGGTTATTTTTTATAATGGAAGACAACGGGACATTCATTCAAAATATCTTTGCAACCAGCTTAGCCGTAGTGTTCCACTGTATATTACAACTAAACTGAAATTGGGCTAAATAAGGAAACACTGTCAGCAGTGTTATTTATGTCCCAACGTCGTAGAACTGTCGATAAAGACAGTGTTCGCTGGTTTGGGCAAGAGCAGAAGCATTTCACCTGTAAAGGTGCTGCCCAAGGCTGTGTCTTGCTGAGATGTGGTCAGAGCATCTTTATGTTCCATGAACGTGAGACACTGTGTCTTATTCATAGGCGATAATGACTCTCTTAAACTAGGGAGCTCTCAGTTAGGTCAAATCTGTGATTATATTTAACTAAAAAAAGTGTGGCCATGACTTTAATTCATGATTTGGTTTAATAGTCATTTCTCATTGACAGGAATTCTTTATAATAGCTAATACATATAGTTAGTTATCTTTTCTTAGTTACATTTTCTGTCTTCGCAGAGGCGTGAAGAGTGAAAGGAAAAAAAGTGCACCCACGTGTTAAAATCAAGAGCATCACTGACTAATCCTGTATCTACTGGATAACACATTCCTCAACCTGGTCATACTCAGCCATCAATGTCTGGGCCATAAGATTATGAAGTAGGGATTTCCAGTTAGTTACCCTAGGAAGGCACCTAACAGGACTGGAATGGCCTTGATTTCTCAAAGTGCTTTGTGTCATCCTGGATTCTAGTTGAATTTTTAATTTTATTGGGGGAAAATTTGAGTTGTTTTGTTTTGAGAAGATATTTCAAAAGGCCTGGTAGACAAAAGAATTAAGAGCATCAAGATCATGGATGAAACTCAAGTCTATCAATCAAAGCAATGTGTAAACTGTAACATTTTATAAAAAGTGAAAAGCAATAATTATTGAAATGTCTGTACATTGGTTTAAAGTTAAGAGAACAACAGAGGTCTACCGATGCAAGTCATTAATGAATCAGATAGGCAATACACGCAGATGCACCTGGTCCCATACAGCAGGTGACCCCAATAGATCCATACCAAAAGTCCAAACCAAAGAAATTTGACTTGTTTCAGTTTCCAAATGGATTCTGTGAGTATTGTGAAGCATTAAAGCAAGATGACCTTAATTTAATTAATATTTATTGAGCACTTCCTATACGTCAGCCTCTGAAAATACAAAAAGAATTAAGGCACAATATGTCACCTAAAAGAGTTTGCAGCCTAGTGAGAAAGGCAAAAATGTACTACTGAGGGATGAGATTGGGAAGCACCATTCCAGCAGAGTGGGGATGTCAGAGGCAGATGCTATGGCCTCAGCGCACCCAGGTGGGGACTAAGTCAATGCAATGCAATGAGTGTGGAACACGCTTTCAAGGAGCTTGGCTGTGAGGGGAAGAGAGAGCACCATGGCTATGGAGAGAAGCAGAGTGGAGAAGGGTCTTGTGGGGTTTTTTACTGTTTGTTTCACTACAAGATTTTAAAGACATTTCTTCACATTTCTAGATTATGGAAGAGCACCAATGGAGGAGCAGAGGAGATAAGATGGGAGGGCGGGAGGGAGAGATAGGAATAATATTTGATGGAACAAGATGCTGGGATAGATGAGAGATAGTTGGACAGACACAAATTAAATCTCAAATTTATGTCCTTTTGTGGCCTAAGAAATGTCAATATCTAAATGTCTTCTTTTGTGACCACCATTTTCAGATGCAATTTCAAAATAAATCCTCAATACCCATAAATATTTTGAATAAAAACGGGTTCGCATACCTCTAATTTATCATCAGTTCTAATCAATAAACACAAAACAATGTACTATTATTTGAAGGAGGTAAATGACATACTGAATGATATTAAATATGACTCTTTTTTTAGTCGTCATAAAATAATTTAAATAATGCTACAGTTTTGCCAAATGCAATTCAAGTACATTTCTGATTTTTCTCTAAGGAAGAGTATTTTTGAAGCTGAATCATAAATTACACATTGTACCCTGACAAAATTACCGTTTCATGGCATTTGCATCAAATCCATTATCTTGTGTTCTGTTGCCTAGCTACGAGAATTCTGAAGTTTAATGGGTTTTAGATGGATATTGAAATTTCAAACAGAATTTCAGCTATACAGTCTACAGATAGAGAAGCTGTGGGACACAATTGTTTACTTAAATCTGCAAAGGAAATTTTGTTGCTTGCAAGGGCTCAGACCTGCTAAGTTTTGGAGAAGAGTGTACCAATTTTTAATGGACAACATTTGACATCACATATCAAGTTACACTAAATTCATATTAATTTTTTTTGTTTCAGTTTACTATGGACGTGGAGAAAAGAAAATCTTTTCTTTGTCTTTTTTAAATGTTTAAGGTTTTAAATCTATAGTTTAGGTCCTGCCTCATTTATACAATTCTTCGTATAACACACATATGTATGCATCTTTATAGAATTAATAAGTACCTCGACTTACCTGTTCCCACGCAAACACATGTTGATTAAAATAATATTGAATTTGTTCATTTGCAATGTTAATGCACAGCTGCTCAAAGGAATTTTTTTTGAAATTTTCAAAGCCAAATATATCAAGAATGCCAATGCTCAGCTCCTCACCATTCCCACTAGAAGAATTAAAGAGGCATTATTGTGAGTTCTTGTTTATTTCCTGAAGAGGTAATTTAAAGCAAGGAATCTTCAAGTTCCTATTTGTGACTGAGCTAAGAAACTAGTACCAGGACATACACTTAGAGTGAAATTTTCTTAATTGGAAAAGTTTCTCTCTGTAGCACATAAAAATAATGGAGGCAACATTGGTTTTAATAAGCAAATGGAACAATGTTTCCCTTGTACTGCAGAAACCACTCCTATACTCTTACACACTAAAATAAAAGAAAGAAACTTTTTTTTGCTTAAGCACAAAGTCATAGCCTGAGTCATTCCCGAGTGAGTCAGGAATCACAGGAACCACCTGGCTAGCGCTCAGAACACAGAAAAAATATATTCAACAAAAACCATACCAGAAAATCACAAATTCTGTTAAGCAGTATATTTAGTCTTTCATTTTTTAGGAGAATAATTTTTTAAATCTTACTGAAAAGATCTTAATTATTTTAAAGAATTTTTATTTATTTTTAGATTATTTATTTATAATTTTTGATATAGACAAATGGTAACCTGGAGAAAGATATAAACATATATGGATTTATTTTATAATTAAATACTTTAAAATACAATTATTACTTTTTTACAATTAAATATTTCAGGTGCATTTTTTTTCTGCTATCCCATGTGGTGACTTTTGTTCACTGAAAGTTAGATACTTAGTCAAGAAGTTTGCTCCTTCCCCAAGAGATACATACATTGCAGAGTTATTTTCATGTGAATTTAGAAAGGGAAAGTACAAAAGCTTCTCTTTGTGCTCATCATCTAGGTAGTCCAGTTATGCTTAGTTTTGTGCAAGGAAGTGATTTGGAAATGTCAGCTAGTTACTGCACACCGTGAGCTGAAGGATGCTCTGTGCATTTGCAGGAAGTGACTGAATTCAGAATGCAGATTACAGAACACTCTAAGTATGTGCTGGGATGGACAAAAGGAAAGCTATCTGAGCATTTCTGAAAGTTCCTATTTTGAATAGCAAGTATAAGTCTACGTAGTTATGAGAGGCAAGATGTCTAGTCAAAATTTATGCTGGTTTAGTCAAAATTATTATTCTTTTACAATGTCTTTGCCCCCACAGAATCCCACAGAGAAATATTTATCTCATTGTATAATAATATGTTAGTGCCAGGAGGGACCTTAGAAATGATCTTAGTTCAGGGATTCATTAAGTGGGATGTTAATGGCCTCCAAGGTCTGGAACCACAACTGCATATAATATTTTGGTGGATATGTATAAATACAGCCATTTTTTATTTTGGAGAGAAGGACATGGTTTTCAAGAGGTTCTTAAGAAGCTCCCAGATACCCACCAAATATAAGACCACTGACTTGTCATCCAATGCCCTTATGTAATGGCTGGGGAGGAAGAGACCCAGAAAAATGCAGTAACTTGCCCAGTGTCACACGGCAAGTTATTGGCAAAACCTGGCATAGAACACAGGCTCTCTGGTGTAGATCTTAGTATAAATCTTGACTGAATTGAAGTAAACTATTTCGATTGGTTTTGATTTTGTCTTTTAAACTTTCTGTAAAAAATTAATATCTAAAATGTGGATAGTTTTCATTAGTGTATGGCAAGGAAAGCTACTATTTAGCAGATAGGCTGCAGCGAAATTTTCAGTAGGTCATCCTCCTGGGTACCATTTAGTGTCAAACATGCAGATGATAATTAACAAAATGAGGTCAAATCACTAAATATCTTGCTTACATTATGTGGAATAAACAAATAATCAAAAATTCCTGAATATTTCTCTTTTCATATGCATGCCTGACATCTTATACATGGCCATACATGAACATACAAACCATTTGACCATTAAATCAGAATGGGAAAATTGGACTGTGGTTTGCAGACTCAGCCATAGTAGGGTACAGTTCAGTAGGGAGGCATAAGGAGGTAGAAAAGCAATTTTGAGGGGCAGAGAGTTAAGATCATGGAAGAATAATGGATAATCCCTTAGTCTGACTGGAAAATATTATGGTATGATATGTCTTTTAGTGAAAAGACGATTAATTGTGTACTTGAAACGTGTATAAAATTGTCTTTTATGCTTAGTAAGCAGTTGTGAATGAGATGATCTTAATTAAGGTGGGCATTCATCTTGCTTTTCCACACGCAAAATTTCTAATGATTACATAATTTATGGCAGAATAAAACTTTAGACGTCAACGTAAGGACTTGTATCTGTGAGCAATCCCTGGGATGCCAACAGCACTCAGTCAATGGTGGCTGCAATTATCTTTATTTCTAAGATGAGGTACCATGAAGGCTATAGATTCGTAGTCAGATAACATAATCCTCATCTCCTGGCTCTACCATTTACTGTTATTTATCTGCCATTATCTAGAGCATTTCCGAACCCCGTTTCATTGGAGGTCATGACGTGTACCCTTACAAGGTTATAGCGAGAGTGAAAATATGAAAAGAAAAGTTTCCTTTACCTTAAAGAGTTAATTTAAACCCTCAAAACAAAAACAAAGAGCTGATGAATTGACGTTTTATACAAGTATCAAATGGTATATACTTAACGGTACAACTTCTAATTGAAAGAACATATTAATTGATAGTAAGATGTGACATTTAAAAAACTCACTTTCTATTGTGTTTATTCATGTTGCCACAGTTTTAATGTTGCAGCAATTTAAAATTTTTATAGTTATGTGGCATAATGAGGTGGTACCATTAGGAAATGAAACGTATCTGCTGAACTGTAACTTTGATAATTAAATTGTTCCAATTGGAAACATTTTCAAAGGGACTCATGCAAATCAATCAATTAGAAAATAGATTTACATCTCTGACATTTGGGGCAAAAATTTCTATAAAAAGTTTTACCTTGGCAATGAGTCATACTTCAGCAAACTGTTAATGCGGTTGACTATCCAACTAAAGAGACGCCCATATAGAGTTTTAGCCATGGCATCTCTGACGTCAGTAGCTTTTTCTACAGTATTGGGTCGTATAATGGTTTCTCCTCTAGTGACCACGCAGTGGGAGGTGAGAGCTTCTTGGAGCTCATCTGCCTGAATGCAAAGCAAAGACGCAGCTGGAAAGTAAACAGATGTATTGTTAGAAGAAATTACAGCAATGAGATCACTCCCGGAAAATGAAAATGTCTTAATTCTCTCTCTTCAAATGACAAGAAATAGACATGTGAAGATTTTGTAATGTAAAAATAAGTTACTATTCAACATGAGTCCTGTGTCTCTTCTTGATCATTTTTTCTCTACTTATCTCCGCTATTCAAACTTAGGCTGCTGCGTAATATATCACAACCCAAACCAAACTGGCTCACACAGTGAAACCGCTGCACACATGAGTGGTTGCTTATGTGATGTCAACCGTAGTAATTTCACTGAATTATGCTAAATAATTAAAAAATTTTGGCAGGGC
>NW_012150285.1:9469040-9472343 GCF_000956105.1 Propithecus coquereli
TCAAGTCCTTTCTCACCTCAGGAGTATAAATGCATTTCAATCCAGCACTTTCATGATGTTTTGCATTTAAATTTACATATGTTTGGAATTCATTTTGGTTTATGGTACATGAGAAGGATTCAGATTCTACCTCCCTCAAACGGTTAGCCACTTGGTTGTCCCAACAATACTGATTCCCTAGAGACTTGCGATGCTGGTGTTAGTAATTTTTCTTGGATCTGTTTCTCAACAGTGTCTCCCACTGATCTGTACATCTATTTTCAGTCCCACATTGTTTGTTCATTTGATATATATTTATCAAGTGTCTACTACATGCCAGGTATTTTACCTGGGGATAGATTGCTAAGTACAACACTTTGTAAAATAAAGTTCTAGTCTTGATGGCCTTTATCCAGAAGAAATGGAAAGCTAATTGAGAAATTTAAGTGGGAAGAGAGAGGGAGGAGGAGGAGCGATAGGAGGAGGAGGAGAGGGAGGGAGGGTAAGGGAGGGGAGACTGAGAGGTCCACTGATACATGCGTTATGTAGTTTCTGAATGAATTGTGGGAAATGATCAATTCTCGATGTGGAACGAACAATTGGGAGGTCACTTATTGCAGGTAAGAGGTGATGCTGTCTTTGATGAGAATGGTGATGATGGTGATATAGGGAAGAGGTCAGATTTTAGAGCTATTTATGGGATAAAATGAATAGAACTGGTGCCTGACTGAAACAATGTACTTGGAAAACCATCTGGAAATGCAGCCTTGGTTTGGAGATAATTCCTTGTAACTTTAATTACAAATCATTAATATTAATAAAACTTTTACTTTTCCATGCATGGCTATTCCAGAAAGTACTTTAATTAATTTAATTATATTCATATTAACCTTTTATAACCTATATGACTGTCCGCTGTTATGCTATAGAAATAGGTTTCAATCATCAAAATAATTTTTTAGTTTGGTTGTTTCTAAGTATACTCTTATCTATAAACTATCTCTAATTGCAACTCATTCTGTTGGCTGCTGCTAACTCTTCTACTTATGATCAGATGGCAAGATCTGAATCTTAATCAATGGAATTCTCTGGTTATTCCTTCCACTTCTAATAACCTAACATCTTGTGAGCCAATTAAATTTTTTTTTATATATGGAAAATCAGAACAGGCTTCCTCGAGGTTTCCAGATACACGCCCATCACTACATGTCAACCTCAGACACTTGTTCTGCTGTATCGCTACCCTGGTTCCAGGGACTCAGCGGGACAGAGATGAGAGGGATCTTGGGGACAGGCCCAGACCAGGATGGTTTGGCATTTGGTCCTCTGAAATTATCCTAAAGCATCTCATTCTGTTCCCAAGTAGGTATAAATAAGGAATAATATATAAATACAATTTTGTAATGTAATTCTCTAGGTTATGAATGAAACTTACAACAAATCATGAATAATGGGGGCATATGCCAATATTAAAAATAAAAGAATAGGATATATTCTAAATAGTGAAAAGCTATGCTGTTGGAAGATATTAGTGGGAAATCATATGTTATGGAAATAATTCATCAAACTCTACTATTAAGAGAAAACTTGATTTGAAGAGAATACCACGATGTCCTTCTCTAATGTAGAAAATGACTACAAAATTAATCGACCCAGGAAGAATGGGTGTGTAAAAATCCATCCAGTATGAAAATATACAGGTCTTTATTACTTTAAAAAATGACATAGATGCTAAATCTACAAGATAATAATTTACAATTATTTCCAGATCAGTTTACTAAATTTTAATTATATTATCTGTGATTTTACATCAAATGTAAATGGCTCCTAAAGTAGTCAAAAAAGCCTAGTCTTTAGAAACGTTTTCTACAGTAATCAGTTAATTCGTAGGCATGAAGATCTGTTTTAAATAGTGAACTTTAAAAATTTCATTTTACGCAAATTGAATCTGAGTATTCTTTTAAGGATGTCATACAAGTACAATTGTTTGAAATTACCCTTAAGTGACACTTATGATATGTCATAAGACTTTGAAAGAGTTCAGTTTTGAATGGAAGATAATAAAACTCACAGTTCTCCAGAGCTGTATGATTAGAAATGTGGCTCTTGTCAATCTGGTGTTCGGTTGCCACAGAAGAAAATTCAATATTTCCAACATTCAAGATTGCAGCGAGTATACTGTATATGCTTCCAAGTTGCTGAAACACATCACAGAGACATTAGCACCATTCTCCCCTTGAGTATAGCAAGGCAGTGACCATGGCCGGGGGCAGACTAGGGAAGAAAGCTTAAGCTCCGGCATAAGAAGGTCATCCCAGAGACCACGATGTCAGACTGAGAGATCCAACTAGGCTCAGCCTCATTCACTATCTTAATTTCGGAGGTGAGCACAGTGCCTGATACCCAGTAAGTGCTTCAATTTATTTTAGGAATGCAAGTATGAATAAAACATAGAAATGAGCTCTCCTCTATGGAAGTAGAAACATCTTGGTCATTAGGCCATAGATACATCTATCCATGTGAAATGTAACTTCAGAACTTAGTGTGGTTGTTACCATATGTACATTTTCCTTGAGGCCAATTAAAAGTGAGGCTGTACGTGTGGATAAATGAGAGTTAAGATATCCCCACAATTTATTTATCTAATCACCTACTGAAGGACATCTCAATTGCTTCCAAGTTGTGGCAATTATGAATAAAGCTGCTATAAATATCCATGTGCAGGTTTTTGTGTAGACGTAGTTTTCTATTTGGGTAGATACGAAGGGGTGTGGTTGCTCAATTGTATCTCAAGAGTTATGTTTGGTTTTGTAGGAAACTGCCAAGCTGTCTTCCAAAGTGGCCGTAGCATTTGCGTTCCCACCTGCAGTGAACGAGAGTTCCTGTTGCTACACAGCCTGTCCCCTCTTGATGCTATCAGGGTCTTGGATTTGGGCCCTTCTAATAATAGATGTGTAATGATATCTCTTTGTTGTTATACTTTTTTATGTACAAAATAACATCTCTGTTGACAACCCCGAGAATGTGGCTCTGTGGCTGGTTGGTTCCTAGATCCCATTTCGTATCGAGCCCATTGACTTCCTTCCACATAGCCGGCGATGATTACAGGTTAGTGTGAGGAATGAGTAAGTGTGCTTTTCATGGTACACTATGAAAACCATGATGGGGAGAAAGTCAGGGAAAACAGATTAATACATCATCCTGTGGCTCTTTATAAATATTAGGATGTATCTGATTTATAAAACATAGTATTCCAATAATTTTTTTACAACTGATTTTGTTTAGGATGTGGAACATAAAGCTATACCACAAAGCACCTCACTC
>NW_012150285.1:9472393-9473659 GCF_000956105.1 Propithecus coquereli
CCCAGGAGGTTGAGGTTGCTGTGAGCTAGGATGACACCATGGCACTCTAGCCCGGGCAACACAGCGAGACTCTGTCTCAAAAAAAAAAAAAAAATTTGGCTTAATTTGGCTACCATTATTATATACACATTTTCAAAAGGTAGAAATTAATTGGAAGGTAACTTAGACTTCAACCTAAACAAACGTATTTGATGTACCTTCCACGACATACAACAGAAAGAGCATAAACTTACCTTAACATTCATGTACCCTCATCATCCTAGTTTCATATTTTAATTACTAAATTTTGTTAAAACTTGATGCCCGAACAAACATTTATTTAGCATTTAACATTAATTAAATTTCACGGGGAATTTAAAATTAATAACACAAACTCAGTGAACAAAATTCATTTTTGAATATAATAAACATCTTTAACCAAAAGTATTGCATGACAGGCTAATTTTTCAAGTTGATTGTTCTCCTTTGAAAATATTTTGACTATTTTGAATTTACTTTTAGCATTTGTAACAAAATATTTGTTAGTTATGTGGCTAACATTGTCAAACCCTACCTTAAACTAAATATTTTTTTCACATTGTACAAGTAACACCAGTTCATTGCAGAAATTTTACAAAGTTAATATTCTGCATTTCTTTCCTTCTAGGCATGTTTATTCCCATTATTCTGCACAAACATTTTATCTTAATATAATATCTTAAGCATTTCCCATTTTGTTCAATATTGTTTTTACGTATGATTTTAATTTGTTGCATACTGACATATATCATAATATATTAATAATTTTTAAATGATGGGATGTTTAAGTTGTTGCCATATGTTCATAATTATAAGAAAACGCTAGGATAAATATTTTAGGCATAAATCTGTGTTCATATTTTATATTATTTTCTTAGCATAGCTTGCCTAAATTCGGAAATTGATTCAAAGTATACAAACACGTTTAAATTTTTTGATATACACTACTTAACTGGTCTTCAAAAACTCTGAACCAATTACACTCCTATCAGCCAAGTGAAAAACTAATAATTTAAATACAATTTTATGGACACCAGGGATTATCATTTTTAAAATTGGCCAATTTGACAGAAAGAAAATATCTTCTTTCTATTTATTTTTAATTGGTTCCTATGAAGCTGGACATTTTTCCTTTCATATTTTTATTGGTAATTTGTGGTTCTTATTTTGTAAACTGTAATTTTTTCATTGATATGTTCATCTTTTCCTAAGACATTTAAATACAATTTTATGGACACCAGGGATTAT
>NW_012150285.1:9477375-9489274 GCF_000956105.1 Propithecus coquereli
TCCTGGCCTCAAGTGATCCTGCCAGCTCAGCTTCCCAAAGTGCTGGGATTACAGGCGTGAGCCACCACGCCCAGCTAACACTCACAATCTAATAGAAATATTCCACTTGTGTAATAAACAGAAAATAACACTATCAAATTTTTTTTTAAAAAATATAAACTACAGGAAACATACCCTCAAACAAATAAAACAATATATAATGCAAGACATGGTTATTTTCCAACATGTTGTAACACAATACCAGCCTAAAGACAATACCAAAAATAAGAATAAAATTCATTGGGCTTGAATTCTGGCATTTTTTTTTATGAGATAAATGGAGACTTTTGTACAGATTCTTAAGGGGATTTGGGGAACTTTCAAGTGTGGTGGTGGTTGATGGCTCTGGTTCTATTTTATATCTAATTTAATTTAAAATATATGGTTTTTTTCTTGATATGGATGTTACCAATACAGCAAGTATAAAACTATGGTCTATGAACTTGGAAGTGTGAAAAACAATGTAGAATTCCATCATCAAGTATAAGGGACTGATTAGATCCAATTAAATAGTAAAGAGGTTTGGCCAAGGTCGCTGGTGCCAAACCCAAATCTGCATAAAAATTGTTCAAAGAGGTTGTGATGAAAATAGGGTAGGAGTAACACCTGGAAGCTGCCCAGGGGGATGTGTGATACACTGGGTCACACAACTACACACCAGCTGAAAGGCACAGCTTCGATTTCCCCACCCACAGAGAGGAGAGAGTACAGCTAGAGGATAGATCCTGATATGCAGCTTGGATTAAATGACCCTAAATCAGTGATTCTCAAATGTCGAGGGGGGTGAGTCTCTCCCTAGAGGACATCTGGCAATGTCTGGAGACATTTTTTGGTTGTCACAAATGGGGCTGGGTTGCTACTGGCATGTAGTGGGCAGAGGTCAAGGACTCTGCTCAATATTCTACATTGCACAGGAGAAACCCCACGGCAAAGAATTATCTGGCCCCAAATATAAACAGTGCTGAGTTAGAGAAACCCTGTCCCAGAAATATGTAGAATCTAGATCCTTGACAAAGTCTCAAAATTCTCTGTGTCAAAGAATGGTCTAGAACTTTCAGTCTCAGCTCAGAACCTTAGGTAAAAGTACAAATAAGAATAGAGGTGTTGAAGTAAACTAAGTATATAATATCTGTTGTGGGTTAAATTGTGTACACCCCAAAATTGGTATGTTGAAGTCCTAAGCCCCAGTACTCAGAATGTGATCTTACTGGGACGCAGGATCATCGCAGATGCAAAGAGTTAGGTCGAGATGAGGTCATGCTGGAGCAGGATGGGCCCCTAACCCAATATCCTGGTGTCCTTTGAAAAGAACACCACGTGAAGTGACAGACACACACACAGGGAGAACCCCACGCCAGACGAATGGAGGCAGAGATTGGGGTGGTGGATCTGCAGTACAAAGACCACCAATGATTGCCAGGGAAACACAGAAACCAGGAGAGAAGCATAGAGCAGACTTTCCCCACCAGCCCTCGGAGGGAACAAACTCTGCTGACATCCTGATCTCGGACTTCCAGACTCCTGTACTGTGAACAATAAATTTCTGCTGTTTGAGCCACTCAGCTTGTGACACTTTGTTCAGCAGCCCTAGCAAACTAGTCCAGTATCAATATTTCTTTGTTAAATTCATGAAGAAGATATGTAATCTTGGGATAATCAATGTGTTTATTCCTACACGTTTGAAACCTTTACGATGGTATTTGCGACATAGTAAAGATCGTAGTGAAGACATAGTAAATAATCTGACAGTTAGTCTTGTGACTTCAACTTAAATGCTTATTTGACATTACACTTATGGTTTTAATTTCAAAGCTGAAACAAAGTTTGATTGCAAATTGCATTCGAATGTATAAGATAACTTGATTTATGACATTAATAATTTTAAATTATAAGATTTTCAATGCTAATAAGTTGCAGTGCTTAAGAAGATTTAGTTACGTGATTAGAAAGTTTAGAAAGCACTTATCAGCCCTTGGGACCCTGCTCTGTCAGTCATTTGGAGTGTTCCAAAGACTGAGATGTACTAAATTTTATATAGGTTCAGGCATTTAAGAGAATTTAATTAATTATGTTTGGTTGGGGCAATTTAATATTATATTTATGAGTTAAGTGAACAAAGAACAGCTGGCAAAGTTTTTTCTATTCTTATACAAAGACGATTAGATTCACAAATTGAATAAAAAGATGTGTAGCAGAACTTAAAAGCTTTAGGGAACAACTAGGTACAGGTACTTGGTTTCAAAATCGTTAATCTGTACATTGAATTAATCAAAGATAAGCAACTGTAAATAGTTCTTTCTGAGCACAAATATGCCTTCTTTGCACATTAAAAGCAACTAACAGGTGAACCACCCGCATTAGTTTCATTAGTTTCTCTGTCAGGGTCAGGGTCATGTCCAGACTCATGAATGTGATCAGGGCACGCCATCCTAACTGGTCTCTTGCCTTTGGTCTTACTGCTCTCCCAACCGTTCCACATGGCCGTCGGGGTGATTTTTCTAGCAGGCAAATCAGATCATCTTCTGTCTCCAATTAAAACCTTCCATGGCCCCTACTCCCTTAGGGATGAAGTTCCAGCTCCTCACCGAGGCACACAAGGGAGGGTTCTGCAGCTTCCTGTGTTGATGTGTCTCTGCACTGTCATTTCCAGCTACTTTCCTCCCACATGTTCCAGCAGCCAAACTCCTCGTAGCTTCCCAAGAATTCCACATTATTTTCTTCCTTCATTTCTGGATTATGCTGGGTGTTTTTTGTTTTTTTTCTTTTTCTTTTACCATTCTTCACACATAATCTCTTCTTTGAATCTTTCACTGATCAACCCAGACTTCATGTTTCTGTAACATTCTCTGTTTGTTATCACAGAATTGACTACCTTTAATTGAAACCATGCCTAGTATACATTTCTTCTACCAGATTATAAATTTATCGAGGACAGAGACTATGACTAATTCCTATCTCCTAATTTTTAGCACAGGGCCTGGTACACCGGTGGCACTCAATAAATGCTTGTCAAATCGTTTTCTTTTGTGTCAGTCAATTGACAGCAAAATTTCCTTTGCTTTCAAAACAGAATCTCTCTTGTTTGTCTTATATGTACATAAGTCTCTTAGTCTGTGCTCATGATTTCTATTAATACTTGTCTTTCTCAAAATTTTTTCTTAATCTAAATGTCCCCTTTGTTTGGTGCCAAGCTTTGCATCCTGAGTTATTACTTAGATTTTATGAGAACAACAAGACCCCACTAAGCCAAGCTGTTCTTTTCCAAAAGCCGATTAACTCCTCCAAGTGGCAGAGCCCTGTGGTTGGACAAGGTGTGACCCCCTTTCTCTGATTTTGTTCTGGGAGTGGGAGCTACAGCCCGTGCTGGATGGACTGAGATTGGTGCACAGAGCCCTTCTGGTGACATGCAGTGAGTCCTTTCTTAGGGCCCCAACCCACACTGGATGCCTAATTGAAAGCCATGCAAGACAATGGTGGAAAAAGGGACAATGCCTGGACCGCAAACTACGTGGAGGTCACCACGGGCCAGGATGCAGTGGCCAGGATGAAGTGGGGGAGGAGGCAGGCTGGGGCGAGTGCCTGGGACAGGATGTGATCGGAGCTCACATACCAGGCAAACAGCAACTGATGGGAGAAAAGGAGCTGCTCTGTAATCAGCATTTGCAGCTGTTTGTATATAAGGGATATTAATATGTCCTCTATTCTTAGGTTGAATTCTGCAGACACTTAAAGCAATAAAATGACATGAGCAATCTGCAAAGACTAAGAGGAAATTAAATGGCCCTCCTCAATTTGAGTCATAAAATCACAGATAGTGAGAGATGGAAATGAGTCAGAAATTAACCATCCCTGTCCCTTCCTTTTACTGGTAAAGAACCTTAGAACAGAGAGGCTTAGGTGTCGGTTTAGCTATTGGCACACAGCCAGAGACGAGCAGTGCCGAGGACTTTGGCCCAGGGACCTCGGCTCCCCAGCACAGAATTATGTTTATTTTACCAACTGCCCCTCAGGTCCCATCATTCAGTTCCAGTCATCAATGTTGGGAGAATCATTACATTCTGAAATTGTAACTTGTTTTATGCTTTTTGAATGAAAACAACAACTAGGTGTCAAATTATTATTTTTAAATCATTATAAATGACTAACCAAAAGTGACACATACACCCCTTCCATCCTGACCAAAATCAATTTTTTAAAATGAGGTGAGAGTATTTCATGGAAATTCAATGTTTTGTGTGATACTTTCAGATACTTAATTTTTTTCACAAATACTATTTGATCATCACTAAAGTTATAATCGATAATCTAAAGAAAACATGCTAGATTGTGATTTTAGACTATCTTAAGAAATGTAAGCAAAATAAAAATAGAAAAATGCCATTCTCATCTTAGACATGAGACATGACTTTGTGCAAAAAAAAGCACAAAAATTCCTGTATTACATGGTAAAAATTGTCTCTAAATGAGACACGCTGCTCATTGAATCATCTAACTACCATGAATCATCAAGCTACCAATCATGTATTTTAAAATTACAGCAGGAAAATGGCTTAGGAAATCATATGGTTTAAAAGTTTTAAGAGTTTTCCAATTTGTGTTATTTTTAGAATATCTGATTTTGATTTGCCTGTCATTCCTTTGGATTGTGCTGAATCACAAACGCACAGGTGAATTGTAAACTCTGGAGACATTTAAAGTGACACACACACTGTGGGTGCTGTCAACACCAACGAGAGGAAGATGGGGGAGGGAAGGAGAGAGAAAGAGTGACTGTATATTGGAAAGTCACCAAAGTCGTGCTGCAGTAAACTGTGAAGGCAGCATGCCGTGCCGGGAGGATGTGAGAATCATACCACTTCACTTGATATTGAAAGCTGCCTCTTTCCAAAATGAAAGAGCTACTGACAAAGACCATATCCAAGAAAGAGGTCTTGGATAAGTAAGAGGGCATAACAACAAAAACAACAACAACAACAACAACAAAAAATAGGACTGGGACAAAAAGGAAGTAAACACCCATTGGGTTTAATTCTACCATCTTCAAACTGGGACAGTCTGCCCTGTTAACTCCCCCAGTCTCTGGTTTTAGATGGAAGACGACCACACCTTAGGAAAATCACCTTGAATTGGACTAAAAGTCTTCACAAAATATCTAGCAGTGGTTGTTCTTCAGCTCCAAGAACAGATGTTACACTTTCCTTTATCCTAAGTTACGTGTTTAGCTGTTCCATAAACACTGAGTATGTTTAAATTTGGAATATACGATTTGAAATAAATGAATTATATTTGTCAGTAGATGCTAACTGCAAAACTGGTTTCATTTTCATGTTACTAAACATTGCTCCACCAAGCAGGAGGAAGGAGCTGAGCCATATGTAAGTGAAACATTGCCACTAATGAGGGGGACTTAGAAGTAAACAAACCAATTAAAAATGATTCCTTGCTTCTAAGATAGCAACCTCTCCGGGAGGGACTGGGTAGGAAGCAGATCAGCTCTGCCGATGACAAAAAGCAGGGAAAAGAACTACAAACAGGCCCGGCTCCTGGTCTCAAGCAGGAGCTGCTCTGGTTGTTGCATGACGTCCTTCAAGTTTGGGGGATGCCCTGCGATCCAACTGGCCTCTCCTGTTTCCCCCTAACCAGGCATCCAACAGGGCCAGACCACAGTCCAAAAGGAGCATCTACCACTAGCAACACTGATCTTATGATCAAGGATTGAGGAAAAGGGTGGATGCTGCTTTTTTCTTTATTCTATATGCTCCCCTCCCCCATCAGGGTTGATTTTGAAGGGTGTTGTCTCCTTGCTTGGAAAAATCGCAAGCAGGGCCAGTGCAGCAGAGATGACAGACACGTAGCGCTTCCATGCAAGCAGCTTTGATTACAGGCTTTTCAGTCTAGGAAGCAAAAGCACATTTCCTGAGGGGAAACAGGGCTATCTCCATGAGTGGAGAAGACCCTAGTTTTACCACACTTCTACTTTTATTAATATGTCTACACCTTATGATATGCTAAATGGTAGGTGGAATAGTCATTATTTTCCTGGGAAAGGGCAGAGAGTTCTTAGAGCTAAGAGCCCTCCTCAATTTTAGCCATATAGGGTAAGTTCCAGGGGTTGCCAAGATAGTTGTAAACTGTCAAGGTGCTGATGGGTGTGATTTTTACTATGCTAATATATATTAATGGAGAAAAGGTTACCTTTGGACATGAGCTCCTAGTTTCTGTGCATGCTCCTGGCTGGGAAAAGTCCCTAATCTCAAGTTCATGCTATTGCGGGTTTGGTTCTAAATGCTCATTGGCCTCCTCATTTTTGCCCCCCTCCTCTTTTCCTGTGGTTGGCGCTGCCAGCCTGCACCTGTCCCTGATCCCCCACCCCCAATAAATTGGCTCTGCTTTAAGAGCCAAGATACCCTGGGGGCTAAAGTCAGCCGGTCTCCATAAGTACAAGCTGTGGGAGAGGTGAGCGCCAAGTTAGGGAGAGGCTGGGGAGGGGGGGGCGGTGAAGGGAAGCAACCTAAAGGGAGGGGCCAGATCTGAAACTGAATTTTGGCAGTGGGAAGGGACAAAGATGAACCCAGAAGATGCCCTGGGAAGTCATGTCCAGGAAAGGGTTGCCCTAACTAGTAAAAGATTCAAGTGGTCACCTATGATTGATATCTATGATTGATGCCCGGGGCTTCGGAATTACAGCATAAGAATGAATGGAATCTCCTTGGAGCTTCTCTGTCTCCCTAGGTAGTTTGTTGGCTGTCTCTGGGTGGGGGCCATTTATCGCTTGGAATGTGGCTGAAGCTTATGCCTTCTGAGTCAGGAAGTTTCTTCCCCAGAATGGAAGCCACTACAAACATTTATCCCACTAGTATTAAAAATATCTATTTTCCAGAAACATTTCAGGGCCATCTCTGACTCCAGATGCTACAGTTGAGATCTCGTTCCAAAAAGGCAGTCAGGTAAGGCCAGCAGCACAGATTTCAGCATGATGCGAGTCCACCCGCTCATGGCATGTACAAGGGTGTACACCGCGGCCCCCTTCACATGAGGTATCCACCATGAGTTCTACGTGCTTGGTGATGTCCCAGTTGTTCAGCTCCCACCCATTCCTCACCATTTCCTCCCAACTCTCAAAGGATGCTATTGGCAAATTCTCCCATCCTCACATGTCGATCTAGTCATCCTGCCGACTTTTCTGGGCTGCTTCTTTTATTTGGAGCGGGGACGAAGAAGGTATGAGATTCACATATTGGCCACTTTAAGAACCATGCCCTGTCTCACTGGGAGAAAGTTCTTCCCAATAACAAATTACAGCTAAGAGCAAAGTCTGAAAGCCTCTCTGAAAGCCTTTACAGAGATCTTATTAAATGATGGATTTTTGTTCTTTTTTATAGCTTAAAAGCCATCTAATGCTTCAACAGAGAGAAGGGCCCCATTCGTCTCCTTTCTGCCCTAGAGACCACAGAGCCATTGGGTTCCCAGTTTACGGCTGCAGTTTAGTAGTTAAAGAGTGAACAGCCTGAATTGTCAGCCTGCAGTTCAAGGTAGGGTCCATGAATCAGTGGAGAGAATGCATCAGTCAGAAATGAAGATGGCCAAGTTGGAGCTGCTGCCTTCTAACCCAAAAAGTTACCCAAGTTGAGCTCTGGACTTTTCGTGAATAATATATTTGCCTAAGGATGCATTCAATCTAGGCCTGCCATTGAGTCTAGAGTATAGCTTCCCTCTTGTCCTTATAATTCACAATGTTCTGGCAAAAACTGAGAATTGTTTGGGGAAGTCACTGTAATCGCTCCCCCTCTGGTCCCAAGAGAAGTTAATTCTCCTTGTTTGGTCCTGGAAACAGCCTTCTAAGTACTCACTGCCCCCTCAATCTCTCTCACCTACTCGTCCCTACAACCAATTAATCCATCCAGAAACAGAGTAGCAACGTTTATTCAGAACTCAAGGAGGAACCCTAAGTTCTGGGCCTGTAAAAGCAGCCAGGAAACCGTCTCCCCAACAAATCTGAATTCCTCTTGGCCATGGAGGCCACACTAGAAAAATGTACTCCAAAAGTTGAAATGTTTCACAATAATCATTACTTTGACTATGACACACCAGATTTCAGTAGTCTCTCCTTATCTGTGGGGGATACCTTGCAAGACCCCCAGTGGATGCCTAAACCGTGAATAACCCTATACACATGTACTATGTTTTTTTCCATCTGATAACTGAGACAGCTACTAAGTGGCTAAGGGGCAGATAGTGTATACAGCGCAAAGGGATGATTCACGTCCTGAGCAGGATGGAGTGGGACGGTATGAGATTTCATCATGCTACTCAGAAACACATGCAATTTAAAATTTATGAATTGTTTATTTCTGGAATTTTTCATTTAATATTTTCAGACGGTAGTTGACCACAGGTAACTGAAACTATGGAAAGTGAAACTGCACGTAACGGGAGACTACTGTACTCTAAATATTCATTGCTATAGATACTGTCTGGTTTGTAAGCTAAATCTAACAAAGTTCATTTTATAGTAATTTTGATTTTTCATTTCTTAGGATGGCCAACTTGTCATATCATTCGTCTACATTTTCCATTCTTACAAGGATTGCACAAAACAAAATCTTTCTTACAAAAAGTCCCTGTTAAGATAGCTCGTAACTTGGAACTCCATCTAAATCTATGCATTCCTGTTCTGTCAAATACCTGTCTGGAACAACTCTGGGTTATAATGTTAGCTTTGGGGAGATGGATCACTGAAGATCTCTAGGACCCTGACGGACAAAGATGACCCTGGATTTACCTAAACCTCCCCCATAACATAGGGCTCTAATTCCAAATTCAAAGAAAAGCCATTTATCTGTCCTTCTCCAACCTCACCCAGTTGGCAGAGATCACGCTTCATTTCCTGGGGGCAAGGTCTTGAAAATATCCCTCTCACCTGCCCACAGGCTGCAGCAGGGAGGCTAAGATGAAACCAAGAGCTTTCAAAGAGAAGGCAAGACGGAGAGACTCCTAACACCAGAGCTGCCAACAGCGTAAGTTCCATATTTGGAGAAAATGCACTTAGCAAACTTTTCTCTATGCCAAGAATACTTACGTGTTTAGAAATATTATTTTCTGGCAAGCAAATGGAACACATGACCGAAAGTTATTGTTAGTAGCCTTCCATTTTAGAAAGGAGTCAATGGTGCCTTAAAAGTGGGCTACAAAATCAGTAGATTGAATAACTTCACAGCACATAGTTTGAATGGTTTTTGCAAAGTTTCACTTCTATCAGCATTTCTACATTTTATATCCTGCTGATAACATTTTCTAAATTTTCTGAGAATTAGGCATTTTTTTTTTTTAGCTTAAGCTCTTAGTAGAGATCTGATAATCCCAGGAATCTAGTAAACTTCTTAAGCAGAAACATTAATTGCTTAAAGCTGCAAGAGTGTCATTTATAAAAATGAAATGAAAATTCAACAAATTTCACATTACTTTATTAGAGGAGTTCATCTAAAAGTCCGATTTATATTCAGAGTGAAATCTTTTATTACACGATCTGAACACAGAAAACAATAAACTGCTAAGAGCAAAGTTTGAAAGCTTCTCTAAAAGCCTTCAGGAGTCCCTATTAAACAAGATACTTTGTTAGAAAAATAAAAAAATACAACCTATGGGACAGAAGGAAATTTTTATTACTCAGGGATAAATTTCTAGCCTTAAATGCCTTCATTATTAAATAAGAAAATGAAGACATAGAGGAACCAAGTGTTCTCTTTAAGAAAAAGATCAAATCAAATGACTAAATTGTAATAAAAATGTAAAAATAAAATTGAAACCAATAATGCAGATAATGAAAAAATTTATAGGATGGCTTAAGTGCATCCAATAAAAGCTGCTGTTTTCTTTTTTCTTTTCTTTTTTTTTTTAAAGATTGAAAACCCCTTGTAAGCCCAATTAAAGATAAAAGAGAACAAGGCCGGAAAGTACATATGATTAGAACAGGAAAGGAAACAAAGCCAGAGATACAGGGTAAATATAAAGTATTATAAGAAAACTCAGCAAGCAAATCTATGGCATGAGATTTGATAATAATTTCTTAGCAAAATACAAATAACCCAAATAGAAAATAGAAATTTGAATACATAATTAACATAGAAGACTCAGAAAGGTGATTAAAGACTCAATATCAAAAAGGCCCCAGGACCAGAGGCATGTAGAGCTGAGTTTTACCTAATCTTTTTTTTTTTTATTTCTTAATTCTAAGCTTTAAGAGCCATTGTCCTCGATCTTCTCTAATGGTGAGAATCATGCTTATCACAATAGATAAATCTCATTGATCAGTACAGGGTGTTCCAAAAGTCACCATACATAGGGAAAATGGGAAATCGTAGCTAAATGTACCTTTATTTACGAAATATTCATTACAAAATTTTTCCTTTGTATGGAGACTTTTGGAATACCCTGTAAATAGATGCAAAAATTCCAAGTAAAACACTAGTCCATATATCCAGAAATTTATCACAAAAGTCATTCAGTTTAACTATATTGGGTTTATTCCAAAGATGTAAGGATACTTAAATATTAAGGAATCTATCAACGTAATAAGAGATATCAATAAACTGCTTAGGAAAAAAATATGATTATATCAATAGTTGCTCAAAAAACATTTGGTAAAATTCAGCAGAATTCCTAATAACAAAGGTAAGTAAAATAGTAATAAAAGAAAATTGATTACGATAAATATTCTTTTTTTTTTTTTTTTGAGACAGAGTCTCACTCTGTTGCCCGGAGAAGAGTGCCGTGGCATCAGCCTAGCTCACAGCAACCTCAAACTCCTGGGCTCAAGCAATCCTCCTGCCTCAGCCTCCCGAGTAGCTGGGACTACAGACAGGCGCCACCATGCCCGGCTAATTTTTTCTATTTAGATTTTTGGTTGTCCACATAATTTCTTTCTATTTTTAGTAGAGACAGGGTCTCGCTCTTGCTCAGAGTTGGTCTCGAACCCCTGACCTTGAGCGATCCACCTGCCTCGGCCTCCTAGAGTGCTAGGATTACAGGCGTGAGCCACTGCGCCCGGCCATGATAAATATTCTTTATCAAAAATATTAGCAGAACACTAAAACCATTTCACTTAAAATCAGAAACTAGACAGAGAGGCAAACTATAATCATTGTTACTTAATGTTGACTTAGACTAGTCTTAGATGTTTTAAGGACACAAAAGAAAAAGAAATGACTGACATAAGAAAAAAGGGGTAAAACTATTCTTTTTGCTGATGAAATGATTATATATGTAGAAGATTCTACCAATGGAAAAAGTATTACATTTAGAACAAAAACCATAACAGTTATAAATACATTTAAAAATAAGGCACAAGTTCTGCATGAATAAAACTATAGATTATTATTAAAAACTCAAAATAACATCTAAACAAATGGAAAGGCATATCAAAAACCGTAAGTCATCTCATAATTTGGGCTGAAAAAATATAATGTCATACAAATGACAGTGCTCCCAAAATTGATGTGTAAATTTAATGCAATTCTAATTGGAATTCCAACTGGGGTTCTGGGAATGGAATAATTTGATCTTAAAGTTTATATGGCCAAACAACTGCTATATGATAGCTAAGAAAAGTATGGAGAAGGAGAAAGTGAGATTAGGATTTGCCTTACCAGATAGGATGCCTTACTAGAAAAACATAGATTCAAACCATTGTAATCAAGTCAACAGAATGTTGCTATAGAGATAGAAAGCATAGATTAGTGGATAAAACAGAGGTATCAGAAATAGATTCCAGGCCGGGCGCGGTGGCTCACGCCTGTAATCCCAGCACTCTGGGAGGCCGAGGCGGGCGGATTGTTTGAGCTCAGGAGTTCGAGACCAGCCT
>NW_012150285.1:9489784-9503017 GCF_000956105.1 Propithecus coquereli
GTAAACAATATAACAAAAGGAAGTCACAGACAAGTCATATAACTGGAAACATTTATAACACAAATGATAGAGAAATATAATGTCTACAACATTCAATGAGCACTCCCAAATTGGCATAAGGCATAGAAATAATTCAATAAAAAGGGCAACATATATAAATATACAATTCATAAATATAAACCTAAGCAGCTGGCAAACAAATGGAAAGATGTTCAAATATACTATTAGTCAAGGATGTGCAAACTTGAAATGAGATGTGACTTTCACCCATCAGACTAGCAAACGTTTAAAAAGCTACAACATATTGCTGGCAGGAATGAGTGGGGAAAGAGTATTCACATGCATTGTTGGTGGAATGTGAAATGTTACAGAATTATTGGAAGGCAATGTTGCAATTTCTATTCAAAATTAAAATACATATACCTTTGAACCCAGCAGTAGCATTACCAGGAACCTATCCCATAGAAAGAAAAGATCTGGAAACATTAATAGTTGTATGCCCAGTCATAGCTGAATGGCTGAATAAACTATGGTAGTACATACCATAGGACACTATATTACCTTTCAAAGAAGTGATTCAGTGACATTCTAGGTGATTTGAAGGGATTTTTATAGATATTGCTGAGTAGGAAAAATCAGATGTAAAGAAGTGTATATAATATAATTCCATATTAATAAAACAATGACCGCCTCTCCAGATATATGCAATGTACATATTTGCAACTGTGTGTGTGTGTGTGTGTGTGTGTGTGTGTGGGTGGGTGGGTGTGTGTGTGTAGGGGGGTGTCTACCAGCAGGACGCTAGGAGCGGGGAGATAAATATGGAATATTGGGCTATATATACTGGGTTGTTAACATCCATTTGCTGAGGGGAGAGAAAGAGAACAGATGTGGATGAAAGGGAGTGAGATGGGGAAGAGAAAGCTGAGCAAAAAAGAAGCTTTTAAAAAATCTGCACTAGAAATTGACAATCTTTAAAAAGAAGAACAAAGTTGGAGGACTCACACTTTGCAATTTCAAAACTTACTACAAAGCTTTTACCACAGTAATCAAGTGTGGTACTGGCTTAAGGATAGACATATAAATCAATGCAACAGAACTGAGAGTCCAGAAATAAACCTATACATTTGTAGTCAACTGACTTTTGACCATGATGCCAAGAACATTCAGTGGGGAAAGAAAATTCTTTTTAACAAATGGTACTGGTACACTGGATACCCACAAGCAAAAGAACGAAGCTGGACCCCTACCTCACACTATACACAAAAATTAACTTAAAATGGAATAATGACATAAATTTAAGAGCTAAAACTGTACAACTCTTAGAAGAAAGCTTAGGCATTTGTGACTCTGGATTAGGCAATGGTTTCTTATGTGACACTAAAATCATAAGCAACAAAAGAAAAAATGGATAAATTGAACATCATAAAATTTAAAAACTTTTGTGCTTCAAAAGACTTTTCACTTTTCAAGAAAGTAAAAAGACAACAAAGGGGAGACAATTTTTGCAAATCATATATCTGATTGGGGCTAGTACCTAGAATATGAAGTATTCTTATAACTCAACAATAAAAAGACAAATAACCCAATTAAAAAATAGGCAAAATATCTGAGTAGGCATTTCTCCAAAGAAGATATACAAATGACCAATAAGTACATGAAAAGAAGTTTAGCATCATAAGTCATTAGGGAAATTCAAAGCAAAACCATCAGGAGATACAACTTCATATCCACTAGAATGCCTATAATCAAAAAGACAGATAACAGTAAATATTGGTGAAGATGGGGAGAGACTGGAACCTTCATACAGGCTAGTGAGAATGTAAAATGATGCAGCCACTTTGGGAAACAGTCTGGCAATTCCTGAAAAGGTTAAACACAGGAGTTACCCTCTGATCCAGCAATTCCATTACTAGGTGTATACCAAAGAGGAATGAAAACTTATGTCTGCACAAAAACGTGTACATTAGTGTTCATAGAAGCATTATTCATAATAGCTGAAAAGTGGAAACAACCCAAATGTCCATCGACCAATGCATGGAAAAATAACATGAGGTCTATCCATTAAATGGAATATTATTCAAGGATAAAAAAATGCAGTTCTGATACATGTTACAACATGGATGAACCTTGAAAACATTAGGCTGAGTGAGAGAAGCCAGTCACAAAGGACCACATATTTATTATATGACCCCATGTATGTGAAATGTCCAGAATAAGTAGATTTATAGTGATAGAAAGTAGGGCTGAACTCGGAACAGGAAGTAACCGCTAATTGCTACCATGTTTCTTTTTGAAGAGAAAAATTTAGAACATGAAAATATTCTAAAAATGATTATGGTGACAGATACACAACTCTATGAATATAAAAAAAATCACTGAAATGTACACTTTAAATGGGTGGACTGTATGGTATATCAATTAATAAAATTATAAAAAAGACTGCACTAAAAATAACATGTACATGTATGAATTTTTGTAAAATTTTTTTATATATGTGGGAGATGTAAGTATAAGTAAAATCAAATACTAAGAACAAAAACAAATTCATTTATATCTCAGGGCCACTATTTCTTCATCTATGAAGTAAATATTATATTTCTAGCTATTTTATAAGGTTGTTTAAATCCATGTAAAGCACTTAGTCTGGCTTATATTAATCACTCAATACATGCTAACTCGTACCCTTAGCAATGATAAAAAGATACTTCCTAAAGAGGTTCAAATGTCTTTCCTACTTACCTCCATCGTAAAACCTATGATTTTGAAACATTGCTCAATTAATTCATACTGGGACTTATAGAAACTATTATTCATCATGTCCTGTACTGTTCTGAGGTGGTCATTTTGTAGGTACCTGAAAAAATATGAAAGAAAGGGTAAAAATCTAAAATTAAGTGGAAAGTGGAAGTATTATTTATGAAAGTACAAACTGGTGCATTACCTGGGAGGCTTGTTTTCAGGCAATTTGTAATGGGCTAGTTTCTTCTTTTCAGCTAAACCAGCATAAATGTAGTAAAAAATATGAAAATTTTTTTCTCCACTGAAAAAAGAAGACATTTTCCATAAGGAGGTTAGTAAGAATACATATTGATGGCTAAAATTACTCAGCAATAAGTTTATTAAATCAACAACTGTGAGTGCTGATGAGGGTTTACTGAGTGCCGCAGTTTGGCTTTCTGTGGTTGCTGTTGTTGTCATTATTTTCAGCAACCACTGTCATTAAATTCCAGACACCATAATAATCACTTTATATGAATCATTCGATATATATTTATGACTGAGTTCCAGGCATTGTTCCAGGCACTGGGGAGATAGCATCAGCAAAACAGTCAAAAATCCCTAAGTTCTTAGAGTTTACATGCCAGCGCAGCAGACAGAAAAAGAAACAATAATTAATATATAGCATACCAGACCAGACGGTGATAAGTGCTACGTTATCTCATGAGCCCACCATGACTCCCTGAGGTAGGCATGCTTTTCCCATTTTACATACAAGGAAACTGAGGCTCAGAGCTGCCAATCTCCCCAAAGTCACAGAGTTGATGACTATGCTGCATTCAAACCAGGTCTACTGGATGCCAAAGCCCATGTCTTTAACCACCTTTCTCATTAACCTTCTGAGGCTCAGTTTTCTCACTTATATGAGGAATCTCTTATCTTGTAAGCCTCGAATTCCAGGATTCTAATATTCTAAGTAGTATAAACAGTGTTTCCCAGTCGCTGGAATAATGCCACGGAAGGAACATGGATCACAGCAGGCCAGTCTCCCACTCAGGACATTCCACAGCATAATTGGCGGAGCCTCGGGATCGGCCTCTCCTGCCTCCCTCATGTCTTCCTTTTGCTCTGGTGAGCTCTGGGAGCAGACCACACTTTCCAGCTCCATTCCGAAATAGCGGAGGACGATGCCCCTGCTTGCAGTTTCCCTGTCTCCACTGCCCCTTCTTTGGCCCTGCCTTGCCTCCTTCCACTCTCGATGACTCTAGTGGCCCTTTGGGAGACCCTGGGGTTTGCATTTCCTGACGGCATTCCCACTGGATCCCCCTCTTTTTTAGGGTGGTCCTAAATTATCACCAGGCTCCCAGGCTGCAGTTGGGGCAGGGGAGGGTTCCTCTTGCAGGGGTTAAATGAATTGTAACATCTCAAACCCGAAGGCCTTGCCATCGCCATTCCTTTCTATTATTATTAATACTTCTCTTTCAATTAGTATAAAACTCTCACCCCAACACACAGCTCTGGAGGTGGCCCCAGGGCTTGGGTCAGGAGACATGGAGCTGTCGCTGTGGCTATGCCCTTCCTGCCACACTCAGCAGTGGCCCAAGCTGTGCCCAGGGTCCCCCCAATCATCCTCCAGGTGGAAACTCCAGGGGCAGCTGGTCTCCCCTCACCCGCTCCACAACTTTTATCAGCAAACTTAGGGGGCCAATGAAATATTTGCAGAAAAGGAATTATTATTATTAAGCTGTTTTTTTTACTTGAACAAATAAGCTTTTCCACATGACGTATATGCAATAGAAAAAAAGCCCACTTTACGATATGCATATTTCTACACAAATTATTTTACTTAATAGGTAAGTAAGAATTTAAAAACTTTCCCATGCCTTCTCCTCCTATATATTATGCAGTATAGTCTCAGTGGAGATGGCAATTTTACCTCTGCTCTCTTTAGAAATTATTTCTTCTTTCAGTACACAGACGTTTTCCTCAGGATCTATGGTAACTCAAACATATCCATATGTATTTGTTTTTCCAATAATGCAGTAAAAGATGTTAGGAGTAACATCTGTGTCTTTATTTTATAATCTCTAGTCTTTGTTCAAGGCTTTGACAAAAACCAGTAGAAGAATAACTTTTCCAGAAGCTCATTATGGGCTCCATCCAGCACACAATTCACGTAGATTTTAAATAACATGGTTAAAGGTTTGATATTTGTGCCACACTAGTGACTATTCAAGATACTCCTTTTGGTCTTTATTGAAAGTTAATAGAGATACTTAATATGAAAGTGTAGAACTTGATAAAGCGAAGAATGCAGATCTCTGTTCTTCCTTGTTAGTGTTTCAAAAGGAAAAGAGGAGTAACAGTGCGATTGATTAGTGTGCATTCTGAGTGGAGACTCTCCCGTGAATCTGGGAAGGAATGATATCGCCAGGCCTTGGAAGAGAGGTCAAATGCCCAGGAAATCCAAATCTTTCAAATAAGGGCTTGAGGTAAAATAGCATCAGAGGAAGAGAAAGTAGAGAAGTGATAATAATATGACTATAGGGATGAACTCAACACATCTTCACAAATATTTAGATGTGAAAAGTGAAGAGAGACACAGAGGTTTTACATAACCAGGAGAGAATAGTTCCATTCCAAAGGAAAGGGACTATGGGAAAAGAAATAGATTTGGAACATGTATTCGGTTGAATTGGAGACGGCAGTAGGACATTTAGGAAGTTGGAAATGGAAAATGTGAACTCAAGAGAGCGTGAGAGGTCTATCTTTGGGTATCAGCCACAGAGTGCTATCTGTTGAGGCCACGATGTCAGAAGAAACTGCAAAATGAGAGCGTACAGAGAGAAAAGAAAGGAGCTTCAAGGAAAAAATCTTTGGTAAGTACACATTTGGGGACTGCATGGATAAATCTAAGTCAATGAAGAAAAATTCAGAGAGGTGGGAGAAGAATCAGGAGAACCCAGTCATGGAGCAAAGAAAGGTGATCCACAGACGGGACATAAGGACTGGCACAACCTTTCTTCAGAACGGATCAGAGTCCCACGTCCCACGCCCCCATCTCTTCCCTGTTGCAATCACCAGTAATACTGCAACAAACACCAACATCACACAGGAGCGAGGTTAGAACAAAACTAAACATTTCGTTTAGTTCTTGTCTTTTCTCACCAGAAAATAATGAAGACTTCTCTACGACTGGCACAGCTTATAATTTGGTTTGCTTTGTTCTAATGAAATCACCCTGATTGCTCCAGCTGTCACATCTTTAACACTTAAATGATGCAATGTACAATTAGTGAAGTGACTCAGAAATGTAGACACACAAAATTAGTGGATTTCTCTGTAATTATTAGTTTACATTTACTGGGAATTGTAATTTGACAAGACCTGGAGATACTATGGGAAATATACTGACCTTCAGTGGACAAACAGAGAGTTAACGAGACAGGAAAAGAAGGTATCTCCAAAGATTACCCATCTCATGCCCTGATCCTACCTACATCAAAGCTGTGAGTAAGAAGACAGAGCACCACGGCACCCGCACTTGCCAACATGACCAGTGGTTCCAGGCCTGGACTGCCTGGGGACAGACGTGGGGTCTCAGCAAGTTACCAAATAGTATTTCTCTGACTCTGGCCCCACTCCTACTTACCGATCCTCTAGTACTCCCCAGAGTAAGTTCCACTCAGACACTCGTGGGCAGGCCCGCGTGGCTATCTCACGCTGTTCATTTGCCTTGGATCCTGGTGTCACCTTCGCAGCCAAGGCCTCTGACACCCTCAAAACTGTGGCAAAGTCCTCACAAGCGTGTGGCTTAATTCACCTATGAAACCTTTGCATCTTCAACAAAGTGGCCAACCATAAGTCTCCACTGGAAACCGAATAATGAAGCTTTGCATTCTTAAGGCCCCATGGGGTATTCATAAAATAGTGCTTTTAGTTTTTCATTTTTAATTACAGCTCCCTCCTCTTAGACTCTGTCCTGGATATCCAGTCTTCTCAGTCTCCCTCTCTTGCCACCTACCTGCTCACTCTTTGCAGATGAACTCACTTCCTACTTTCCCGAGAGACTAGAACCGATGAGTGACCGGCAAGCTTTGTACTAAGGCACACGGGGCTCTCCAGACTGTGAGCTGCGTTACCACAGGAATCCTGTCTCCTCAGCTTTATAGCTCCTGTGCCCAGTGCACAGCAGGTGCTCAGTAAATATCAGATGGATGGATGGATGGATGGATGGATGGATGGATGGTGGGCTTTGGAGTCAGAGAGATAAGAGTTCAAACTCAACTCAGTCACCTACTAGCTTTTTGACGTTAGGCAACTTATTAAAATTCTCTTAGTCTCTTTCCTCATGTATAAAAGAGACAATAACACGCTGACTAATTACATGTGACTGCCAGAATTGAAAGAGGTAGTGGCTTCAAGGTGCTTAGCACAGTGCCTGACACAGAGTAACTGCTGCATCCTGTATTGTTCCTTCCCCCACAGTGGAGAGCACCACGCCTGCCACGTGTTTAAGTCTCCTATTGAGCCCAGCAAAGTGCTAGGCACGTGAGAGCAATGCAACCGATGCTTGCCGAACTGAACTGTAGGAACAGGAGAAAACTGTGGGGGAAATAGCTATAATTTATATTTACAAGAATTATCTAGCACTGCCTACACTATGCTCATTTTCTTCTTAAAATTAAGTAACCTCTTATTAATTTTTCTTTCTTAAAATTATCATTTTTTTTAGGAAAGGATTTAAGTCAAGTTATAAGATAGTACCATCATTAGGAAAGTCATTTAAAAATAAATGTGGTCAGAGATTGAGGTGGAATGACATGGGCAGAGGCGAAAAGAGAAGTAAAGAACTAATTCTCTTAAAAGAAAGGAGCAGTTCATTAAAAAAATACTTGTCTGCTCTGGTTATTCTCTGCCTCGAAGGTCCATTCCCCACTCTGCTTTGCTTTGCTCTGTGACCCCAAAGGCCGGGCTCTATAGACAGCAGTTCCTGGGCTCCTGTGCTCTCTGGCATCCGTTTGGGTTTGGCCAATAGGAAGCACAGGCAGGAGACCGGCAAAGGGAGGAGAGAGGTTGGGTATTCATCCCCTTGCTCTCTCCCTCACTGGCTGCGTCCCTGTAAGGCCACAGCTCCCAACAGGCAGCCCTGCTCCGTGGCTGCAGGTCAAACCAGCTCTGGAGCCCTCTCCTTCCCCCTGCCCTTCCCCCTGCCCTTCCCCCTGCCCTTCCCCTTGCCCTTCCCCCTGCCCTTCCCTCTTCCAGCAGAGCTGTGGTTCCCCACCCTCCTTAGTCCGTGGGCGTCTCCCCATTCATTCTTGTTTCTTCAATGCCCCTTTGACGTCTGTAAATAATTTTCTTAGTTAACCCTTCCAACTTGCTCTTTCCTTTCACTGCCCTGATTGATACAGTGCATTTATAACAAACATATAATTAAATAATGTACCTACTAAGAATTCTTCTACCACATGCCTGATATTTCCACTTTTATAGGTCACAAAAAGCTTCTCTAGAATTTAAAAATGCAATTCCAATTAAGTAAAAGAAAAAGACAGATACAAAAATGGAAAACTGGTTTCACTATCAATTATCAAGTAGCTGTATTCAAATTATAATTGAGTTGTATTCCAGCGTGACTGTGAATTTAGAACTTGGAGAGCTTTTCTCCAATAAACAGTGTTGTAAAACTCGAACAGATCTTTAGGCCAGCTGGAGAAAAAAACCTTAATTAATGCATAACATGCCTTAAACATAATCCCAATTATGTTATTTCTTAGAATACATCCTGTGATATTTCAATAAGCATTAACGAGATTATTAGTATGGTTTCAAAGCCAGGGTCTCACTATGTAACTCCAGAGGGTACGAGTCACATGACATTCTATGTGAATGGTGTCCCTGCGCATAACTCCACGGAACACACTGTGAATGATGTGCCTTGACGTTGTGCAACATATCAACAAGTTACTCTCAAGTAGTTCTCCCCACAGGCCTGAAGGAGAGGCTCACACAATTATGAGAGCAGAACGAATAGTTTTGAGAGTCAGGTAAGACCCTGAGATTCTTCTAGGTACAGGTGACGAAGGTGCTGACATGCACGTCCACTAAGTTCTGAGTGCTCAAAACACACATCAGTAAATAGTAGCTGCTGTTTATTGAACATCTTTGAAATCCCAAGTACTGTGCTAGATGTTATTTCTCATCTTCACAACAATCAACACTACTACTACTACTAATGGCTTAAACTTACGGGGTTTATTTTGTCCCTTGTGTATAAACATGGGAAGAATAGAATTAGTACAAAGGTCTATCTATATACACTAGCATTTAAAAAGAAAGAAAGAAAGAAAAAAAAAAGACTTAGTTAATCTAATTATCTAAACTTCACATTAATTTTGCATAGAGAAACATATTCTTTCCTACTTCAGAGCTTGCTTGAATTTACTTTGTTAGTATCTTTATGATAGGCTTAGGTTTTCTACCTGGTAGCATAAATTTTAGGTTATTTATTAATTCCTCTGCTGGATGTAACATACATGAGAGTAAGGCAGTGTTGAGAGATCTCTTTGTTTCTAATGGTAAATGCCTTGCACATAGCAGGTGATCAATAAAATTTTGTTGTATGAGAAAGACATTTTACTATTAAACCAGAAATGTTATCTTTGCTTATGTTTTCCCCCAAGTAAGAGATATTTGACAGGAACTTACATAGCTTGGTGGATAACTCGAGATTTTTCCAGAAGATATTCAGAAATCTGTGCTCCCACCACAGCTCCAGAAGAGGTAAATTTCATTTCTAAGTATTTTCCAAATCGGCTGGAGTTGTCATTTATAATAGTGCAGGCATTGCCAAACGCTTCTACCAAATTGTTCACTTGTAAAATCTTCTCTTGCAGGGTTCTGTTATTAGCCTAGAGAGAAAATGTCAAGATATAAAAAAAGTTAAAAAATTAATTTTATATATAATAACATGTCTCTTTTTCAGTAAGCACTTTATGTAGACATAAACGAACAAGAGCATGTTCTGGGTATACTGCCAGATGTTACAACCTGGTCTATTTTCCCCTTCCTGTGTGCATTCACTCACTCGTTCTCTTTAAAGGTGGCAAAGACATATTCTATATTTTTCTATTCAAATATAGTTCCGTTCAGTGCCTAATTTACAAATACAATTTGTAAGCAGTCTACGCAGACTGAGGCACACCTGTCATTTTGTCCTTCTTCCTCTGCCTGCCTGGGCCCCCATCCAAATCTTCACCAAAGCCCGAACCCCTTCCCTTGCTTCCACAGACGCTGTTAACTCTGAAACTAAGAGACTAAAGATGATTCACAAATTCAGAGGCTGGGGAAAGGGAATCATGGTGAAAGTTGAGAACAGCTTAGGAGTGTGTGTGGGTCTTGGCCAGCAGGTCTTGGCCCAGGTCTCGGCCAGCAGGCCTATGTGTCTGTCTCTCTCTTACTCTCTGCCCCTCAAACAAGAATTGTTCCACTTTTCTTCTTTACCACTTTCGTTAAAATTCTGAGTGGAAATTTATTTGAGATAACAGCCGACCACTTTTAGAAAGGCCTTCCTACCCACTGTTAGGGGTTTAGGGTGGTATCAGTTATCACAACTTGGCAGGAATTAGCTCAAGTAGATTACTGTCAATGTAATACCTTAATACCTCCCCGAGAGCAGCTGTGCTAAAGGTATAGAAATTTGCAAGTTGAGAGAGAGAAGTAGTAGCTATTTCTGGAACACAGGCTACATTAGAATTTGAGTGGGCGACAGGGGACAATCGCAGTCTGGTTTTAAGGCTATATAAGGACATTGTGTATCTTATAAAAGAGGAAATAAAGGGTGACAGAAGAGATTAGTGATTTTGGGGACAAGCTTGGCTCTTATAAAATGTTGTTTTGGGCTGGCTGTACACTCATGAAATCCGGTGAGATAACATCTTGATCTACCCACATTAAGTAGCAGTGACTGCATATTCCAAAGGTAAATTCTATTCATCAAACACCTCAATTTTGCATCTGGTAAATCTTTATTGAGGACATAAGTAAAAAACAAGATAAGACCTGATAATGGGAGGAATCTGAATATATATATCGACCCCAATTAACATTCAATCACATTTTTAGATCTAAAACAAGACAATGAGATTAGATTAACAAGTTTGCTGGTATCTGCAAACCAACATTCACACACTTAATCCATTATTGATGAGAACCTCTATCAGCCCACGAATCACAACAGAACAGAAAGGCCCCTGAGTAAATTAATCCAGGTGTCTAGCTCTTCTATGCAGGATAGTATGCTGTGCTTCACTGTCCCCTCACCTGCCCATATCACGTCTTATTTCACTGTCATTAAACCTTTCAGAGTGCTACTTATCCTAGAAGTAGGAGGGGAGGGGGCTAGTGGCGGGTGAGGGGGTGAGGAAGGAGCTGAGATGGGTCCCTCAGGGTAGCACCACCTTCTTGGTCTCTACTGGCTCTTCCAGGCCTGAGAGGTCACGGGTCTGGTGAGTAGAGATTATATTAATCCACTGAGCAAAGCACGTCTCTATTTCACACAACACAACTGATAGAAAATATTCAAATTAGTCAATTTTTAACAGAAACATGGAATTCTTCCTACTCATCATTGTGAAAATGAATTAGAAATGACATCAACAAGATAGCTGACTAGAAGTTCCTAGCGCTCCCTCCACAAAAACCCCAAAACAACAAGTAAACAACTACATTTTGACCAAAATAACTAAAGGAGCACTGCAGAGCAGCCAAGTCGCAGCATCCCGGGAGCACAGATACCCAGGATGGCAGCACAAAGAAGAGCAGGCAACACCCTGCTCTGACAGCAAAGCTGTCCTTCAGAAATGAAGGGGAAATAAAGTCTTTCACAATGAAGCAAAAACTGAGGGAATTCATTCACTATACCTGCCTCAGAAGAAATGCTGACAGGAGCTCCTCAAGCAGAAACAAAAGGATGGTAATTACTATTATTACTACATATGAAAGTATAAAACTCACTGCTAGATGTAAATTCATAGTCAAATATTCCAATACTTTAATGCTGGTGTGTAAAACATACATACCACTAGTGTGAAGGTTAAAAGTCAAAATGCCCAAAAATAACTAAATATACAATAAGTTGCTAAGGAATACACAATATAAAAGATGTACATTGTGACATCAAAAACATAAATTGTGGGAAGGGTAAAAGTCTAGAGTTTCTGTATGTAACAGAAGTTGTTATCAAGTTAAAATAGTAGATTATAGCTATAAGATGTTTTGTGTAAGCCTCCTAATAACCACAAAACAAAAAACTCTGGCAGATATACATACAAATGATAAAGAAAAAGGAACCAAAGCTTAGCAGTACAGAAAATTACCAAATTACAAATGTAGGCAAGAGAGAAAGAGAGGACAAAGGATCTATGAAACAATCTGAAAATAAATAACAAAATGGCAATAGTAAGTTCTTACTACCTGAATGTAAATGGACTAATTTCTCCAATCAAAAGACATAGAGTGGTTGAATGGATAAAAAAACAATATCCAACTATATGCTGCTTACAAGAGACCCACTTAAACGTTGATGACATACATAGGCTGTAAGTTAATGGATGGAAGAAGATATTCCTATGTAAATGATAACAAAAAGAGAGAAAGGTGGGCTATACTTACAGCTGATAAAATAAACTTTAAGTCAAAAACTATTGCAAGACATATAAGAATAACATCCATCGGGTGTTGGGCAGATGGGAGTGGTGAGGAAGGGATGGGTATATACATACATAATGAGTGCAATGTGCACCATCTGGGGGATGGACACGCTTGAAGCTCTGACTCGGGTGGGGCAAGGGCAATATACGTAACCTAAACATTTGTACCCCCATAATATGCTGAAATAAAAAAGAAAAAAAAAACTATTGCAAGAGACAAAGAAGTTCATTATTTAATGATAAAGGGGTCGATTCATCAAGAGGACAGAACCATTATAAATATACATGAGTCCAACATTGGAGCACCTAAATACCTAAAGCAAATGTTAATGGCCATGAAGGGAGAAATAGATAGCAATACAACAATAGTAGGGTACTTCAATACCTTACTTGCAATAGATAGATTATCCACACAAAAAATCAATAAGGAAATGCTGAACTTGAATTGCACTTGTAACCAAATGGACCTAACAGACATATACAGAATTTTCCATCCATCAGCCATTGAATATCCATTTTTCTCTAGTGCACATGGAATATTCTCCAGGATAGACCATGTGTTAGGCCACAAAACAAGTCTTAACAAATTTAAGAAGACTGAAATCATATCTAGTGTTATTTCAGACTGCAATGGTAAGAAGCTAGAAATCAATAACAGGAGGAATCTTGGAAAATTTGCAAATAGTGGAAATTAAACAACATGCTCCTGAGCAACCAGGGGGTCAAAGAAGAAAATAAAAGGAAAATATAAAAATATTTTGAGACAAACGAAAATGGAAACACAACATACTGAAACCTATGG